>NC_083326.1:23487201-23799906 GCF_963455315.2 Globicephala melas | reverse complement strand
GGGTACTCTGTAATGACCTATATGGGAAAAGAATCTCAAAAAAGAGTGGATATCTGTATAAATGATTCGCTTTGCTGTACACCCGAAACTAACACAAAATTGTGAATCAACTATAATCCAATAAATTTTTTTTTTAAATTCTCTTGTTTAAAAACAAAACTAAATCACCCCTAAATGACCCCGGTTTACAAGGATACATGCCAAAGTGTAAAATAGGCTTGTCAATTGGACCCTTGTCCTTTTCTTCAGTTTACCAATGTGAAGTAGATTCAAACTGGAAGAAATGCTCGCTCCAGTTTTCAAACACAAAATTGCTTGGGATATTTGGAATGTGCAGGAAAATCTTGGGGATCATGTATCTCTGTCTAGAGAATCACAGTCTCCTAGTTTGATACCATTTTACCGCATGCAAAATAATCTGTAAAATGTTGAAAATTTGCTGGTTTGAAATGTCTCTGTGCCTGCCTTTTAAGCCCTTGGAAGTCCTTATACGAGCAGCTTCCAAATTTTGCAAGTTTCTTGAATTCAAGCACACTGGGAAGAACAGCTAATCTCGGAGGCAGAAAACAGGAAATGCACATTCAAAGAAAAGAATGAATCATTTTTCCATATCTATAGGAAATAGGTTATTTTGTGTTTCCTGAGACTTTAAGATGAATAATGCCAATTTCAAGATGCTTTAGTATGTTATAACCATCGCTATTTTTGTTAAATTATCAGGAAATGGTCGAGGGCAATTTATATCCATTCAGTGATGGTGACGATGGCCGAGACTGGCAAAGGTATTCTTCCACAAAAACTAAATACAAATGTTATTTTCCCTGTCTCTGGAAAATACATGTTTATATATGACTTTTCAGTCAATAGGAGGAAATTGCAGGGGATTAGAGATAGGGGGACTGAGAACTGTGGATATCTCAAATCCCTCCCACTCTCTAGAAGGGGTCAGTTTGGGCAGTGACTGCATCTCCATTGAAAGCCAGCTGGGGTCCCTGTCCCTTTCTGCAGCTCTCCTTCAGTTCCCTGTACTGCTTGCCGTTGTCCTTTTAGACCAAGGCACGGCAGGACTTTCTTCTGTATTAGTCCCTGATTCCCTAGCTAAACCTTACTGTTTGCTTTACCCTATCCAATCTCTGCAAGAATCCCTTTTAAAAACTCTCTTCAATAACTCCTTTAGGAAACCACCCATCCATTTCCTGCCAAGAACATCTGAATACATACTATGTATGGGGTTCTAGATATGGTACCATGGAAAAGTACTCAAGCCTGGAACAAAATGAAAGCCTCTGGGCTAGGAATAATAAGAGTCCTATTTCCTTAAAAATTTTCATATAATGAAGCAAAAGTGACCAATGATGTTAAGACACTTAGACTCAGAAAGTTTGTTGACAAAAGCATAATTTAACAATCATCCAAAACTTTTCTGATTCACTAGGTGAAAAAATGAGGTGGGCAATGAAGAGGATATTTTCTAAAGAATACATTATTCATATTTCTTGTCATATAACTTGAGATTTTGGAGTTGGGTGTCTTCATCTGATACCGTAAAAAGTGACTACAGGTCAATGCCTGTAACAGAAGATAATAAATTACGAATCTGAGTTTTATTGCTAAGGTGAATAGTGACCATTGATTGTTAAACTAAAATGTTTAAACCTGCAGTCCACTTAATGGCACTCACCCTGGCCACACAATGCCATTATAACCTGAAAACTGAAATGTAGGATTAAAGTTGAATAAAAACTAAGCAATGCATATTCTCCACAAAATACTTACTGAAAACTTAAATAATATATTATAGTTCTTCTCCAGAGTGTATATTTTATAGTATTTTTTTCAATATAATGACAGGTACTAATTAGAATTTCAAGAGTATGAGAAATAAAACTGTCTGATTTTCAGGTACTTATTAAATAGACACATTTTGTAATTGAATTTTTCCAACTTAATTGGAATTGAACCAATGATATATAATTTTTATTGAAAACAAAATCTCATGAGTTTCCTCCAAATTTATAGCTGAAAAATTTAACTGGAAATTTCAAATCAATCCCATAATGATCGTATCATGCTTCTGCCATTAGAAACTGTGTATATAATTAAAGTTAATTTGATTGTCTGAATAAATTAGTTGATCTGTTAGAACACATAATAAATTAATATATATATTAATCCATCAAACAGTTGTTGGCATTGCGTAGAGGCAATTTAATTTGTTCGTTACAGGTAATCTGAGTGGGAAGGCATAAAAATCCACTGTCAGAATTCAAAGCCCTAGTCAGCCAAGTAGCCAAAACTTAGAGTACAGAGATATCCATGTCCCATGCAGTTTTTTTTTTTTTTTTTTTTTTTTTTTGAGGTACGTGGGCCTCTCACTGTTGGGGCATCTCCCGTTGCGGAGCACAGGCTCCAGACGTGCAGGCCCAGCGGCCATGGCTCACAGGCCCAGCCGCTCCGCGGCATGTGGGATCTTCCCGGACCGGGGCACGAACCCGTATCCCCTGCATCGGCAGGTGGACTCTCAACCACTGCGCCACCAGGGAAGCCCCCATGCAGTTTTTTTAAGAGACGACCTTCCACAGTGGTTTAAAGGTTGTTTAAATACATATTTTGGTAAATAATCATAATAATTTCTTCATATTTCATTTTTATTAACTATTTTTCCTATAGTCATTATAATAAAAAATTTCAGGTAATACTGAATCAGAAATACCTCAACTGGGAGAATCCAATGGCCCTCTAGAACTACTGACTTTAACTTGTTTTATTCTCTGAATATTTAATTCTTTGAAAAATTATGGAAAGCTGAAAATATTTCTATTAGAAACCTAAATTTTCATTCAAATACAGTTGACCTTTGAATGATGCATTGGTTAGGGGTGCTGACCCACTGCACAGTCGAAATTCGGAGTACTATAATTTGAGTACTGTAATATCTGACAATCTGAGTGCTGTAAAATCGTGTAGGACTGTAATATTTACTACTGAAAAAACTCTGTGTTTAAGGGAACCCGCACAGTTCAAACTTATGCTGTTCAGGGTCAACTGTAGTTGATATGATGATATTATATAACTGCTGAATATAATAAATGCTGGCACATTGCAATAAAGATAATAAAATGTTCTTCTAATTTTATCTAACTGGATCCTCCATATACAGCAGCGATTTGATCACTGCCATATCTATTATATATTTACACACACACACGTTTACGCACACACTCCATGTTTAGTAGACTTTTACATTAATCCCTCTTCTTGTTCAACTTCTATTTACATCGAATATATTTCCCCAAATAGATATAATTTTGATAAATAATTATGAAACATAAAAGAGAACTTTTATTGGAAATGCATTTCTCAAGGAGGCAGATAGGATTTTTTTGGCCTCAATTTGTTTGTTACTGTGAGAACAAGACAGGTCTCAGCACTAACTCCATCTCTAATTTTGTACATTGTTTTGAGAGTTGAGAACATTTATTTACATAAATAAGTATATTAGAATTGAAAGACTATTTTATAGCAATGCAACTTTAGTTTTAAATTCGTTTCAGTTTATATGACAAAATTACCTAGTGATATCTTACTACTGATGAATCATTTAGTTGCTTCTACATTATTGAAAACAAAGAATTTTACACCATATTTGCAACAAGATTTCTTACCTACTACTTAGAGTGTTTTTCTTTACATTCTGGGAAATATATCCAATATTTTTTACAAGGAATTATCAAATTATTATTAATTTTAACTTTACTATTTTATTTACAAACATTCACTTATCCTACTATTTTCAGAACTACTGGAGACAACAGAAATACTGTGAACTTGCCATTATCAGTAAAATGTTTATATATTCTCATGAGCTTCACGTGGATTTTCTGTAAACTTTGAAGATTTACCTCATTCAGTTTGTGAATTAGTGGAGACTTTGAAGGGATCAGTGTTTCCAGTTATTCTCTGAGTCCCCAGAGGTTTCTATACTGTAGGTCAACGCACCATAGTGTAAGTCAGGATAGATGGAATATACTTGTCTAATTTAAAGGAGGAGAAGGATGCTTACGAAAAGAGGGGTGGGAAAGCAAAACGGTGCTTTGACAAGTGTCTTCCAGGCAGACGAGCTTTAAGAAGTTGTGCTAAGGAAAATGAAAGTTTGCACAGTGATCCTTAAAGCTATACGTGCCTGGGTACCCCTGGAGATTATCTGTGGATTTCCAGAGTCAGCTCAGTTTTATCTCTAAAAGCCACTGCTTGTATAAATAAATGAGAGCTAGTCTACCGAATCTTTCTATGCTGCCATGCACACAGTTGGTATCAAGATTAGAACACTCTACCCTTGCTCCTTCCAGGTCCCTGACCAACTGGACAAGCCATTCACCGTTGCCCATCCAAAATGGATGGCCAGGGACACTGCCTGAATCTCTGCCCTCTACTCTTTCAGGATCACTTCTGAATGAAAACTGTTCAGTTGCATTGTTTGGTGTTTACTAACATATTGAGACAACATCTCTATGAACCCTTAACTTGGAACCACTGAGAGTGTCCACATCCACTGTTAGAGCTTTGGAGGAAGGGGCTCCACTTACTACCTAACCCTCCTTGGCCCCCCAACAGGGATGTCATGAACACTATGTGTCCATAAAGATCAATGTTAGCTCATGTCTTATATACAACAGTCCTCAAAACATGTGTGCGTTTTACTTTCCCCAGTATATGGCTATATGGTTAAGAGCTCATGGAGTTCTTTGGAGAAAGACTGGGATAGTTCCTTGCACACACTTGCTGTGTATTGTGAGATACAACTCAAATACATCACCACTCTCCACGCCCACTAATTCTACTCAGTACCGGATGTCTTCCTAACCTGGTCTCAGCCCATCACTTTCCTCCATGCCTTAGCCCTGCCGCCTCTTCATTCTCTCTTCATATTTCCACCATGCTGTTCCTTCCGAAAATGAAAATCATCTAAAACTATGAATCGTAAAATCCTTCACTGTCTTCCCATTATTCTGGAGAAATAATCAGGTCTCCTGGCAAACATGCTAGAACCTTCCCAGTGGCTGTGTTCCTGACTCACGGTTTATCCTCTACTTTCCATGCAGATTATATTTCTCCTGCGCCCTTATCATATTAAGGCCTTAACATACTGAACGCTTTTTCCTCCAACCTGAACTTCTCCTTGTTCCTCCTTTGTGGTTAATTTGGGGTTAGAAACCCTCCCCACACTCACATAGCACACTGTACATAATCACACGGTCTAACAATCTTTCTGTCTCTCTTCCTATGCTGTAATTTGCATGAAGGCACAGGTGTGTCAATCACAGTAATATGCTTTCACCAGCTTATAGCACACAGCCTACTCTGGAGGGTCCCATGATCTCAATTCATACTTCAGACTTGAAATAGTGATTTATTAATCAATGTTATCTTTGGGATTAACTGTATGGCAGGGGAATTTATCAGCTAATTTTAGATTTCACAGCCTTGTGTACTTTTTCTTCTCAAAATTGTCAGTTCTGTTTTATTTTTCAGCTACATCACAATAGTGTTTTACAACAGGAAAAAAAAAAAACCTACCCCAAATGATTTCCTTTAAGCATACCCTAAAGTATTTAGAGCTCTAAGCCATTTTAGCTGTAACTCTAAGAACATAGTTTACAGGGCTACACTAGATATTGTATCCCTGGTAAAACAGAAATGGAAAGTACAAAATGTATGTTTCGCTTGACTATAAGCAAAAAATCATTTTCAGTAAATCTTTTGACTTCTTTATTCAATATTTTTCCTAGATATTTGTCAGAGTTCAATATTTTCCAGCATCTTTGTACTTGAGAGATGGACTAACCTACCAAATCATTGATTTCATGACTGTAAACAAAGGAACGATTTAAAGGACAAAGCACTCAAGTATTTTTTTTTAATTTCTCCATCTTACTCCATAAAATATCACTGGATGTTAAAATAATTAACAACATAAAATTGTAAAATGTTCTCTGACTCTAATTTAGAATAATAGTCAAGTCCTGATCCTAAAAATTACATCTTAGTAGTAATTGCTATTACTGCTTATTAGTAATTGCTTAGTAGTAAATTGCTATTATTCATGGTAAAATGTATTTCCACTTATCATTTTCAGCAACTTTCAAATTCTACACGGCGTGTAATTTTATGTTTATTCATTCTTACCAGTTTGCAGGGTCAGTAGCATACAAGATACAGAACATAGGTGAATGTGTTTCTTTTAAATACTTAAAGTATACATGTCCAACAGTCAGCTAAACCTTAAATCCATAAATATCCTTTACAGTGTGCCTGAAATCATCTTTATAATCATCACATTTTAAACACAGGAAGCTCATAGAAATCCTAGTTATATTTTTTACACTTTGATTGAATTAATAAACGTGTTTTGTGGATACAACTATGGACTTTGGTTTCAGGTAAACAAAAAAGTGACATTAGTCAATCAGGACCGGATTTTACTCTGAGAGAGATGAGAAGCAAATGGGGTATTCTGGGCAGCAAAGTGACAAGACCTTACTTACATTTTAGAAGCATCTCTCTGATGCTTATTTGAATAGAGTTAGAAGAAGGCAAAATCCAAATATCTATTAAGGAGCTATTGCAATGTCAACTAAGATATATAAGTGGTCACGATGGAATTTTTGAGAAGTGATGACATTCTGAAAGTAGTTTGGAGGCAGAGACTCCAGGATTTGTTGCTGGCTTAGTGGTGGAGTGAAAGAAAAAGAGGAGATAAGGATAATCCCAAAACATCTTCCCAGAACAGATGGAAGAATAAATTTACCATAGGTACAATGGGTAAGGTTGATAGTGGGGAAGGGGCAGTAATTAATCGAGATTTTTATCTTCTTTATGATAAATTTGAAATACTTAGATGACATACAATTGCAGAAGTCATGAAGACATCTAGTGTTAAGAGTGAAGTCAGGGCTGAGGATCAGAGTGTGAAAATCATTACATCCAGGAAAGACTGTGTCCTGCAAATTCACCCCAAAGCATCACTCGAATTTCTTATTATCCATTAACCATCATTTATCTCTGTACTCATCAACCACATTAAGGGATGAAAAATGCCATTACTCTATTTCAAGCCCTTGTAATTTCTGATTTAAAATAACAGATTCTGGGCTTCCCTGGTGGCGCAGTGGTTGACAGTCCGCCTTCCGATGCAGGGGACGTGGGTTCGTGCCCTGGTCCGGGAAGATCCCACATGCCGCGGAGCGGCTGGGCCCGTGAGCCATGGCCGCTGAGCCTGCGCATCTGGAGCCTGTGCTCCACAATGGGAGAGGCCACAACAGTGAGAGCCCGCGTATAGCAAAAAATAAAAAATAAAAATAACAGATACATTTTAACTCTTTATGTTTCTGATCTTGTGTAATCCAATTTAACGTCCATACATCCACCATATTCACCTTTCAAAAGTAGAAATTTGACCATGTCACTCTGAACCTGTTCAACTCCTTTTCCACTGGGCTTGGATAAAGTGCTTTTCAGCCTGAGTGTACATTTAAAAAGATGGTATTAACGTTATCATTACTCATGCTCAGAATCCACTTTGTACCAAGCAAATCCGATGAAGCATCTCGACATCAGAGATGTGTGAAAGTTCCTCAGTGACGCTGATGAGTGGTCAAGGTAGACACGCAACGCCTTAGGCTCTCCTGAAAAGCTTTTCATAGTCTGGTCCTCATTCTGTAGGGCTCCTAAATCATCACTCCCTTCCTCAAACCCTTCTCTCTCCTGAACTTGACAAGCTCCTTTGTTCACACACATTTCCCTTTTCCTGGAGAATCCATTTTACCCATTTTATCCAACTTAGATCTTTTGTATCAGGGCTCATTTCCTATTCCCAGTCCTTTCTCTAGTCTTCCCAAGTGGATTCCCTCCAACCCCTAGTCCCCCACAAACCTACAGTAGGTATTTTTCTCACATGCCTTGTAAGTTCTTTGAGGATAACCAACTTTTGTCTTACTCACTTTAGTATATAGAACAACACCATACACATAGAAGGTGCCTGAGTAGATAGAATAATGCCCTGTTTCCTGAGATGTACACATCCTAGTCCTTGAAACCCGAGAATGTCACCTTATATGGCGAAGGGCACTTTGCAGATGTGACTACATGAAGGAACTGGGGCAGAGTAGCCTGGATATCCAGCTGTGTCCAATCTAATGAGAAAGGTCATTATAAAAGAGAGACAAGAGGGTCGGAGTCAGAATTAGATGTGATAATAGAAGGAGAGGTTGGAGTGATCTGGGTTGGGGGCCAGGAGGCAAGGCATGGAGGAGTCTGTACAAGGTGAAAAAGTTAAGGAAGGACAGTTTCCTTTAAGAACCTCCAGAAGGAACCAGCCTAGTCAACACCTTGGCTTAATTCCACAAGACCCATTTGGGACTTCTGAGCTCCAGAACTCTAGGATAAATTGCTACTTTTTAAAAACTACTCAGTTTGTAGTAATTTGATACACAAGCAATAGGAAACGAATACAGAGTTCAAAACATTTATGGGACCGTTTAAATTTTTTTACTAATAAAATTAATTGCTATAAGATGTGTCATATATCATTACCTCATATACAGCATTTACAAAACTATGAATTACAGTTATACCTACAAGCTCAATGTCCCAACATCGCATTCAGTTCACGTATACATCTGTAGGATTGTTGCTCAATCTGTAAGCCACGTATTATTGTCATAATGAACCTCATGTAAAGTCGGTGCCACGACTCCTGTGTTACTGTTGACGTTCATACACACAAGGCCGACACAGTCAACATCCAGTTTGCTACCTTCATCTCTGGTTTGCAGGCACACCTGAAACTAACAATCAAGCTGAATTTCTATTTGTCTTTTCCCTTTGATCATCTGTTAAGCCCTTGCCTGACTTTTCTTGGACCCCTTTCTTCTGCATCATAATTGGTCCTAAGTAACTGTGTATCATAAGATGGTCCTCAGAAGCATCCTGTTGGGGTATGTTCAAAACTGCAAAGCCAATAAAGATAAAATAGAGTCAGTGTCTCTAAGTGAAATAAGATTCCGAAATCCTTTGGATGGAGGCCAAGGTGACTTAACAAGAGTGAGGAAATGACCTATGAATCTAGAAAGATTCAGCTATATTAAATTCCGAAAAGTTGTGCATCTGTGACAGCTTAATTTTTATTTACTTTGGATTTTCCTGAAAAAAACAGTAAGTTCACCAAGGTGAAATGTTACGGAAGAAATCAAACAAGTCTTGAAGGTGCGTCTCGAATCCATAGAAGCAAATGTCTATAAAGTTTATTATGTATCACTTGCCTATGTCTTCAAACCTCTGCAGAACTATTCAATCTGCTGTCACACACATACAACTTCCATGGTACTGGAATGGCAATAACTACTGCCGGAAAATCTGTTTACTCGTCAACTCATTGAGCTCCTTCCGCGATTTATGTTCAACCTGAAGCCCACCAAGAAATGATGATAGTAAAAACCTAGCCCAGAGTAATAGAGCTGCTGGACCAGAGTTTCCTTCACACGCCTCACTGTAGTAAGAATATCAGACTTGCTAAGTAACAATCTAGAATGAGATTTTTCTATAAGTCTCTCCAGCGTATCTTCCAAATATTTACAATTTTGGAGCTACTGGGAGAACAACCCTTTCCAGGAGATTTTTTTCATGGTTCTTGGATCATTTAATGATTTGATGTATAGCTTTTTTTTCTTTTTTTTAATTGGTCATTACATAAGCTAGTACTTTGCATCTTATTCTGTCCAGTATTTAACATTTTAGAGCAAAATTTCTGAGATTCCTTAGTCCTGACATATTCACAGATATCACACATAACTATTATACTTTTATTGAACTGAAGACAAAACATATCACTTTAAATACATTCACACAGATGTGTGTTCCTTTTCATGTGCAAATTCATACTTAATGTGACTGTTTCTAAATTGTTTCCAATGTGCTCTTTATCCTTGTTTTTTTTAACATCTTTATTGGAGTATAATTGCTTTACAGTGTTCATCGCAGCTCTACTTACAATAGCCAGGACATGGAAGCAACCTAAGTATCCACCGACAGATGAATGGATAAAGAAGATGTGGCACATATATCCTTGTTTTTTTTAACTGGGAGCTTATCTTAATTGCTTAATTGCTTAACTTAATTGCTGCAGCTTCTAACACCGTCACCTTCTCTAACCTTGAAATTAATGCAAAAAACATTTTTTTGTGTGTGAAATGCTCTCTTAGGTAAAACGCTCACTGTCACACATACACACACACATAAAATAAAATCAGCCTCTATCAAACATAAATGGATGAAGGTGAAGGCATAACGATCTTCTCAGAAGCTGTGTTTTACAGTATCTCTGTACACATATCCAACCTTTAATGGCTAAGTGTTTTATCAGTATAATCTGTTTTCCTCACTCTATATGGGTAATATTCCCAAGAGCACAGTATTATATTTTCAATCTAACATTAGGAAAAGGAAAATTTTATATATAAAACAGAACAGTGCTCTAAGCATTAAAAGAAGATGATTCAGAATGCTTTTCATTTTCCATCTATTCTGACATATAACAGTTTATTGTTTGCAAACAGCCTTTGATACAGATATTTGGAAATTGAAACCATGAGAGAGAGAGAGAGAGAGAAAGAGAGAGAGAGAGAGAGAGAGAGAGAGTGTGTGTGTGTGTGTGTGTGTGTGTGTGTTTTCCCTCTGCTAGCTTCTAAAGAGAGGGATGCATGTATTGTTTTGCACCTACAATAAAAAACACTTTGCCCGAAGTGAGAGAGTGGCATGGACATATATACACTACCAAATGTAAAACAGACAGTTAGTGGGAAGCAGCCGCATAGCACAGGGAGATCAGCTCGGTGCTTTGTGACCACCTAGAGGGGTGGGATAGGGAGGGTGGGAGGGAGAGCCAAGAGGGAGGAGATATGGGGATATATGTATACGTATAGCTGATTCACTTTGTTATACAGCAGAAACTAACACAACCTTGTAAAGCAATTATACTCCAATAAAGATGTTAAAAAAAAAGTATAAGTAAAATGATGTGTATACTTCTAACCCTTTCTAGAATCAGCATCCATCCCAGAAAAAAAATAGGAGCTCATGCAGAAATATCTCCTTATCCATGACATATGATATACTCTTATAAACTTGAAGTAAATTGCAAATTACCAAGCGAGGCAACCACAGTTTTAATTGTTTTTCTTTTTTTTGCGGTACGCGGGCCTCTCACTGTTGTGGCCTCTCCCGTTGCGGAGCACAAGCTCCGGACGTGCAGGCTCAGCGGCCATGGCTCACGGGCCCAGCCGCTCCGCGGCATGTGGGATCTTCCCGGACCGGGGCACGAACCCATGTCCCCTGCATCGGCAGGCGGACTCTCAACCACTGCGCCACCAGGGAAGCCCTGTTTTTCTTATTACTATAATATTTTATGTTTATGATTTATATATTCACCTATTTTATAAAGTCACTTACATTCAAAATTTAATTACACAGAGATACCATGATCTGACCTCTACAGTCATAGCTATTAGCTTGTTGGGGAAATTCCATGGTTGATTCATTTTATCTTGCAGCTGAAGAAGCCTCATGCTGAGCAGAGACACATCTGACTGGCTCACCATCTCTGCTGGAAGCTTCCCTCTTCTGATATCCTCGACTTCTATGACCTCAAAAGTAAGTGCTAATATTTTATAGTTAATGACATGCAAGAAAAAATGAAAACAGGATATATGACTAAGGGGGTCATTTTAAACCACGATTTCCTTATTTTATTCATATTTTTAGAATTGATTTGCTCGATCAACCAACCACTGGCACCATGCAGCGAGGAGGAAAGTCTGAGCTTCTGCTGTAAGACCACTGAGCATACGCATTAGCAGTAGTATTCTAAAGGAGAGGGAAAATTCAATGTCGAGGAACCTTTAAATGTTAACTATGCCTTTTTGCTTCAGAATTTTTTCACAGAGAATATGCACGGAATTCTATATAAGTGAAACTCAAGATTTGCCGTTGTATTATTTATCATCAAGTGAAACACTGAAAAACTGAATTCCTAACAACTAGGGGTAGATATCTCTGAAATGTTTCCTTCCCTTGCTATCTGAAAAGTGATTTGTATTTCTACATCAATTGTTTTAACCACAATATTTTTATTCTACCTCCTGTTCAAATTAATTGGAAAGATGAAGAGTAAAATAAAGGAAATTCAAAGACCAGAGAAGTAGAAAAATATTACAAGTAGCTGTACAAAAATAGTTTGTTGGTTGATTAGAGTAAAATATCCCTTCCTCCCCATGTATCTTCCTCATGGATATTATTCCATCTAATCTTGTGAAAGCAATTCCCTCCATAGAGACTAAATGAATACTGTAAAATTATATAAAAAGTGTAAGAGCCATTGAATGTTGAGACAGAAAGAGGCAATGGAGTAGAGGGAAAAAGGAAAATTAAATATTTTACTTTGCCATTAAGATTGTCAAAAACTTCACTTACAATAAATCAAATTCATGCTTTTGTGTCAGCAGTATTACATACAAAGTTTTAAAAGGCATGGCCTATTTGAAGAAGCTATATTTTAGATCTTTTATAATTTCTTATGAAAATAACCTCACCATAATCCACCCAATTAATTGTGTGTATTACTGTGTACTATGTAAGTTGAATTCCGTGAAAATAAGCCAAAGATAAAATTTTATATCTGGCATTATAATTACATATTCTATGTATTTCTAATAATCTATCATATGATCATACAAGCACCCATCAATCAATATTTATGCCAATAGTCACATTTACATTTATTAAAATGCCACAGTAAAATCCTTTACATGCACTGTTATAGTATTATGTGAGTACTTTTTAAGTAAAGATTTCTAAAGAAAAAGAAAGCAGTTCTTAGGTAAAAGTTATGTATAATTCTGAACTTCTGAATTTTAAAAATATACTAGAAAAAGTTCTTACCAATTTACATGCAGTCATCAGGAGTGAAGAGAAACTTTCAGTTATGCATTTTCTCATTACTTATCTGTCAGTCTAACAGGTAGAAATGTTGTTTTACAAAATTAAGGATCATCTGCTTTCGGCTAACATGCATTTGCTTGTGAAAGGTCAATGTCCCTCTGAAAACATGTAACTAGGAAACAGTAGAAAATTTCCTATGAAAGGATCAAATAAAGAAAAAAATGTATTGGATCACATTGAAAAGCTATTTCATCCACCAGGACTTCAGATACCTTAATCCTAGAGAAATCATGAGAGAAGAGGAAGAGTGATATTTTTCTGGAGGAAGGTAAGCTCTTTTAGAATCTCCACTGTTTTTCATACAAATAGTTGGCATCCATTAAAAAACAACAAGGCAGGCCAATATAGGACCAAGTGAGGTAAAAGAAGAGAAAAAAATGATATCAGAAAATGATTCCTGAGGATTTAGATAATGGCTTTGTTATCAAAGTTCTTAAAATATCAGGTTTATTATCTTTAATAAGAATGAAAGGAAGATTAGTGAAAGGGAAGACAGGCCAAGGGAAAATAACCAAATAAAAGCACTCAACAGGGAAAAAAAGGTAAAAATATTTTTTAAAAAGCATGAAATTCAAGGAGCAAAGTAATAAAAAGTAGTAATGTTTAAAGAAACAATGTCTGAGAATTTATAAAACTGACGAACGACATCAAATAACATATGTAAAAACTCAGCAACTCCTGAGCAGTATGAATACAAAGAAAGCAACACTAAGTACATCACAGTGTAATTGCTGAAAACAAAAATACAAAAAGAAATTCTTAAGAGCAGTCTCAGAATTTGCCATCAGCAACAGAGCTGTTTTAAAAACAAGTTGGCATTTGACAAGCTGACTTATAAGAATTACGATGAGGTGTTGTTGAGAAGAAAAGCAAGGCACAAAAACTATCTTTAAAAAAAACAAACCCCTAAAAACTATGATTGAAAATAGTCAAGTTCATATGATATGCATATTCATCTACCTAGGGTTATATGAACATGGAGAAAATATGGAAAAATCTGTCTTAGTGTATTACCACAGGAGATAGATGAGATTGCTTTTCTACATAGATGGAAAACAAGAAGGGCAGAGCCAAAGGAAAAAAAAAAAAGCACAAGGAGCGAAAATGTATTTGCAGAGAAAAAACATACTTGATATATTATTTTATGTAAAATTTTATATAAATGTCCCTGCATGTGGGTATGAAGATATTAAAAAGCAAAGTAATATCTTCTAAATCTGGAATTTAGCTACTTTAAGGAGATAGGTAGCATATGTGTTTTTCTAAATAGTACCAAATTGTGCTGTAGATACTGGTTAAATAATCCACCTTTCCCCTATGATTTCTAGTAGTACACTGAAATCTTACATGCATTTATGTCTATTTCTTGTCTTAATTTCTGAGAAAATAGCTAAATGACCTTAAAGTAATCTGAAACTTCTACTGTTAATATATTATCTAGGAAAATTTTATCAACGTATTTAATTACAAATATTCTAAAGTGTTTGGGTTTTATTAGTACAGTGTTACTTTGTTAAAAAAAACATTTTTTCCTCTCTTAGCATTTTATATAAGTTAAATAAATTTGGGATAAAAGCTATTTTTGACAATTTGAAAGTATTTTCCTCCTAAAATGTTTACCCTGGATACTTGTGTCATAAGTTTCATATGACGTATAATTCTTTGCTTACAGTTTATTTTTATTAACTTCTGTGGTGAGTTAACATAATATATATTTTCAAAGAAAAGCATTAATTTTATCCAGATTTCTGTATATATAATTGAATAAAATATTTACTTACTATTTTTAATTTCCTAGATACCTGTTGCTATTTTCCCATTATTTCCCTTGTGATTTCACAAGTCAATTTGTAAACAGATTCTCAGGCAGATGATGAGAAAGTTTGCTTGCTGCTTTGGAGGTCAACTATTTTATTACTTCTATTAACTGTGCCCTGAGATAAGACAGTTAAAAGCCTTTTACTCTCGTAATACATCTTCCTATTTCTCCTGTTGTTTTTCCTGTAAATTTTTTTATTCATAGTTTTATGTTATTTGCTTCATGAAATAAACACTGGATCTTTATCATAGACTACGCACTCATCATTATAAAGTGGCCACTTTTGTTTCACGGTAATATACTGTCTCCTGATTGCTATTTTGTTTATTTGCTTGGTATATGTTTTCTTATCCTTTTACTTCCAAACTATTCAATAGCTTTTTAAAAGATATTAGTACAAATGTTATGGTTGCCCCTATTAGCTAACCAATGATTTATTTTTTTCTCTTTGGGGGGGTTAACTTTATCACATTTTCACATCTTGATATGTCACCTTATTTCATGTTTCATTTATTAATTTTAATGCATAATTTCCTTGTTTGCTATTAGTCTTTCTTGTATTTAATTGCACTTAAATACTTTGAATGATTTACACTTGATTTCTGCTTTTCTATTTGTTAGATTTTGGCATTATATTAATATGATACGCTTAAACTTCCATTACTTGAGTTATGACCTTTAAATTGCATTTGTTGATTCACCACCATAAAAGGCGAGGAAATTGGTACATTTACACTATTTGCATTTTTAATGACAGTTATTTGGCATAAGGCTTTAAATATTTTTCCATGAAATAAAATTTTATTGACTGAAGGAATTTACATATGTATGTGAATTTTATATATGTACATATATATACACAGAAAGAGAGAAAGAGAATATATATTCAGAGCAATGAAACGATTCTGCAAAGTGGAACGATGCACTGGTTTTGGTCTCTGAATTTTCAGAACTCTTACAAAGACCTACTGGCAATTTTTCAGTGTGTAAATTAAAGCAAGAATTTACAGGCATTAGGTCTGTATCCTGTGAGAAGACCTGGATTGTACTGACTCACTTTCTGATTGTGAAAACATCTGGAATTCAATTCAGTTCAGTTCTTCAATCTATTTAAAGACACGGATTCAACGGCATCTAAATTTTCCTTCCATTTCTAATCTACTATGACTCCTGAATAATCCATGGATAATAGCATTCAAGACTGCAGTAGCACTAGTACTCTTCACATAAGAAGCAGTCAAGAAATGTGTGATGATGTGTTTCTGCCTTTAACTGTGCTGAAACATATGTAATAAACTGATCTAATAAATGTCAGGGAATATCATTATAGATAAATAGTAAATTTCAATTTACAGCTATGTATTTTGAAATTGGAGGAAAATAAATGAAAATATAAGAATATAAAGGAAGAAACAGGTTTATAGAGACAAAAGTATGAAATTGAGGTTGTTCAGCAATGGGGGAAAGTATACTATTTAGACTTTTATTTTCTTCCCAGTGCCATCTAATTACTCTAATTGACTCAAAGTTATTAGTTTTCTCTAGATTTGTTTAAGGCATGTTCTTTTTATTACTGAATGGATTTTAATATATCTACTAAATACTAAGGTTTCTTTCTCTACCTGATAACATTCCCAAGTTACTGAGATTTTATTGGATTTCTGCTAAGTTATTTTCCTTTTCATAATTGCACTGTTTTGCCTGTCATATCTTGGATTGCTCCTGAGTATGTAACTTCATATCCTCCTCCTGCATTTTGATATTTCCTCATTTTTAGCAGCCTGTTCATGGATACAGGGAGAGAATAAAGATAGATCTTGTTTAGGACAGAGCGAGAATAACTATCAGTAAATTGATAATATTCACATTTAGATTTCTTTAAAAGGGATTATGTAAATTATTAATTTAAACAAGAGAATAAGTTTTAGGGACAATTCTATTTTATGAAAATATTTATTTAGTTTGACTATAAGGTAAAAATAAACATATATTAACAAAATTCAATAAGTCACATGCAGTGATAAGCACTGTGAACATTATACATTTATTTGGGTGTCATCCTTATTATTGTTAGGAGTCATTGGCTTTCTTCTCCATGTTTACATTTTACTTCGACTTTTAGCATCTGGCACATGCCATAATAAGTAACAGAACTGATAAATCAAGGAATTATTCAATTAAGTGAGTATTTTTATACTGTTATTTAGTAAACTATGTTTCATTAACCATTGTGTTGATTGTTGATAGTGTAGTAAAAACTCTTCTTTGAATTGTCAATCTGTCTGAGGAGACACGCACACATACAAAAGAAAAATAATGCTAGAATCTACGGTAAGTACCAGCAATCATACAAATCATGATTGCTATCGCATATTAGAAAGTGAGATCCTCACAGAGGCTATGGGTGTCAAGGAAGGATTCTGGGAATGTGCAGGACTGAGGTGAAGTGCTGGGACTGGTCTCACACCGAAAAAGGGCAAGGCTGGTGAAGATGAGTGGCATTAACCAAGGCATCCCTGGAATATTTTACAACACGCTTTGGGGCAATAATTGAATGCACCAATATTAATAGACAAGAAGGATGTTGTAAATGAAGGAGATAATTCATCACGGGTCATGTATGCTGAGCTAAGACTGTTGAACTTCAAATTGTGGTTAATAACACAATCATTTATATTACTGGGTTATGGGAGAACATGTGTTCTGTGATATCCTTAGAAAGTTGATTCTGTCAGTTTAATGTAGGAGGATGTGTAATGGGAACAAAGAGCAAGGAGACCAATTAAGAAACTAACTCAATACCAAAATGTCACATAAACTCTACAAAGGAAGGAAATGTCTCACGTTCGTGCTCATATCCTCAGAACCAAGAAAACTTTTGGGTACTAAGTGCCCAAAATATGTGTTGAGTAAATACACTGTTGAAAAGAGATAAATTTTATATTCTACTTGTGTCACTAACTCCATGAACATTGGCAAGTTATTAATGTGTGTTTGGCCTCTTAGTGAATGTACAAAATAGTCTTATACAGGTAGTAAAATGCCATATAAATTTAGCAATCCTTTTCACCATCGCCATCATTTCCACCCAGGTCAAGAATTGACTTCCTGACACCCTGATTGTGATGATAGCATAGAGCGTCTCAGTTAAACTGTCCAGGAGAAAGTTAAATGCATAAGATTATTGTAGAAGAATATATATCAGATGTGCTAATGAGGATGCAAATACAGATCTGAAAATAATTTTCATAAAAGCCAAAAGTAGAAAATAAGAGAGTGACTGACATTTCCGTTTCTGAGAAGTGTGGATGAAGCCAAGAAACCCGAGCCCATCCTTGGTCTTTACATTTCAAGACCTATTACTAGTTTCTGATGGTAGTTCAGTTTTCCTGACTTGGTGTCCCAAATGAAGAAAACTAATTTTGTTAAATTAGTCCCCTGATAAAGAATTATCGAAAAATGGCTTCTGGAATATTTGATTAATGAATAACCTAGTTTAATTATCTCTAGGCATGATTTAATTCAATGGAAGTAGGAGATTTTTATGAAACACATGGGCCAGTATTTTGTTTTTCTCCCTAAAGAGCTATTAGGTACAGTGAATAAAGAGGAAAAGATAGAAATGCAATTTGTTCCTCTTTTAATCTAATCCCTTTATGCCCCACAGGAGAAAATACTTTGATCCAAGCTTTCTTCCATCAGTGGGATATGGTTGGTAACAAATGTATTGTTAATCAATTCCTTTTGGATCAACTCAGCTACTGTTGCCTAAACATTTTTGGTCGACTGATTTGTTTTTATTTCATTGCATACTTAGGGTTGAATACATCATCTGAACTGGTTACAGGATGGCTCAGCACTCCACCCAGCCCTCTTACAATCTCCTGCAGATCTGGCCATCACACCAGGACTTTTTTTGTTGTTTTTTTTTTGTTTTTTGATCCCTCACCACTAGAAGCCTTTAGATCAGAACAGAGATGAGAAGCTGAGTTCTTTTCCTTTTGTCAGCTAATCTACTTTGCCTAGTTGGGTCTTTGACAATAGTGATAGCATCATTGAATATTATAGAACCACCTTAAAACAGTGTATATTTTAAAACAAAATATATTTAGTATCTGAATATTGCCATGTTCTCTGTTTCTTTGTCAAAGAAAGTCCGGGTACCATATCTGTACACAGACTCTCCCTGCCTTATGATGGTTCAGCTTATGATTTTTTTCCACTTATGATGGTGCGAAAGGGCTATACATTCACTAGAAACCTTATTTTGAATTTGGATATTTTCCTGGGCTGGCGACATGCTGTAAGATCCTCTCTCATGAAACTGGGCAGAGCAGTGAGCCTCAGCTCCCTGTCAGCATGTGACCACGAGGGTAAGCACCCCACACACTTACAATCATTCTGTTTTTCACTTTCAGTACAGTATTCAATACATTACATGAGCTATTCAACACTATTATTAAATAGGCTTTGTGTTAGATGACTTTGCCCAAATGTAGGCTAATGTACACGTTCTGAGCGTGTTTACGGTAGGCTAGGCTAAGCTATGATGTTCAGTATTAAATATACATCTTCAGTGAATGATATTTTCAACTTACAACGGGTTTATCAAGATGTAATGCCATTGTAAGTCCAGGAAGATCTGAACAGCATAGAAATGACTCAAAACACAAAATGACTATTGCTGTAGCATTCCTTGTTATCTGAGTCCA
Source organism: Globicephala melas (assembly GCF_963455315.2). Lineage (NCBI taxonomy): Eukaryota > Metazoa > Chordata > Mammalia > Artiodactyla > Delphinidae > Globicephala > Globicephala melas. The sequence continues at coordinate 23,780,322 of NC_083326.1, read as the reverse complement.
AATGTTTGGTCAAAGCATAAGTTTTAAAATGTCCTTTACATGACTAACATCAGTGTAGTATCATTTTCCTTTAAAAAGATGTTTATTCCACGGAAGTGAGTTCAATAAATTCTTCGTGATCTCATCCCATAGCCACACGTCTGTTTGTCATTGTCTCTGCGTGTCAGTGTGTCTCTGTACAAGTGCTACATAAGGCAAATTCCTTATTTAAGATGATGGCGATCTACTTTCTTGGGGCTTATAGATAGACAGGGGTTGCTGTTCTAACCTTCTATGTTAGCCACATGCATGGGTTAGGGCCCAAAGTAGTCGAGAAAGCACGGTTTCAGCCTCTTTCAGATAGTTTAAATACTTCATATGCTCCTGGCTGATGACAAAAAGTGATGTGAAGTACTTTCGTTTGATCCTATGAACGATGAAAGCGCTTCTGGTTTTCCTGAGACTGCCGGTGAGATCTAAGAATGTTTGCCAAGATGTGCCTTGTAAGTAAATCAGTCCTATCTGCATCATGAGCTCTTTAGACAGGTGGTCATTTAGAATTCAGTGTTTCACTGGGAAGAGGAAAGAACAGAAGAGGGAAAGGATAAAACAACACGCTGGTGCGTATCTTAAACCACAGTGCACGCACTGTAAAAACACAGTCAGAAATAACATCCCCGTGAATGGAGAAATACACATATCTCTTCTGTATGCATAATTAGAAAATGAGTTAATTCACATTTAAAATGTGCGAATTAAAACTCATCTATGTAATCTAGAAAATGTGTTATGTTTTTATTGTAATATTTTACTACTAATAGATGTTTCAGGGTAAAGTATATGGATAATTTGACATAGTCATTAAAATAAAGAAAATCAGCGTTCACAAATTATGCAACTTAACATGAATTCTTAATTTTGGGATAAATGACATGTGTATGTGTTTGTATATATGTGTGTATAATCTCTTATCAAAAATATACTATCGTTTAATTTTGAAATTTTAGAGAGGTAATATTCTTGTGACATTCAATTTTTGAAGACTCTTTTGGGGAACAGTTTTAGGTCCACAGCAACATTGAGAGAAAGGTACAGAAAGTTCCCTTAAAGCCCCTGCTCACACACATGCATAGACTACCCCTTTCTCAACACCCCCCTCCCCAGAGTGGGACATTTGTGACAACTGATGAACCTACACTGACACATCATGATCACCCGAAGTCCACAGTTTACTTTAGGATTCATTCTCAGCGCTGTATATTCTATGAGTTTGGACAAATGAATAATGTCATGCTTTCATCATGATAGTATTATAGAGATTATTTTCTCTGCCCTAAAAGTCCTCTGCTCTCCACCTCTTCATTCCCCCTCCCACCAGCCCTTGGAAATCACTGATCATTTTATTGTCTCCGTAGTTTAACCTTTCCCAGAATGTCATATATTTGGAATCATATAGCATGTAGCCGTCTCAGATTGGCTTCTTTCACTCAGTGATATGCATTTACGGTTCCTCCATGTCTTTTTATGACTTGACGGCTCATTTCTTTTTAGTGCTGAATAATATTCCATGGTCTGGATGTACCACACCATATTAGTCCCTTCACCTACTGAAGGACATCTTGGTTGCTTCCAAGTTTTTGCAATTATAAATAAAGTTGCTATAAACATCAATGTTCCAGTTTTTGTGTGGATGTAAGGTTTTTTTGACTATTTAATTGGTCTTTTTATTCAAATATTTTACTTCACTCAATCCTTCCAGCAACTCCAGTTTGACTAATTATTCTTAAACAACAACAACAAAATTAGTCATATTTTCATTATAAAGTAACTTCCACTGGCACAAGGTTGTAAATCAACTACACTTCAATTAAAAAGTAACTTCCTGAAAATTCATAATCTAAACTGATTAAATGTGATCTAAATCTATCTTTTCATTTTTATGTGTGGACATGTTTTAAACTCCTTTGAGTAAATACAAAGGAGGATGAATGTTGGATCTTACTGAAAGAATACGTTTAATTTTGTAAGAAACCACGAAACACTCTTCCAGAGTGGCCGCACCATTTTGTATTCCCACCAGCAGTGAACGGGATTTCCTGTTGCTCTATATTCTCACCAGCGTTTGGTGGTGTCGGTGTTCCAGAGTTTGGTCATTCTAATAAGTGTGTAGTGGTATCTCATTGCTGTTCTAATGAAACTCAATTTTGAAAATAAGTAATTTCTGACTGCCTATTTTCTGGGCATTTCCATGCACATTTAGTTTATTTAATCACCACATATGTGAGACATGGATATGACTATATTTATTTCCACAGAGAATACTGAGATACTGGGAGAATAATAAATTCTCCAAGGCCAGTGAAAATATGAGGCCAGGATGGATTCTAGGACTATCTCCAAAGCTCACTCTCTACGTGACTCCTTTTGCAATGTTCTGATTATAAGTAGTATATTGTGCTGGAGAACCTATAATAGTAAAAATGTACTTAATAACTTAGATATGTAACATAAATATAATTACATGTGAAGGGTTTTGCAACACAAGTTCAACCATAACTTTCCTAAAATTGTGAGAGGCAAGCTATTGATACTTACAATTCCAAATTTTATTTTTCTGACACATTCTATTAAAAATATATAGCTATAATCTACAATGTAGGGATATATGATGAATAAATTCTAACCTCTCTCCTTCTGCCCTGACGCCGCCTTCTTCATATCTCAGATTTCTGTTTAACACCCTTAGTTTCGATGCATTCAAAACATGACTGAAAGATAGTGCTTTCCATTACTTTTTATTGGCATACCTTCCCAAATACAGGAACTGACAAGGGCATGTATTTTCCAGAGAAATTGAGAATTGGTTTTACTGTTCAAAACCATGAACTCTATGAAACAAATCAGGGGCTTTTTCAGTTACAAATTGGAAACAGTGGGCCCCAAACTCTTTTTGCTCTAAATACGTTATCACTGTTGGAAATCTCAATGAAGGTCACTGTTTTCCAACCCCCAGGAATAAATATGACTTCTTTTCTTATTTCTGAAAACCTGGACAAATGACTTTGAATTCTAAAGGAAAAAATAACTTTGTTTCAAGTTTTTAAAAACAGCATTTGCTTAATTAAATAGATTCCAATGTATTTTCGTGTTTCCTCGGTACACCTGCCCAAATTATACACACAGTCTTCCTGTTTTATAGAACTGCTATGCCAATGAAGGAACAAAAATTGTTATGGCGACCACAGAACGGTGATGAGTGTTTGCCCAAATCAGCATCTTTTAATTGCTAATGAGGAAGAGAAGTGTTATTATTTTTGTTGATTCCATTTAATTAAGTTCTCCGTAAACACATGCACACCTACACCGCACAAAAGCTGCTGATTCAGATGGAGAATCACAACCCCAGTGTTACTCCAATTTCTCAACCTCAGGTTCGTGGTACCACTTCAGGTTTTATACCTCGAATCATGAGCTTGGCTAGAGCAGTCAAGAGTCACAGATTTGTTCTTGCTGTTGTTACAACAGGGATTTTATCCAGAATTTCTCTGACCTCCAAGAAATCTCTCTCCACCACGTAACACTGATACTTTAGCCACAGACAGTTGAAAAGATGCTGCTTGCCCCACTGAACTCTCCAACTGTCAGAGTCCTCAAATCATTATTTTATCTGCAAATAAGATAAACAGGTGCTACACTATCAAGAAAGTTATGCATCTAAACATTTAAGCCTTCTGCTCCGAGAATAAGGACAGAATAAAGGAGATGACATTGACTTTAAATTCTACTCTGAGGCTTAATCATCTGGGCAGGGTGGTGAGAATGAGCACACTGACTATGTCATGTGGTTGCTCACCTAGAAATGTGCTCCATGCAAGAAAGATCAAGGCATGTTACTAAACTGACGGAAATGAAAGTCACTGCCGACTTCCATTTATGGACTGCGTACTTGATAGACTCAGAGTAGAAATTTATTCACCTAATTGTGCATGAAACACACACTTGTGGCTACAGAGGCCAATTGCTCTTGATCCTATTATTGTGTCTGTGATCCCCAGAGTGCTTGCATGTTTGTTATAAAACGTGACTGTTTGGAAACACATAAAGTCTTTCATGCGTCAAGACGTTGATCAGGTAGAGCAATATGTAATAACGTCATTTACCCCTCATTCATTTAACAGATGGGGAGGAAAAGTTATTTTTACAAAGTGTGGTAGGCGGAATAACATCTGTCCTCCCCCCCCCAAAAGGTTCGGTCCTATTCTCAAGAAACAGTAAATATATTGTATTACAGGCAGACCTCAGAGATATTGTGGGTTCTGTTCCAGACCACTGCAATAAAGTAATAAAGTAAATAATAAAGTAAAAAATAAATTTTTAATTAAAAGAAAAATGTTTTACTTAATAAAGTAAAAAGTAATATTTTTTGGTTTCTCAGTGAGTGTAAAAGTTACGTTTATGCTATACTGTAGTCTGCTATGTGTGCAATAACCTTAAGTCTAAAAAATACTAAAACATACATACCTTAATTAAAAAATACTTCATTGCTAAAAAATGCTAACCATCATCTGTGCCTTCAGAGAGGAGTAGTAGTAACATCAAAGATCACGGATCCCTGATCAACATAACAAATATAATAAAAATGAAAAAGTTTGAAATGTTGTGAGAAGTAATGAAATGTGACACAGAGACACAAAGTGAGCAAATGCTGTTGGAAAAAATGGTGCCCCAGCCTTGCTCAGTGCAGTGTTGCCACAAATCTTTAATTTGTACAAAAAAACAAAACAAAACAGAAAAAGCACCACACTGCAAAGCACAATAAAGCAAAGTGCAATAAAACGAGGTCTGCCCGTATAAAGTAGGCTTTGCGGATGTGATTGAGATGAAGGACGCTGAGGATCCCTGATCAACATAACAAATATAAAAGTATCTGAATTATCCACGTGGGCCCAATTTCATCACATTTAAAGAAACTGTTCCTGATGAGAGAGGGTCCTAGGAGATGCTGCTGTGAATGAACAGTCAGAGAAACGCAGCCTTGCTGGCTGTGAGTGAAAGGAGGAACCGTGGGTCCAGGAAAGTCACAGGTCTCTAGAAGTCGGAAAAGGCAAGGAAACAGATTTTCCCAGAGACATTACGTAAGGAAGCAACTCCGCTAACAGCGTATATTTCAATCCCTGAAACCCACGTGAAACTTCTGACCTCTGGAATTGTAAGACAATAAATTTGTGCCTTGTAAGCTACCAAGTGTGCAGTCACTTGTTATAGCAGCAATAGCAAACTAGTACACACAGGTTTTATTACCAGATCCAATGAGAAACAGGACTTACTAATTCAGAGACAAGGAGGTAAGACTCAAATCCCCTTTCCTCTTCCTGTTCTAGGCTTGTTTGCACATGCATTACCCGGAACAGCTGAGGGGGCTTCACCTTTCCGGGTTTTCTCAATCTGTGGCCTGCAGTTCTACTGAGGCTTCTGGAAACCCCAGCTGCTCCAAAAAAAAAAAAAAAACCCCAAACAACTCTACAAACCACATCAACAAAACCACAAATCCTCTGGACAGAATAAACTCTTGCTTGTATGGGGCGAGGGTGGGCAGGGCTCCTTCTAGCCTTTCCTTTCCTTTTCTCATGTTCTTTTCCTCCCCTGTACTCTTTGTCTCCCTTCAGCCACCTGAATATTGCTTAGCAGAATTTTCCTGAATGCGTTTCCTAGTGCCTTCACTAAAGCTGCATTAAAAAAATCAGCACCCCCATGTTAGTCATTCGGGGCTGCCGTCATGATTCGCTTTACTGTTCTCACCACTGTTTATCATACGTCTTCAAGCTCACTGACTCCAGACCTTCCTCCTTCCCCCTGTCAGCTTTATCTCCATTTTTTCATGAACCTTTCTAGATCTTTAACAGCCAGGAAGCTTCCAATAGAGTTTTCTTTCCCAAGCATGAAACTTGAGCATTTTATTTTCACCTCATTTCTGACTAGGGCCTTTTTTAGGACTTCTCTCCAGCACCCAGATAAATGGCCATACTGTGAGCTCCTTAGACGCCTTATCTCCATAAGCGATATTAAAGAAATGCGTCGGGCTTCCCTGGTGGCGCAGTGGTTGAGAGTCCGCCTGCCGATGCAGGGGACGCGGGTTCGTGCCCTGGTCCGGGAGGATCCGGCATGCCGCGGAGCGGCTGGGCCTGTGGGCCGTGGCCGCTGGGCCTGCGCGTCTGGGGCCTGTGCTCCGCAGCGGGAGAGGCCATAGCGGTGAGAGGCCCGCGTACCGCAAAAAAAAAAAAAAAAGAAATGCATCTTCAGATTCCTCTGAAAATGGATTCCTTTTTCTGGGTTTTAATTCATTTCAACAGTTTGAATTCTCAGACAGACTAAAATCTCCTTCCCTCCTATAATTAAACCAGACAGAAATTCCCAGCCTTCCTCACAGATGTAGAGCACATGGGCTGCATAGGAAGAGATCTCAATGCCAAGCGTTTCTAGCACACTGGTGTTATTGTTTAAGAAAATAACCTTATGGAAGCATCAGATCAGGTGGTTGACTACAGGGGCTAGGTCACATTTTAAAAAGATCAAAGGGTACAATCTTGCAGTTAGATTCCATATATACGTGTTAGCATATGGTATTTGTTTTTCTCTTTCTGACTTCACTCTGTATGACAGTCTCTAGGAGATCTCATGGACAGTTCTGTGATTACAGTTAATACCATATCATATACTTCAAAGTGGCTAAGAAACTGGATCTTAAATGCACTCACTACATAAAAGGAATGATAATTATGGAACATGATGAGCTGTTAGCTAATGCTACGGTGGTAATCACACTGCAAGATATGAATGTATCAAATCAATGCATCGTGTGCCTTAAACTCACACAACGCTATACGTCAGTTATATCTCCATAAAATAAATTTACACTTAAAAAAGCACATTTTGACACAACTGAAAATTTAAGTATAGTAAGTAGAATCTAATACAACAATCTCATTGACAACTGTGCTCTATTTTCTCCAGAGTCTTCACTCCACAGTTTTTTTAGCCTCTCAGCCTCCAAAACACAATAGAAAACTCTCATTCCTCATCCCAGGTTTTCAGATGTATTCCCCCTTTTCCGCTTTGAATTACGAAGACAGACAGCCTCTTTCACCAAGCCCTTCCCCTCCAAGCACCTGCGCTTTTTTGCCCAGTCTTGGTATCCATGGCACTAAACGATCGGGAGGTGACTTGGAGGACCCGACGGTCTCGGGCACGTAGAGGAGAATGCGGAAGATGAAGTCAGTTGTGGAGTGCGGGGCGTTGAGTGGGGTGAGCCTTAGGCGAGGCAAATGTTTACCTTTATCCCCTCCCCAGGGTTCTTTTCGGCTGAGCCTGAGAACTAAACTGACATGAGACCGATCAACAGGTGAAAGCACGCAGATTTCTTTCATACAAGTTTTACGTGACACGGGAGCCCTCACATGCAATGAAGACCCCCAAAATGGGGAGATGTGCTTGCTCTCACATTAGGTTGAAGAGGAGAGGTAGACTGTGGGAAAGCGACTCAGCTCTGTGGGAGCTGCAGGAAGATAAGGGTTGTTTTAACAAGGTCCGTCCGTATAGAATCCTCTCAGTCTCAACTTCCCATCCTTGATGAGAAGAACGTCACTGTCCTCATAGAGGGAGGACATTTTTAGTAGGGAATTTCGTCTCCTGCTTTTAAGAAGGAAAGTTAGAGTGTTTTCCTTGTATCTGCTGTTTTCCAAGTGCCTTTAACTTGAAATAGTCAACACGTCAGAGAAGCATATTTTGGGGTGGCATGTTCTGAACCCTTTCCAGTCATCACAGAGTTCACTTTCTCCAGACTGAGGAAGCCTGTAAGAAGCCAAGAGAGGACACACTAAGGTACCAGTCAGGTCACTTCTTTTCAAAAGAAGCTTCACAGGGGTGGTCGCTGAGGCCCCCTACAGGCCAACTCTGGAGCTACCTCACTCCGCTCTACTCACAAATCCTTTCAACACGCTGACACTGCCGAAAGCAAAGGAACAAAACCAGCCAGTGTCCTGAACAGAACCACACACTGTCAACTGCATGCTGGGCCTGAGGAAGGTTCCATGTGTAGCTCTTTCTCCTCAATACCTTATTTTTAAGATTACGGCTACTACTGCATTATTCTTGTTATTATTATTGTATGCTATTTCCATCCTTCTGCTGTTAAAATTTTCTGATACTGCCACTAAGATCTGTCCACACTGTCAAAATACTCACAGAAACCTCACAAGAATAATTCCTTTTTGTAAATTGGTGCGGAAACCATGGAAAACAGTATGGAGGTTCCTTAAAAAATAAAAAATAGAGGGACTTCCCTGGTGGCGCAGTGGTTAAGAATCCGCCTGCCAATGCAGGGGACATGGGTTCGTGCCCTGGTCCGCCAAGATCCCACATGCCATGGAGCAACTAAGCCCACGCACCACAACTACTGAGGCTGTGCTCTAGAGCCCACGAGCCACAACTACTGGAGCCCGTGCACCTACAGCCCGTGCTCCGCAGCAAGAGAAGCCACTTCAATGAGAAGCCCGCACACCACAACGAAGAGTAGTCCCTACTCGCCACAGCTATAGAGAGCCCATGTGCAGCAATGAAGACCCAATGCAGCCAAAAATAAATAAATAAATAAATTTAAAAAAATAAAAAATAGAGTTACCATATAATCCAACAATCCCACTCCTGGGCATATATCTGGAGAAAACTCTAATTTGAAAAGATACACGCACCCCAGTGTTTACTGCAGCACTACTTACAATAGCCAAGACATGGAAGCAACCTAAATGTTCACTGACAGGTGAATGGATAAAGAAGATGTGGCATATACACAATGGAATATTACTCAGCCATGAAAAAGAATGAAATAATGCCATTTGCAGCAACAGGGATAGACACAGAGATTATCATACTAAGTGAAGTAATTCAAAGACAAATATTATATGGTATCACTTACATGTGGAATCTAAAAAATAATACAAATGAACTTATGTATGAAACAGAAAAAGTCTCACGGACAAAGAAAATAAAATTATGGATACCAAAGGGGAAAGGGGAGGGGGAGAAATAAACTAGGAGCATGAGATTAACAGATACACACTATCATGTATAAAACAGATAAACAAAATGGATTTACTGTATAGCACAGGGAACTATATTCAGTATCTTGTAATAACCTATAATGGAAAAGAACCTGAAAAAAAAGAGTATACACACACACACACACACACACACACACACACACGTATGACTGAATCACTTTGCCATATACCTGAAACTAACACAGTATTGAAAATCAGCTATACTTCAACAAAAAAGAAAAAAGAATAATTCATTTTTTTCTTCCTCAAAGAATACAGTCATCTAAATATTAGGGTGTCCCCAAGTTCTAGGTAGCAGCTTTGCCTTTCTCTGGCATAAAACTTCCCTTTTCTTGCAGTAGCAAGGAACTAGCTTAAGTTGACACAAACGGGACTAGAAACAGATTGTTACATAGGACATCATGAATTCTTATTCTTGATCTTCACTCATGTAAATCATATAATGTTCACTGATAGGAATTAAAAAGGACATTATATACTTATCTAAATATTGTTTGAGTCAAATATACTCTTTTTAAAGTAGTGTTTGAATAACTGGATATTTTTGAAAATTTTTAATACAAGAAAAAACTCACAAAAGCAAAGAATAACGGCTATCATTCTTGAGGTTATCCCATTCTCAGAGGGACTCACAGGGTTTCAAGTCCATTCATCAACTGTGAGTTAAGGAAGACAGCAACAACTTCAGCTGAAGCATCTTTCTTCAGTGTCAGTGGGGTGCTATCCACCAAAAAAGAACCTTTTGGTAAAAAGTCTATAATCAACATTGACTTAAGAGGTTTTTAGAAATGTAGTCAGAGTACAGAATATTTAGGATTGTTTATAACTGCTCATGTGTTTGGTTTCTTTCTTACATATGTTAAAAGAGGGAAAAAAATTGTACCATGGAATACTTATAAAACTATTAAAAATAATTAGGTTCATTTTCTATGCCTGGTATGGAAAGCTGACTATGTTATAGTGTTGAAATTAAAGAACAAATTTGCATAACAATATTATATCAACAATTTTTGTAAAATACGTGCGCACAGGCACGTGTCTATGTTACAGAAGGTCTGAAAAGACGTGTGTATTAATAGGGCTTACCGCTGGACAGTTGGAGTCCATAATTTTATGTAATTTTATTGTCCTAATTTCTTATAACAAAGTTAAGCCTTTTGTAAAAAAATAAACTTAAGAATGTAAGTAAAAAGCTACTCTTATTTCAAATTTATATAACCATCAATGATGTCATTTTAGTTCTCTCAAAATTTAGGTAAGATGAGGAACACACGCGGTATGTGTATTTATCTATAGATCGATTCCATCTCACATTTTCTGTGGATCATGTTTAGACCCCCTGAGAAAATAGTAGCATTCATGGCAGTACCAGGGGAGTCCTCCAAGTAGCAATAATTTTGTCCGGTGAGAAACCTGCAATGGTTGAAGATGGGGGAGGGGCGTACTTGTGACCTTGAAAGGGAATTCTAGTTAATTAAATTAGACAGAATATATGGTAAATGTGTCAGAGCAGAGGCAGAAATAACTTACTATAAAATATTCCTAAAATGGTGAGAAATGTTCAGTTTAACCCAGAACTAGCTCCCCTAGTATACTGGTCAGATTCTACTGGCAAAGGGAGGAAGAGATTGAGAGCAAATACTATTCATAAGCCACAGGCTCCTCAGAATCAGCTGTAGGGTAGATCAGGAAATGTTGATTTAAATAGAATTTTACTGAAAATGACACTTTAAATCTGGAATGAGCTGCAGAAAATGACTATGTAAATGGCCATCTTTCATTCAAGACCACGCAGCAGGAAGTGGCACCTTTGCTGTGTTTTATTTCTCACTGGAGCTTCAGAAGCTGCATCTTGGAGAAAGCGAGACCGACTATGTAGAATTTCCAGTCGCATCCGGTACAGACACACACTCCTTCTGCATTTGCTGTTTCCAGGAAACATATTCCAAGTCTAGAGCTGGACAAGGTAGAATAGAAGCTTGACTACGGCACTGCTTTAACTTTCATGTAAAACTTGTCACCAAGTCCTAGTAATTTTATATCGATAATGTGCCTCTACCCCTATTACAGAGAACAAGTTAACATTATCTCACTGGAACTATCGGAAACCTCTCCTCGCTGCCCTATCCTCAATCAGCTTTTAACCCCGTATCTACACTGCAGCTGGGATGATCTTCAGAACATACAAACGTGGCCAAATCATTCTTCAGTGATTTGAATTTTTCTTTGGCCCTGCATTATTTGGCAACTGCCTTCTCCTTTTACCTCATTTAATACCCCTATAACCTTTGTTTTGTTGCTTGCATGTTTCACGTCTCTTTCCATTCCTTGAAAGTAAGGTGGTCATTCTACCTTCAAAGACTTTGCACATGCAGCTCCCTTCGCCTGGAAAAGCATCCCCCGCAGCCCAGTGAAGTCTCACGTATCCTTTAGATCACAGCTCAATAACCACTTTGTCAGGGAAGCATTCCCTGAACCTAGGAACCAAATAATATCGCCCTGCTATATGTTTTCCCATCTCTCTTCACTTGCTGCAGTGTGTAATCATGGGAAGTGTAAAAGTGGAAGAGACCCTCCCTTTCCAGAGACTGTAAATCCCACACGGACAGAGGTGCATTCTGTTTTCCTCCCCGTGGTGTTTCTACTGCGTGACAGAGGTAAGCTTCGATAAATACTTGTAAATTTAATAACCACAATCTTTATTGAGGTAGATGAAGAAAAAACAATTATTTTCATGACTAGATATAGAAACACACAGAAAATGAAAATGAAAATACAATACCACTTACAGTTACTAAACGAGAAGTACATAGATGTAAATCTCGCATTGTTTTGTTCCTGATCTTAGGAGAAAGAATTGCCTTTCACCACGAAGTATAATGGGTTTTTCTTTGTTTTTTGGGGTTTTTTTTGCGGTACACGGGCCTCTCACTGTTGCGGTCTCTCCCATTGCGGAGCACAGGCTCCGGACGCGCAGGCTCAGCGGCCATGGCTCACACGGGCCCAGCCGCTCCGCGGCACGTGGGATCTTCCCGGACAGGGGCACGAACCCACGTCCCCTGCATCAGCAGGCGGACTCTCAACCACTGCGCCACCAGGGAAGCCCACGAAGTATAATATTAACTGTAGAATTTTGGGGTGAGCACTACTTATCCAGTAGAGAAAGTGCTCCTGTACCCTATTTTTCTGAGAGTTTTCATCCTGAAGGTGTTGAACACATCAGTCTGTAGTTTCTTTGTACGTCCATACACAATGGTAAATATTACATTCCCATATAATTGCACCTTGCATAGATTTCACTCTTGCTTTCTCTCATTTTCCCTCTGTACCCCATCCCACGGGTCTTTTCTCCTTAGGAAGCACTATCCTTTCTGGCCTTCTTCCCCAGCCTCCTACAATTTACTCACCACTTTCTCTTTCCTATCTCCTAAGCATGTATTCCAATTTCATCTTACACATGGATGGCTTTTCCTCTGAGAAGCCACTCTGACTGAATGCTTGTATTTCAAGAGCAATTTCTACAGATATAAAATATTTTCTACACATGAGAGCATAGTCAACATTATACTTTGATTAGTGTTTATATCTCTATATTCACTCTAAGCTCATAAACGCTAAAACTTTAGTCACTGTAATTTTTCTTCCCAGTTTTAGCTTCACTGGCCATCATGGCACCTGAGCCCTGGCGGACACTCTCTATATATTAGTTAAATAAATGATGGAAAAATTTGGAGCATATTTATAAGACTGTTTGAGTGGAGATAATTCTATAAATGCGCTTGCAAATATCATTCAAAATGTTAAGAAGTGGAGTGAACAAAATACAGTTTAATAAAGTAACAATTTTAAAAGTAAACCGTCATCTTTTTTTTCGCACATCACTTTGCCTTATGAAACTATGGAGCCTACCTAGCACGTTCTATTTGTCCCATTAGTGATCAAATGTCACTTAGAAAGCATTGTGACTGATTGGTACTATTGCCTTAAGAGTAAAATTCTGTAGAGACTCATGAACAATAACAGGGAGAAAAAAAGGATTGTCCCATTTATTCTTCCATTATGACTATGCCTGCGTAGCCTAAAACTGCCAGCTCTCGTTTTATTTAAAGCACAAAAGGTACACAGACACAAAAATAAAGGATGAGCTGTGAATTTCCATGACAGAATCTAGTCAAGAATTTCAGAAACTGCAGGGATTAAAAGATGTGGATAAATATTTATAAATGTGAACTCAAAGAACTGTAGTCAACAGAATACTCAGGAAGAATTTTCTGCCCAATGTTTTCTTCCTTGTATAGTCAGACTGCTCCTTGAACTTCAGATCTAAGAATGAAAACGACTTTCACTCTAGCATCCTTCCTAGTTTACCTGTACTTTCTGGAAACAGACGTTAAAATATTGCCAAATTGGATTTTCAGCAAATTTTCTTCCTACTAATGATGTACTCTTTCTTTCAATCCTAGTTCTAGTCTCTTTATATTTCCAGACTTGTATGATAAGTTCAAAGATTAAAAGTATAAATCGACTTTCATTTAAGTATTAATAATATTTGTGTCTTTAATAGAATTGGCAATATCACTAACATTTCCTGACTTAAACCATATCGTATGTGTTTTAAATAATTTATGCAATGTTTTACATTATCCACACATCTCTCATTGCAACGTTATTTGCTATTAATAAACATCATGAGTGAAAACTTTGGGTTTGAGTTAGACACCTAACAGACATACCCAGAGACAGTTTTACCAACTATTCGGACATTCACCATCCCAATAAGTTGACACACAAAATTAACCATCACAGTACATAAACTTTGCCACGTTTTCCTTGTGGAATTTCAGATTTGCTCTGGACCAGTGACTGGTATGTGACTGCTACTTTCCATATGTTCTCATGTCAGAGATCATTTCAGTTGCCCTGTTTATGTTGGACGACTGTATGCTGGGTGCCTACTGAACAGAGCTGCTTTTAAATTATGCCACGTGGAGTAAGAAAATAAATGGTGCTTCATATATGATATGCATACAAGTTTAAATTTTATGAACTGAGCTAATTGCTAGAAAACATTTGTCTGATCTGTCAGTTTATCTTTCATTCCTTCAGTGTTGTCATTAGGAGCAACTGTCATTTTTATATATAGTACTTTAGACATACTAGGGCTGCTTATGGCATTTTCTACATGTTGCTTTTCTACAAAATAAATTCCCAATGTCAGGTTGAAAAAAAATACTTGTGTGTATATATACATATATATATACACGTATATATACATATATATACACACACATATATATATACATATATATACACACACATATATATATATACATATATATATATATATAATGACCTAGAAAGAAATAGAAGTCACCATTGTTAATTTCTTAAAGACCCTCCCCAATGGGCTGATGGAGGAGAAATCCCTTTGTTCTTGCTTTACCCCCTTCTTTCTAACTCCAGACCTGTCCTACACCAGGAGGCTCCTTGGGTACACACCTACGGACACCGCAGCCAACAATCTGTACGTGTACTTCTTCATAAACACTGTTGTCACTTGGCTACCCTTTGGATCTAGGGAGGGACATGCTGACGGGACAGGAGATTCTCAATAGGGTAGATGAGGGAAGGGCCATGTAGGATATATCCTCAAGGCCATGTGTATAGGGAATTCAAAGGTCCTAGTAACTCAAGTTAGAAGGGAGAGCATAGGTTCCAGGCCTGCACATCCCTTGACTATATGATCTCTTGTCCTTAGAGAAAAGTTACAGCCAGAGGAAGGTCAGAACATGTTCCTCAAAAGAGCAAGATCCAGTGCAATGGCCCTTTTGAAAAGATCTAAGGGGATCTCTGATAAGCAAGTTGTCTTTCATTCAGATTTTTTTAAAAAGCTGTATCATGACGTAATTTGGATTACAGATTCCTGGAGTTCAAGTCTTATGTCACCTTTGCATGAAATTCTTGGAGAGTCTTGGGGACTTTATATTGTGTGCAGATGAAAGCAAATGTTTGTGACAAAGAAGGAAGGCTGCAGACAATTGGATTATTGCTACCAATTATTTGCCCCTCCTTGTAATACTATTATATATCATCCCCTCTGCTTGTCATGTGACTTGTCTGATCATCTGGTAGGAAAATCACATTACACAGCCTCTTTGATTTGGGACCTGGCGATGTGATGTTCCTTGGCCATATCCTAAACGCAGGACAGCCCCTTCAGCCAATGATCTACAAAAAGAAAACATCTGAGGCCAAGCTGGGTAAGCACAGAAGAGGCAACCAGAGCGGCAGCTGACTTGCAGCCTCTGATAACATGAGCAAGAAATAAATACCTGTTTTAGAGAGCCATTTAGATAATGGGTTTGCTATTAGCCACTGCTTTCTAATATACCATATTACACAAGGGGAAACAGTTAAAAAACACAATGAGGTTAAGTGTTATGAAACTGAATTGAAACTATTCATATAGATTCACAATTTTAAAAACTTACACTGAAATGGCCTACAAACAAATATTACCCCAGTAGCAACGATAACTTCAAGAACTCAGATTACAGCTTCTAATATTCCCCTGTGTTAAGAACTTGAGTCTGAATAAATTGTTGAATTCTGGTCTGCAGCATGGGAAGAACAAGATGAGCCTGGGACAAGGTGGTGCAAAACAGTAGGAAGGAGTTTGCACGTTCATCTTGCCTTACTGGGAGGAAATGGGTTGGGGAGGATGTGGACAAAAGGGAACACCTGTGTCTCGTTGGTGGGAATGTAAAGTGGTACAACCATTTGGGAAAACAGTATAGAGTTTTCTCAGAAAATTAAAAATAGCACTACCTCATGATCCAGCAGTGCCACTTCTGCTCATATAACCAAAGGAAATGAAATCAGGATTGCCAAGAGTTATCTGTGATCCCAAGTTCATCGCAACATTACTCACAATAGCCAAGATATGAAAACAGCTTAAGTGTCCACGGACAGAAGAACGGATAAAGAAAATGTGGTGTATATATTTTTATACATTGGAATATTACTCAGCATTAAAAAAGGGAAATCCTGCCCTTTATGACATCATGGATGAATCTGGAAGGCTTTATGCCAAGGGAAATAAGTCAGGCACAGAAAGACAAATACTTCATGATCTCAATCAGATGTGCAATCTAAAACAATTTGAATGCATAAAAGCAGAGGGTAGAATACCAGTTTCTAGGAGCTGGAGATTGGGGTTAATGGGGAGATGTTGTTCTAAGGACACAAAGTTTCAGTTATGCAGGATGAATAAGTTCTGGAGATCTAAGGTACATCATGGTGACTACAGTTAATAATACTGTGTTGTATACTTGAAATTTGCAAAGAGAGTAGATCTTAAGTGTTCTCATCACACATACACACAACAAAATGCCAATTATATGAGCTGCTAAATATGTTAAACAGCGTGACTTAATCGTTTCACAATTAATACATATGTCAAACCATCATATTGTGCATCTTAAACACATACAATTGTTATTTGTCAACTATACCTCAATAAAGCTGGGAAAAAAATACATGGCAAAAGTTGTTTAGTAAAAAAAAAAAAAATAAAGCTGGTGCCAAAAATATAAATCTTTGATAAATTAAGAAACTTGAGACAAAAATTAAATAAAATATAAGTGTAGAGTAGATAAACCATCTGTTAAGAACACATTTAAGTCGATTAAGAAACTGTGAAAAAGAATGGGTATTGGGGCTTCCCTGGTGGCGCAGTGGTTGAGAGTCTGCCTGCCGATGCAGGGGCCGCGGGTTCGTGACCCGGTCCGGGAAGATCCCACATGCCGTGGAGCGGCTGGGCCTGTGAGCCATGACCACTGAGCCTGCGCGTCCGAAGCCTGTGCTCCGCAACGGGAGAGGCCACAACAGTGAGAGGCCTGCGTACCACAAAAAAAAAAAAAAAAAAAAAAAGAATGGGTATTGGATGAAAATTTACTGAAATGAAAAGGTAGATAATAGTGCCTAGAAAGAAGAGCACATTAATAAGGAAGATGAACAGTATCGTTTCTTTTTTTTTCTTTTCACAGTGTGGATAGATTGTTTTATTTGGTTTTATGTGCGCTCATTTGATCACACAAAGTATGAATCTTTTGCTTATACAAAGTATCTATTATTGAATACTTTGTATAATAATTTGGTTTTAACAATAGTAGATGCTAGATGTGAGGGACAGGACGACTTCATTGTTTCTTGTTTTGCCTATTTGTTTCACTCTTATTTTCTGAGATGATACAAAGTCATTAGAACAAAATAAATGAGTTGGTCCAAGTAAAATATTTTGCTCAGGGAAGGGTTAAGTTTAGAACCTTGATTTCCACTGCTGGTTGCCTGTCCTTTTCCCTATAACTCCACTCCAGTTTATGTTTCATTTAAACTCCCAAGGAAATAATTAACGTATTTTAACATGGGAAGGAGCATGCATTTATTTAATTTGCAACATAAAAGGGGTGCATCGGTAACACTTAGTGTGGAAAGAAAACAACTGGCTGCCGGCTGCTGAAATTGAGAAATATCAATTAGGATTAACTAAAGTAACCTCTCTTATGGGTTTAGTTTGTTTTCTAGAATGATTACATTACAAAAATCACTGTGTTCTATTTCCCAGGGAGGTCTCTATTTCACAATAAAGCTTTCTTCTTCTAGGGCTGTAGTTTATTCTCCAAACAGCCTCAAGAAAATTAAATATACTATGAATGCCTATAATGACCATAGGATGGAATAAAAATACAATCAATGAAACCAAATTAAATTTCTGTTTGCAAACAACTTTGCTCACAGACTGGACATTTGTTAATTGGTTGGCGAAATTCTGCTTCCATTTGCATTTCTTTCATTTGAGTGTCTCTAAGTAAGGTTTATACTTAATAACAGATCAGCTGATGACCTTTTTATGCATAACAATAAGGCCTCAGTTGAATATCTTATTGTTAACCATTATTCACACAATAGCTTTCGTTGTGGATGAAAAACATTTAATCCATTCACGTATCTATTATAGTTTCTTCGCTACAGCATC
This sequence comes from Globicephala melas, assembly GCF_963455315.2. Lineage (NCBI taxonomy): Eukaryota > Metazoa > Chordata > Mammalia > Artiodactyla > Delphinidae > Globicephala > Globicephala melas. The sequence goes on along the minus strand of NC_083326.1, from coordinate 23,762,190 downwards.
TCAGATGTGGAATAGCTAATTAGGCTTTCTGAGTATTTCCTGCTCTCTGAAATTTCTCAAGGGCCTCTGTTTTCAAGTTTTTACTTCATATTAGAATTTGATAATATTTCCACCCTAAGCAACCAATTAAGCTCTACCACTTTTATGGGCCTATTGATTTACTCAAGAAAACAATGGCAACAACAATAAAGTGTTAAATCCTTCATTCTCCCAGAGGTCTAAACAAATAAAACATTTTCTTACACTGGTCAATGAAAGAGTTTCCTCTACTTAGGGTCACTGTGACATTTTAGAAAAACTACTGGTTTTCTTTATATGACTGTAATGTGCTTTTCTCTGTGTTCAAATTTTACTAGAAAATTTGTGATTGAGAGAACACTAGTCTTAGCACACATGCATTCTGTGACCTGGATATATTGAGAACCCCCTTTTGACTCTTAGATACTCTGAACTTTATCTGAGTAAAATCAGAATATCTTCCTCATAAACACCCATATTTTATGATAAATACTACGTATTGGACTGCCTTCCCTTTCTACTTTAGTATTTATAAAAGACTTTATTCTGAAATTCGGAGAACAAATCTAGACCCTTGTTTTCTATATTAAATCGAGCTTGCTCTTGGCGTGGTGTTCTCAGTCTAATTCCGGATTGCTTCCTGGGCTTGTGAGCTGTGCAATCACACAGGGCCCCATACTCAAAAGGGCCCCTGACTTGGTATAATGTTCTGCTATCCCCATCTTAAAATTCTTAATAATTTCTGAACAAGGACCGCTCGGAGCTCCACAATTTAGCTGGTCTTGGTCTAGCCCCTTATAATTCCTTACTCATTAAAGAAGTTATTTGATTATACCTTTCAATATCTTTTAATCTCAGTCACTCTGGTCCATCTTTTCTCTCCATAGGTACAGTATGTCTAATTTTGTCACATCGAATCTACTAATTCTGATGTAAAGGTGAGAATTTGGGTAACATGTGCATGTATAGACACTGAGTAATGCAGAATAAAATGGAGACTTTTTTCTTATCCAGAGCAGGTACCTTGTCAGAAGATGCCATTTGCCTCTGAAGATAACAGATCTCATCCGATGCTAAACTGGGAAAGATGGGTATTTTGCATGCTCTTTCTGTTCTTATCTTTCAATAGTCCTTAGACTACAAATCATGGGATACAACATGTATCTGTAATCCCTCTTAAGATTCTGGGAGTCATTAGACTTCTCAATATTAAGCTAGATCTGTAAGTGACCTCGGTATTCAAATGGCATAATAGTGGTGGCAGTGATGATGGTATGGTGGTGGTGATAGAATAACAGCGGTCTGGATGGTGGTTTCCGGGGCTAGCGCATGTCAAATATGGTCTAGATTTCAAAGACTCAGCCCAAATACTACATTGACATTGGAGTCCGGTGTTATTTTAAACCAAATAATCATCTCCTGTTGGGATTCATGTAATATTTTTTTCTGTGGCTCTATTATAAAACCATATTATACCATATACCACGTCCTATATTATTTTATAGACTAAGGTTGAAGGCTTCACAGATTATTCAGTAAACACTGGGATATATACACAGCACATGAATGAAAACATCCTTGCTGATGGTCATTACTGAATTACTGAAACAGGTTTCCACACCTCATCAAAGTCTCCAAGAAGGAGGTATTAGCCATGGGGAAAGAATTTAAAAAGAGTGGCGTAAGTGAATTAGCACCAGAATTCCAATTTATCATTATTCCAAAGAGAACTAGACCTGTGATACATGAGAAAATTTTCTGGTAGTACCCTCATATAGATAATTAGTGCTGGAAAACAGACCACGATTTAAGAATGGGCCTAATCTGAAAGGAACTCCTGAAGGCGGAGCAGGAGTTGAGGGATTCATTAGTCCAGTTTACTGTTATTGAAACCATTCTGCTCATTTATCTGATCCAGTCTCTCCCAAAGACCTCAACTCCACAACTGAAAATCTACAAAAGAAATGAAGAAAAGTCAGTTTTAGGCTTCCTATAAAAGTTTTTGAAATTTCAATTCATTGCAACTCAGTGAAACTTTGGTAGTTCATTTTACTTTTAATTAAAGTGCATTATTACGATTAACGCAATAATAATTTAAAAAGCTATTATCTATTAATTGTAGATTCCACTGAATTCATTTAATTCAATTCATTTAATAGAGCTTGTTGGGATATGAGTATGTAAGATAGGGACATAGTCTTTTTAGAGTAATTTCAATAATTAGGTAAACGGATGGATGGATGGGTGGCTGCATAGAAAGATGGTTAGATATACACACAAATGTTTAACTGTTGTGTTAAATAAAAATAACTATATCTAATGTAAATTATAATCAATTTATGTCACTTATTCACATATTCAGTAAGCCATATGAGTGATTTTTTTCTAATAAAATATTGGGGAATATATTATATATTTAACTCCTTAAACTTAATGATTTCATAACATAAGAGCTCAAGTCTCTTATGAATAAACACAGGAATCATAAGTGACTTAAATACATTGGGTGACCATCATATTGCACATAACAAATGAATTCAATTGCATTGGACTCTTGGTTACATTCATTAAAGTTGCATTTTCTTTGTCAGTATTAAATGCAAAGTACTTTATCAACAACGTGTAATGTGCAAGATTAAAGGAGGACAAGTTTGCTCCTCAGGGTGCTGGCAGTGCTGTAGAAGGATCGTATACATAAAGAAACACATCACGTTGAAGAAAGCAGTTCATAAACTATAAGATACACATTTTGCTCAGATGCACAGAGATCTTGGTGTTGGTTTGCTAAATAACATGTTAAATGTGTGTGCGCACCAGTATATAAAAGAATCACAGGGGCTTCCCTGGTGGCTCAGTGGTTGGGAGTCCGCCTGCCGATGCAGGGAATGCAGGTTCGTGCCCCGGTCCGGGAGGATCCCACGTGCCGCGAAAAAGAAAAAAGAATCACAGCATTCCAGGCATGACTGAAATCCCAAAACCCTGTGCTCTATGAACCTACCAGTCTTGCTGTGCCAGCATAACTGTTAGGACACATACAGCGTGTCTTCAAGTTTGTACCCCTATGACAGAGGACATTTTGACAGGCATCCTTCTTAAAATGTATTGAATAAATGTTGATAATTGAAATGATGAATATATAAAGGTCAAGAGTTGTAAAATATTTCTACTGCCTAGGAATCTAGAGAATCTAGGCCTGAGTTTATAGTATATTTATGAACTATGAATGCAATTATCCCATTTGAAAAATGTTACCTACTTTACTACCTCTTTGCAGATTTTAGACAGTCTTTTGATATTAATTATCTAATTCAGTTAAAAAGCTACAATTGCCTTGCTGAATCTTACACTATTTTGTACTAAATAAATTTTATTTTTTAGTGGTTTTTTTTTTGTTGTTGTTTTGCTTTGTTTTTTGTGGGTTTTTTTTTTTTGCAGTACGCGGGCCTCTCACTGTTGTGGCCTCTCCCGTTGCAGAGCACAGGCTCCGGACGCACAGGCTCAGTGGCCATGGCTCATGGGCCCAGCCGCTCCACAGCATGTGGGATCTTCCCGGATTCCTGAACCGGGGCATGAACCCGTGTCCCCTGCATCGGCAGGCGGACTCTCAACCACTGCGCCACCAGGGAAGCCCTATTTTTTAGTGTTTTAAAACACCAATTTTTTTACTGGAAGGAAGAAACAGATCATTTAAACACTATGTAAAATGGAAAATGCCATCTAGAATTTGAATCAAAAGACATGACACTTGTTAGAGTGTCAGACACAGTCAAAACTCCAGCAATTTCCTTCTGGGAGGAGAAATGAGTTCTCTCTCTCATTTTTGCATGCACATAATTTCTTTACAAATGATTATGCCAGTTAGACGTGTAAACCTCCTATCAAAGTTACTGAATGATAATGATTTCTAATTGTTCTAGTTTTCCCTAAGTTGGAGCATTGATATTTTTTTACAATGACAACAATAAAAGAGGCACAAGAGTATGACACTTGTGTTGCTATCTCTTTGTGTTGCCCAAGGGAGGACTGCTCATTTATCATGATTGATAATTAGGAGGAAATAGAAATAAATAAGTTGCTTAAATTTACATCACAAGAAACAAAGAGTAGTTTGGAGAATGTTATGTTTGAGAATGTAAAATTTCCTGTTTGATGTTAAATAATGGTTGAAAGAATATGAAATAGATTTAAAAAGTAAAAAGGAAGTAGAAAAATAAATTTTCCTTATAACAGAAACTTAAACCAGAATTGAAAAGTGAATACTAAACCTACGTATAAGTATGCATTTCTTTTGATTCACACCACACAACAAAGGCATATTCTGCAGTATATTGTTTGCTATATATTTTCTTTGAAGTCTGTCTTATTTTATCAAGGAATAGAAATGTGCCTATGAGGTATAAAATTTCATGAAGCTAAGATATGTGGTTCAGAAAAATTCAAGTCATAACTTAAGCGATAATGATATTGAAAGACAAGAGCTTTTCCACCTTGTTTTGTATAATTTTATTAAGTGCCGTTGAAAATGAATTTATGTCACATTGTTCACGAAATAATTATTGTGAAGCATTAGAATTTAAAGGAAATGCTTTGCTAAACATTTTAAAATGTAACCTTTCCTTGTAATGTCAAAGTAAAATCAAAACATCCATTTTAAAGGAGTCACGCCATCTACAGAAGAAAACTGCACTCCAAAGCCATCTAGAGTAAGTCTATTCCTTTAATATTTTGAGTAAGTGATCTAATAATTTCTGGCACTTCAGAACAAATGCTAAAAGAGTTACCTTAAAAAACCCTAGGGCTTCCCTGGTGGCGCAGTGGTTGAGAGTCCACCTGCCGATGCAAGGGACACGGGTTCGTGCCCCGGTCCGGGAAGATCCCACATGCCACAGAGTGGCTGGGCCCGTGAGCCATGGCCGCTGAGCCTGCACGTCTGGAGCCTGTGCTCCGCAACGGGAGAGGCTACAGCAGTGAAAGGCCCACGTACCGCAAAAAAAAAAAGAAAAAAAAATACATTTCTTAAGGCTATAGCTGCCGTAAGTGTTGATTCCTCTTATGGATCTGGGCAAAGTAAATTGAAAATCTTCTGGAAAGGATTTATCATTCTAGATGCCATTAAGAACTATCATGATTCATGGGAAGAGGTCAACATATCAACACAAACAGGAGTTTGGAAGAAGTTGATTCCAACCCTCATGGATGACTCTGAGGGGTTCAAGACTTCAGCAGAGGAAGAAACTGCAGATGTGGTGGAAACAGCAAGAGAATTAATATTGGAAGTGGAGCCTGAAGATGGGACTGAGTTGCTGCAATCTCACGATAAGACTTGAATGGATAAGAAATTGCATCTTATGCATAAGCAAAGAAAGTGGTTTTGTGAGGTGGAATCTATTCCTGGTGAAGATACTGTGAAGACTGTTAAAATGACAACAAAGGGTTTAGAATATTACATAAATGTAGTGAATAAAGCAGCAGGAGGGTTTGAGAGGATTGACTCCGATCTTGAAAGAAGTTCTACCACAGAGTTCAAACATCACATTGTTCATGAAAGGTAGAGTCAATCAATGTGGCAAACTTCATCGTTGTCTTGTTTAAAGAAAAAGCCACGGCCACCCTGACCTTTAGCAGCCCCCGCCCTGATCAGTCAGCAGCCACCAACGTCAAGGCAGGACACTCCACCAGCAAAAAGATTATGACTTGCTAAAGGCTAAGTTGATGATTAGCATTTTTTTTAGCAATAAAGTATTTTTTAAATTAAGGGATGTACACTGTTTTAGACACAAGGCTATTGAACATTTGATGCACTGTAGTGTTAATATTCACTTTTACATGTGCTGGGAACCAAAAAAAAAAAAATGTGTGACTTGCTTTACTGTGACGTTTGCTTTATTGTGGTGGTCTGGAACTGAACAGGCAGTATTTCAGAGGTATGGCTGTAATATCCTCATTCTCTGTTCCATCTAAAAGGGGAACAGGGCATCTAAAAGAAAAAGCCAGATAGCATTTCCTCCAGAGCACAGATCTTCAAATTTTCACAAATAATTTAATTCATAGATCTTCCAGGAAAAAGCAGCAATGTAAATTTAAAAATAAAAACAAAGTGGATATTATCCTTTTGTCTTCCAGGTGATATTCATGCTCCCTATTCAAATCAGTGGTGTTCGACCAGAGTAGGTTTTGTCCCCAAGAGGAATTTTGGCAACATCTGAAGACATCTGCAGTTGTCACAACTGGTAAAGGTGTTGCTACTGGCATCTAGAGGCCAGGGATACTGCTAAACGTCTTACAACACACATGACAGCACCTGCAACAATGAATTACTCAGCTCAAAATGTCAACAGAATCGGGACTGAGAAACCCAGATCTGGATGAGGCTGTCCTGTCAGTTCAAGTACTGGGTTAATTGTAATTTACTAAAATAATTGATGAATATCATCTGTCTTTCGTGGCATGCTTGGAGTTCTCAAAATAAAACACAATATTTGCTAAATGGACACAAAAGAATCATATCCTACAAAAGCATTATCATATAAAAGTTCTTAAAACATGGATTTAATAAATGATGATGTAACAATGGAAACTTCTGTTACTGTGACCCCCATCTTAAAAATGACAGCTTGGGGCTTCCCTGGTGGCACAGTGGTTAAGAGTCCGCCTCCCGATGCAGGGGACACGGGTTCGTGCCCCGGTCCGTGAGGACCCCACATGCCGCGGAGCGGCTGGGCCCGTGAGCCATGGCCGCTGAGCCTGCGCGTCCGGAGCCTGTGCTCCGCGACGGGAGAGGCCACAACAGTGAGAGGCCCGCGTACCGCAAAAAAAAAAAAAAAGACAGCTTGATTGTTAATCAGGATTACAACAGACAATGCTAGATGGCTATTAAAAAATAGCTGCAAACAGAAATTATGTGTCAGATTTTAATGGTTATGTTTGTACAATGTTTAATTCAGTGTTGGGGACAAAATATAACCTCTAAGATAAAAATTATTTGTAATCAATCCACTTGGTTTTGCAAACATAAAGCAATTTCAAATACAGGCAAATGTAAACCAATTTGTATGCTTTTTCCTCAAAATATACTTTTAATATTGTAAGGACATATTTTGTAAACTAATTTGTAAGATAATTATTTCATACAATTTTTAAAATACATGATAGCAAAAATTTCCGTCAGTAGCTGAACTTGGAAATATGATTTTATATTATGTTCACTCTATGCCCTAGTTAACACATTAGAGCTTTCAGCAGGTTCATCAGTACATTTTTTTTAAATCTACTTCTCTGAAGACATACTGAAATTCTAGCAGTGACATTTCAGTGCAGTAGGTCAGCATGGGACAAATCTAACTTAAATGTAGATATAGTTATATATTATTTTATGACCTAGGAGAATAAGCTTAAAACCCAAGTATATTTGAAATTTCAATAATCCAGCTGTCTTGCGTTGTGAGGAAGCGTTATTTTAAAGCAGTTATAATGACTGGTGTTCTGATATCCTGTTTCAAAGCCATCTGAAATAAACTGAGTGCAAATTTAACTCATCGTAGTTTTCAAATATTTATTGAAACCTTTGTTCAGAAAAAAATTGCAAGAATTGTCCAGTTCCCATTTTTGTTGGTACTAGAGACTCTCACAAGCAAAATGTTATTTAAGAAAATGGTGCTTAAAACTACTTTTGTTGCTATTTCCTCTGTAGCATCAAATCCACATTAATGTTTATATCAGCTTTAAAAGCCATATATCAAAGTAAGTGCAGTATCCTGGAAGAGGCGTAACAGCTCAGTGATGGCCAGAGACTCTGAATTCTGAGGACATCGCATCAAATAATGTTGTTATTAGTAAGAGATGATGGCTCTACAAGAATACATCCTGCTTTGATTTATGCCAGCGATAATTTAAACTGATTTTCTCTTTATTTAACAAAAAGTAAGAAAAGTCATTACAGAGTAGTTGAAATAGTAAGAGAAGTTTACATGTAAACATGATTTCCTCAAGATTTATATACGTCTATTTTGTTTCTTGCTTCAATAGCTGAGTTTGCTTGGATTAGATGTGTTCTAAGAAAGTTATATAAAATTATATTTTTAGTATAATTTTAGTTTAGTTTTTAGCATAATTTTATAATGCTGGAGAAAGTCTAATGGTACCCATCCCAACTACTTGCTGAGACATAAAACTTTTACCACACGGCACACCCATCGCTACTTCATAAAGTTCACATAGCTCTGAGAGGAAAATGAGGAATGCCATTAAAAAGGACAGAAAGCTTACCATGTGGAAGAAAAAGACTTCAGAGCAAAAAAACCCCACAACATCACCAACCACACACACACATACGCACAACACAAAGCTAAGAAACAAACATAAACAAAAAAACACAACAGATATCAACTTTGATAATCAGTTATTCTCAAACCATATCATTATTATAGAATACTTGGGAAAGTTTATTCTTGAAACCAAATGAAAACTTTATTAAAGAGATTATAGAGCTCCATGTTTATATTGTGAGACACATCTCAACAAGAATTGGGCCATTAACAACCTGATTCTATAGAAATCTTACAGGTAAGTGAATATTTTCACTGACAGCATGAATTGAGCCATCACAGAAATTCAGCACCTTGTAAAGTATTTGATGCAAAGCTACAGTTACTGACAAACAGCGACAATGCTACTGAAAGGTCCATTAAGTATGTGTGGCATCAACTTCCAAAATACACTGTAAGTTTACAATATTTTCAACACTTAACAAGTCTTTAGAGCTGTGGTTTTATAACCTCAGTAACTAAGACTTGTGAAGAAAGTTTTAAAATTTCTTTTGGTAAGAATACCAGATGTAAGCAATAAAATAGCTAATGTATAAATTTCTTTATACATTTAGTTATAAGTAGTCAGATGTCATAATGACAATGTTGTAAGAGTTGTTTTAGTCACAGAAATATCTGATTCCAAACTGTCGAAATTTAATAGAATATAATAAGCACATTAAGAATAGGTAGAGTACTGAAATAGCAAAATCACACAATATCTGCAATAATTCCAAAATGTTTTTGATGACAAGATTGTAGTTTCTCTGATAAGCAGCTCACACTTTGTCACAGTTAAAAACTGTTGATTATTTTAGCATAGAAGATATAGTATGGAAAGCCATGGAATGCAGAGTAGAAAAGTATATTATAATTTAGAAAAGCACACGTAAATTATAAAGAAAACCCCCCAATTTATCAATTTATCTGTGCTTTTTTTTTGCACTAGTACAGTGCGGGCTGATTTTAGCTGCCACGTTTACTTGATGATTAATGTAGAAGGGAGACAGAGCATTTGTGAGATCCGATAGTGCTGCTATAGGGCAAAAGAGTAGAGATAGTTGGTCAGTATCTAGTTCAAAAATATTTTCAAGGCAGCAAGGAAAAGTATCCCTATCTCCTTTGTTTCTCATAACATCACCCAAAATTATTAAAATATATGCTCTAAAAATTGACAAAGAGAAATTCGAAAAAGACTTTTGACGAATATTCCTATAGAAAACCAAAATCTTCCAGATACTGTATCCTTTGTTAAGTGTTTCGTACCCTCCATGTAGACTTGCACCGAGAACACACGCAGGGAGTTTGCCTGAAGAGTGAAGCAAGGCGCTCTCATGGGCGGAGCCGTGGACAGCACTGAACAGAAGCCATTTTCCTAAACCAGTGGTTTTCAGTGACTCCCCACTCCTACGCATCATATCCATCAGCAAGTCTTCTTACCTCTGGAAAGTATCACAGACGCAAATTCGCTGACTTGTGTTTGTTGGGACTAGTTAATCTTCTTAAAAGCGTTAATAGCTCACTCAGGTCTAACATCGTGCCCTAAGAGGAGATCAGGTCCCTACTTAAACAAACAAACAAACAGGAAAATTGCCTCTTCTCTCTGTACTTAGAGACTAATTTAGTTTAGGCATTGTTAGGGAAGAAATTGGATGGAAAGTTTCTTAGGGTGATAGGGCAGTAAGAACACATATGCTATAGATCACGACTAGAAAAAGTAGATAAAAGATCAAGCTGAATATTATTCTCTCACTTAAAAATAATTTTGAAAATATACCACGTGCCCAGTTGTGCGCCAGACATTGTGGGCCAAAGGTCATTGAACATATTCCCCGCCCTCAAGGAGTCTACCCATCAGGTGAACAAGATGAACAAGCAAGAAGTTAGAGCAGAGAATAATAGATGCTAACAGCCCTGTGACTCTTTCAACAATTTCATCCCTTTAATCACAAGAGCCCACACAGACATTCAAGTATCCAATTAAAGTCATTTTAGAATATTATTCTATTATTCATCTTCCAAAAAAATAAATCCTAGAAAAGAGAAAGGAATGATGAGTCTGTTAGATATACGAGATTTTGATATGCCAAAATCAGATGAGAAATAAGAAAACCATAGGAAGAGAGAAAAGTCTCTTTATATGGGCACATCAGCATCAAATTCTGGGAGACCTTTCAAGCAATGCCATTTGTTTCAAAGCAGTTCAGTATGTTCTTAATATGTTATGCATGTAGGCAGTGTTGTTCCTGGATGGACAGAATAAGACAAATTATGCTCAGTAATCCCAATTACAATAATCTACATTTAATTTGATGAGATCAGTGGCCATAAGGGGGAGGAGAAAAGAAAGAATGAGGGGAAAATTCAAAGGAAGAATCAGCATAATTTGGTGTCGATTATATGTAGCATAGCTAGAGTTATGCCAAAAGTTACGCTGAGCCTGTGAGCCTGGACTGTCTGAGAATGTATGAGCCAAAGACAGAGGCAGAAATGTTTGAAGGAAACCAGGTCCCAGGTTGGGGACTAGGGTGCATGAGCCACTTAATATATACTGTCACTCTCTGGGGAAAATGGAATCTCAAATGGTACCGACTTACCAAAAAAAAACAGAACAAATCAACAACTGAGCTAGGAATGAAACCCAAGATCCTCACACCAATAATTATAACTACATCACAGAGCCATCCTACATACAGACAATCCTTAGAACAAACACTGTATTCTATTCTGTAGCTCAGAGAGTCACACAAAATGTCTCTCTTTTTGAGAGTCAAATCAGTGCACCCATGTTCAGGAGATAGGTAATATATTATGGAATCTCCAGGAGCATACGTGGTAGCTTCATGTAACTTAACATCAAGTTTCTTCACCCAGAAAAAAAAAAAAACAACTTTTTGACAAGTTGCCAAAAGCTTTGTTAAAAATATGCAAGGGCCTCCGTGTAGCTCTGAAGTTCTGGTCATGTCATCTGCGCTATTAAAATTCTAAGCAGCACAACTGCTGAATGTATTCAATTAAAAAGGAGTCGTAATGAAGGCCCACAGCCCAGGCCTCTGGGTGTTAGGATCAAAGGGGCAGTTCTAAGACAGTTTATATGAATTTCCAGTCAAAAAACTGGTCTTTCATCATTTGCTAAAATACAAATCCTAGACTCAGGCAAAAAATACTATGAGGTGCTTCAGAAGCGTTTTTTCTGTATTTGTTTTAATTCTTGTTGTTTTAGTGAATTTATTTGGAAATTACAATTTAAAATTTATACAGCATGAGTTATTCCTTGCCTGTAAATTTCCATCAGGGAGAAAGGAGGCTAAAAATGTCAGAATCCCCCATATCCTTTTCCAAATTCCAGCTCTAAAAATGTACTGTTTGTATGTTTTAAATATTGTGAGTAGCCAAACTTAAACCCTGCTCAAACGCTGACTCCAGGTATGTGCTTCAATTCATTTGCCTATTGTTTAAGGGGCTTGTCTTGTATATTCAGTTTAAAACATTATACATATGGAGAGAATATCAATCTAAAAACGTATTGAGAGAGAGAGAGGGAGAGAGAGGGAGGGGTGGGGGGGGAGAGAGAGAGAGAGAGAGAGACGGAGGGAGGGAGGGAGGGAGGGAGAGGGGGGAGAGAGAGAGTGGGGGAGACAAAGAGGGAGAGAGTGGGGGAGGGGGAGAGAGGGAGAGAGAAAGAGGGAGAGAAAGAAAGAAAGAAGAAAGAAAGAGAGAGAAAGAAAGAAACGGACAAAGAGAAAGAGAGAGAGAAAGAAAGAAAAACAAAGAAAGAAAGAAAGGGAGAAGTCTCAAGAAGTAGGTGTCTTGATTTATGTTACTGCTAATTAGTGTGAAAATGGTAAGGTATTTATTTGCACTGTGACTCTCTCAAAGATTTTATAATTTTTTTTTAACTATAAGAGGTACAGAAATCACTTTCATTGTAAATTTGTCTAAATTGTACGTTTAAAGTGGAGTGATATTTTCAGAGTAACTGATATAATCTCAATATATATAAGCCTTTAAAGGCTTCATGTTGGGTGAGTATATGCTTATTATAAGGAAGATGGCATAATAACACATTCTTTGAATGTTTCCAGATGATAACGTTTCTAATATGAAGCCAACTCATTTTGTTTGCTATCTTCTTATTCAGGTTATTCAAAGCAGCAGGGTGAGAGAAAGCAGAGAACTAGTCCCTCATTTGGAATAAATCACAGACGCACCTCAATTAGCCACCTGCATTCCTTCAGTATTTTTCCAGCAACTCATCAAGAAAATATTATTTACTGTTATGATTAATAAAAAAGGTCTGCAAAGTATTTGCTGTTTAATGGGAAAATAATGGGCAACATTAAGGAAGGGAAACACTATACATATGCATGGTCTTTGTGACATGACGATTTATTCAGAGCCCGGCTCTGCCACTATGAGAAGTAAACAATCAGAAAATGGAAACGAAATTCCTCTACAAATCATCTTTCATCTGAGAACTTTGTTTGACCCTAAAGCTAACCTTATTTAAATGGTTACAGATTCCTGGACCAGCCATCAACTAATATTGGAAGACTGAGTCAGCGCGGATTCTAGATGTGAATGACTTAGCTATGAATGGGTCCAAATGGAGTTTTTAAATTTTTTGTGCGTGTTTGTTTTGCTTTCTTTGTATTCAGTATATACAGTGACACTTCATCACCCTCTGCTCTTCACCTTGTCTACTTTCCCTGTGTTAATGTTTGTTTATTGACCAAACCTCTTATCTGCCCTTTAGACTTGATGATTTGAGAATGTCAGCTCCATCTTCCTCCATAACCTCACACACCACTTTTCTCCTGTTTCTCCTGCCACTCTACTCCCAGCTTGACTACAGTGAATTTGCATACGTGACTGTTCTACACACACACCCCAGTCCACAACAGGGTCTTTGTGATTACTCTCCCTCGTGCTAGAAATACCCTCCATACGAATGTCAATGCAGATCACCCTCTTACTGCAATTCTGAATATGGTCAAATATCAAACTTATTCTCTCCAAATGTCCAATCAGCACGATTGAAATTGAACTCTTCTCCAAATCTGTTCCCCTAGAAGACTTCGCCAGATCCCCCATTTATCTCTGTTTTCTCACACAATGTATACACCCTGCAGGAAATCCTGCTAGCACCATCTTCAGAAACATCTCCAGAGCTTAAACACTCTGTACCACCTGCATGGCTACCAGGTTCATCTGAGTCGCCATCCCTCCTCAAATAGATTTCTGCAGTTATCTGCTTACAGTTGTCCATTTTTTAATGCTCACTCACTCACAGTTTACTTTAGAGAAGAAGTTAAGTGATTCCTTAAAGTAAGTGACAATTATGGCCCTTTCCACCTCCAAACCCTGCAATGCCTGCCTATTTCACGCAAAGTAAAAGCCAACATACCCCAATGTCCTATGATGCCTATGTGATCTGAAAATACTCACACCAAAATACTGTCCTTCTAAATCACTGAGCTCTAGCTAGGCTGGCCTTCTTTCTTTTTAATTTTTTTCTTATTTGCGGTACGTGGGCCTCTCACTGCTGTGGCCTCTCCCGTTGCTGAGCACAGGCTCCGGATGCGCAGGCTCAGCGGCCATGGCTCATGGGCCCAGCCGCTCCGCGGCATGTGGGATCTTCCCAGACCGGGGCATGAACCCGCGTCCCCTGCATCGGCAGGCGGACTCTCAACGACTGCGCCACCAGGGAAGCCCTAGGATGGCCTTCTTGCTCTTCACTTACTACACCAATTACCCTCTTATATTCCCACTAGCTATTTTCTCTGTCTTCTGCATGAAAAGCTCATCTTCTTTATGCCCACAGGGTGGACTTTTTAAGACTCTTCCAGTCATTGCTCAAGTGTCCCCTTATCAAAGAAGCTTATATATGACTTATACCAAACATTCAAGAAACAGCTAATTCCCATTTTTTGAAGATTTTTCCAGAAAACAGACGGAGAATGACAGTTGGCCAGATTATTTAATGGGACAGGTGTAATCATATTTCTAAAACCCAAAAACTAATACATTAAAAGAAAATTATAGGTTCACTTCATGTATGAAGGTAAACATAAAAATTCCACAAATAGTATCCCATAGCATATTTTAACTGTGAATTAAAAATATACATTAAGTTTATTTCAGGGATGCAAAGGATGGTTCAACATAAGAATATCTATTAATACATTTTACCATGTTAAAAGGCGAAAAGGAGAAAACAGTGTGCAAAACCAGGGGTACAGAAAAATGCATTTGATAAGATACAGCACGCATATAAGGAAGCCAAAAGTCTACCTGTTGTGAAGCTAAGCATTAAATAAAGGAAGGCAAAGCATTGGACAGATATTAACACAGCAAGGCAACAGCAATTAAAGGAGTGAGGTATCAGTGCAAGAGCAGACAAATAAAACTATGTAACAACATGAAGAGATAAAACTCAGGCTAATATACCCAACATGGAAGCATACAATATGGTAGAGACGCTTTGGGAAATAAGAGATAATAGGAGAAAATATGGGAAAATGGTGTATTGTTTACTGATGATTTTGGATATTGGGTCTTGATATAAGAAATAAAATAAGTAGGATCCCTCCTAACACCAGACACAAGGGTGAACACCAATAAATTAAATGCTATATATGAAAGCTAATTAAAAAATGGAATTGAAAAAAATTGGAAAATTGTGTTGATCTGAGAATAGAGAAGAATTTGTTAAACTATAGAAGACAAAATAAGTTTGATAGGGTTTATTACCTAAAAATTAAGAATAATGGGTGTAGGGGGCTTCCCTGGTGGCGCAGTGGTTGAGAGTCCGCCTGACGATGCAGGAGACACGGGTTCGTGCCCCGGTCCGGGAAGATCCCACATGCCACGGAGCGGCTGGGCCCATGAGCCATGGCCGCTGAGCCTGTGCGTCCGGAGCCTGTGCTCCGCAACGGGAGAGGCCACAACAGTGAGAGGCCTGCGTACCGGGAAAAAAAAAAAAAAAAAAAAAAACAAGGAAGAATAATGGGTGTATTTAAAAATAAGATATGGCACTAGCAATATATTAGAAAGAATTACTAGCAAGAATACATAAGAAATAGCAACTGAACTAGAAAAATGAACAAAGAATATAAGCAAGTAATTACAGAGATGGTAACACACAAAGCCACAAGCATGTCAAACAATGCTTAAAACCAGTAGTGATTGGAAAAAGTAAATTAAAATTACGGTGAGTAATCACGTTTGCCTAGGGTAGAGATGTGCGGCTACTGTGATCCTCATGAAGAGCTGACAGCAGTAATTCAAGAAGATAATACAGTATGTAGATGCATAGACTATGAATCAGATATTCTGCTCCAGAGAATGTATCTTAACAACTTCCCACCCTTGTTTGTAGAGGCACATGTACAAAGATTTTTATTACAGCGGTACCTTAGTAGCTGGAAGTTGTAGGCAACCTGGTTATCTTAAAGTAAAAATGATAGGCTGTAGTTGGTGGATGAACATTCTCAGAATAACAGGGGGAAAAAACCACTTGGAAATACATATTATAGCATGGTTGTATCTGAAAAAATATAAATACTGTGAAACAGAAATATAATGAATGTATATAACTCATGGTTTATAAAATTAAAATTGAAAAACTGAAATTGAAAAACATGAATAAAGTGCACATTTAGAACGAGCATAAACAAACAAAATAACATATAAGTGCAATAAAATGATGGCAGGATATTAGTGATGAAAGTGCTGTTGGGGTATTATTGTGATTTAGGGGGAAATAAAAGTTAACATGAAAATCAAATGAGAGAGGAGACTTGCAGGGACCAGTAACTTTAATGGGCCATCAGCTGAAGGGTATGATAATCTTAACACTTCATCAGAGCTAAAAGATTAAAAAGAGATGAGCTATGTTAGTCCTCCAGTCTTCTGAGAAGCAGAAACAAACATGGAATTACCTGCCCTATGATTTCATTAGGAGAAACACCTGTGACAGGAAATGGAGCGGGAACAGGGAGAAAGAAGGTGAGAGAATCATCAGGTCATGACTGCAGTCTGACGCCAAGAGAAGGAGAGAGGAAAGGGAGAAGTTTTGAATGGAAGTGCCCTAGACTAATGGGCAGTCCAAGAAAGCTTCAGCAAGGCCAGACCACGTAGCCCTGGAAAGAGCCTGCCTTAGTATCCAACTCAGGCTCAGCCCTAGGCTGTGAGCAGTCTGGGAAATGTGGTCTCCTGCAAGCATAATGATGGATTTCTGAATGTGACAACTGGGCCTCTGTGTCTGTTATGCAGTCTGGTACAGGAGAGAGGAGAACGCTTATCTTCCTTAAGCCTTCTTGATTCTTATATTTTCCCGTAAATTATCTTAGTAGAAACTGGCACATTTTCGATCACTAATCAGGCAGACAGAGAGGGTTACCTGAGACGCACATATAAAATCATACCTGATATATGGGATCATTCCCCACTAGTGCTAAGGACGAGGCTTAAACTGTTTCTTCAAGCAATCTTGTAATTTGCAGAATTCCAGGGGAAGACAGAGAAAGATGTGAAAAGTGAATAGAAAGCCCCAGATTTTCCTCTAGAGCACCTCGGCTGCAGTCAGGAAAGCCTCGTTATAAATACTTGCTGGGGAGGAAGAAACTTTCCTCTGCCTTTCTAGGTTCTTCTGGCTGGTTTAAAGAATCAAATTGTCATGAGACAGTAACAAGAGGAAACGAAACAAGTTTTAACAACATGTGTATATGGGAGAGATCCAGGAAAACTGAGCAACTCACCAGAACGGCTGAAACCCTCACCTTAAATACCGTCTTCAGCTAAAGACAAAGCAGGATGTTGGGGGGTAGTGGTTTAGGACTTCAAACGGAGAAAGGCAATTGACATGGAGACAGAAAAGTAAATATTTGGTAAATGTTTGCTGGGCCTGGCAGAAACAATGGGACACAGAAAGGAATCTTAACAGGCGGACTTTGCTAAGTTTTTCCCTGTCTACACACCTAGCTCATACCACAGTTATCTAGGGTGATAGCTTCCTTCCTGGAACTCCTCTATCTACATTCTTTTAGGCAGTTAGGGGGAAGTTCAAAATGTTTGGGGCCTTGATTGTTTTTAGCTCAAAATAATCCTCATGCCAAAGAGACATCTAGGGGTAACAAATTTTGTTCCCCTACGTACTCCAAAAGGCATTGTGTACAACAGTTCCATCTCCTTGGTCCTCAGCCTCAGGCAAACATAGTGACACCTAAGGCCACATTTTCCGGCACAGAAAACAGACCTTTTGCTTATAAGATGTAAGAAGAATCACAGTGTGCATCGATGCCACATGGACCAACACAGGCTCTCTAAGAACAGTTTAGGATGATGATATGTTTTTTAATCGTGAAATTCAGTGTTACCCATTGGCCATGCAAGGGTTATCAGTCACTAATTTTGTGGGATTTTGCCATGAGAAACAGATCGTCTACATGACAGAACACAATGAAAGTCAGCAAAACTGAGATCGATGTTGCTGCAAATGACCTAAATTGACTTCCAGTTTTGATTCCACAGATGCCAATTATTGGGGGTGTTTTGGCCAATGTTTAAGGAGGTCGACAGTGAATATTTCCTGGGTGCCTGACCAGTCCATTGTAAATAATTATCTACAATGTGTGTGTTCTTACGAAATGATCCAGCTGGAAGAGGAAGTGGTTACCATGGAATAAAAATAATTTGGGAGTGTTTACTGAATCCTCATAGGACCTCACTGAATGCTCGCAATAAACATTTTGTAGATAATATTGACATAACTAAGAGAAAGAAAATTTAAAAAGATAAAAACAATGGTTGTGAGACTAAATAGTTTGCCTAAATAAAATGAGCAGAACTGCGATTTGAGCTGTATACTGTGGAGTCCAAAGTCTGTAGTATTAATCACTGTGATAACAGTGCCTTTTAAAACCAAACCCTTTATTTAAGAGATGATAAAATTGGTTTTGAAAGTTTTAATGTTTACGAACACAAACCTAAATAAAGGGCATCCCAGAAATATAATGTCTCACCCTATGAGTCTTACGATAAAGTCTCAGAGTCTATTCTGTTAAAGTAATACATACCGCAAAAAAAAAAAAAAAAAAAAAAAAAAAGTAATACATACCGCAAATAAATAAATGAACAAAAATAAATGAATGAATGTAAAATACCTATGATTTCATAGAAAGCACATTTCTCCTCCAACAAACCTTCTCTTCCAAGACAAATAACTTTCTGCAATGAGACTACTAGCCTTCCTCTGAGAAAACTGAACTGTAAGTATGGATTTTAATTTGGGAAATTTATATACCAATTAAAACCTGACTATTTTCATTTATTAAGCTTGGTCCCTAGCATACCATTGTGATTTTCCCCCAAATATCTGTATTATCTATGTCCACAGGAAGGAATAGACTATTCAAGTTTTTGAACTGTAGCAATCCGTGTAGCATTATTTTAACTGCCACAGAATTTGACTGCCTAATCCAAGGTTTTACACACAATTTGGTGCATTTATTTCACCTGAATGTCAGAACAGACTTCCATGTTAAATTGAAATCACCAGCTTGAAAATGAAATCTTCAATATAACTTACACCTAAAATGTTTTAACGAATGTGTATTACAGTCACATAGACGTTAAAGTCAGTAACTTGTATGTATAGGAAAATACACAGTAACACACACACAATTTCTTTTCTGCTGAAATCCCAAATGAATGGTTAATTTTGATAATTCAACAGTCACTTCTAGTCTTGAAAACAATATTTTTAAAAAATATTTCACAACTCAGTAATAGATATTTAATCCAATAAATATCCATGAGTGGCATCTTTATATTAGACGCTATACAAAAACACCGGAAGACATAAAACGTGTGTAATTTAGACCCCGGTCTTGCAATCTTTATAGTGATCTGTAATACCAATTATGCAAAGATGTTTATCTAAATGCAAAATAATATTTTTATGTGGAGTAAGGGAATTATTAATAGATGACACTTATTTTAGATAAGGCTTGAAAGACGCTGAAAATGTGACAGCTTACGAGATCACCTTAAATTAGATTTTTCAGAGGTTCTTTGGTATTAAAACACTATTAATTTGATTCTTCCTTCTGATTTTCCAAACAATAAAAAACTCTTTTGTGGTGGACGACTGTCATCCTATATTTAATCTACATACACATACACACACACACACACACACATATCCTTGGAGGTCTTTACGTGGCCTCTTCTAACTTAGGGATCCAGCATCACCCATTCTATCCCAGAGAAGAAGCTTTTCAAAAATGCTGAGTGAAAAAACTCTTTTGCTTTTTTAAATATTACTACATTATCACCTGTTAAATATAACGATCAGATAAGCGTAGCAGATTAACAAAATATTGAGTAACTAGAATTCAAATTTCCTATGCATCTAAGCAAATGTTTATGCCTATACGAATGCCTAATATAAACTTTTGATAGAATGGACCTATAACATGAAGACATTTGTAACTATAACAAATATAAAAAAGCTTTTGAAAATGTTCTGAATCTACTTCTACCGTCTTAACATATCCCATATGAAAAATGAGAACAGCAAAACAACTTGATAATAAGCATTAATAATCAATTCATTATCTACCTTTGTTTAGACATAAAGCAGACCCAGGCCAAGACTTACAAACGATCTACGTCAGGCAATTTTTCTCTTTTACTAGAATATGACAATCTCTGGGAATTCATCCTATTCTTTTATGTGGCCTTGATGTGGTCTAATAAAGAAGTAGTAATTACTCCCAAAGCTTGTATTAAACTTGACTTAATTGCCCACAATTATTTAGTTATTTGGAGTATGCTGATTCTGACCTTTAAATAATGCTGTCTGAAAGAAATAATATAAAATGCATTCGGCACATAAAAATTATACATCTTTCACTTTATGTTGGTAATTTCTTTTTATATAGACCTCGATAAAGAATTGTTTAGAAGATATTTACTGGTTATCATTAGACTCATGATTTCTCTTCTTAACACTAAAAGCATCTACAGAATTTAACTTGAAGAAAGATGATTATTTCAAAAGTACTACTGAGTCATATCAATTAATTATTAATCTTTGTTTTAAAATCAAAGAAGATATGAAATACATTTTTAACATGCATGCATTAATATGGTTGCATCCTATATGCATGCTTGATTTGGAGTTATTTTATGTATCCTGGTAAGAGCAAAACTTCCAATTACATTTTGAAATACCATATGATATCACTTACATGTGGAATCTAAAATACGACACAAATGAACTTATCTACAAAACAGAAACAGACTCACAGACGTAGAGAACAGACTTGTGGTTGCCAAGGGGGAGGCAGGTGGGGGGAGAATGAATTGGGAGCGTGGGATTAGCAGAGGCAAACTGGTATATATAGGATGCATAAACAACAAGGTTCTCAAGGTCCTACTGTATAGCACAGGGAACTATATTCAATATCCTGTGATAAACCATCATGGAAAAGAATATGAAAAAGAACATATATATCTATACTATAACTGAGTCACTGCTGTACAGCAGAAATTAACACGATATTGTAAATCAACTATACTTTAATAAAATTTTTAAAAATTTTAAAGAAGTAAATACATTTTCAAGTATAGGTGTTACTAAATGATAGATCTTACAACCCAAACCAGGGCCTCTGCAACTTAAGGTACTGATTTTTCTAGAAGTGTAATTTACTGAGAAATTTGCAACCAGAAAAATATTTACAACACCTATATCATTTTGCAGTTGCAGGTTGAATAAAACAAAATTTGGTTTACTTTAGCCTATAAAGTTTGAGACTAGTAAATTGATCTTGACATCATTTCCCACTGATCATGGATAGAGACCCAGACTCAGGATCCATCTTCAAGTATATCTCTAGAAGGTTATTCCTAATCTATCACTGCTGACATACAACAAGTAACTGTCCACGCTGGGTGTTTTTCCCTTCATAGAAATACTAATTAGCACAAAAAAAGATGCAACGGAAACTCACACATTATACATTTTTAAGACTAATATGACAAGGGACATTAGCAGTTCTACTCTGAAAGGATATATCAGCCTTTCACGGAAAAGGTTTCTGGTGAATCTGTGAGATGAAGCATGGATCTAAAAGGTGAGTGTCAAGTATCTATTTAAATTTTAAAAATTAGACTCAACAAATTTACCTCATTGTTATCTCTTGTATTAGTTTTTAGAAATATATCTTTGTTATTATTAAACGTATAATTTCTTCTAAGGAACAATTGAGAAGATGTTTCTCATGTTACTCTGATAAATTGAGCAATACCTTCAGTAAATGAAAGCAAGTTGAGGCCAAAAAAAAAAAAATTCAGATGGCAAGTACGTAGAAGTTTTCGTGAAAATGAAAGGCAGAGCCAGAGCGCCATTTGCATACATCAGTGTTCTAATGCTATTTTCTGCTATCACCCACAGCGTTTTACATCTCTAATGGAAATTGTACGAACGGACGAATTATTAACTTGTACGAGCCTTAGCAGAGAATGAAATCTTAGCTGGCTTAGCATATCCTGTGACATTAGTAAACAATCCTAAACCAGACTTTGTCTGGTTAAGTGCATATATATATTATGTTAATATGTTTTCAGCACCATTTTCCAAATTAAATTGAATAGTGAAGCGGCCATGTTTTTACTGAACAGAATAAGGATGGGCCATTTTTCATTAAGATTGGGAGAGAAGACGTTTCTCCTTAAAAGCATTAGAGATGTAATGTGCTGCGTTTTGAGTTGCATTTGATCAATTTATCTGACTTGGAATACAGTGATACATACATGTTAGTAGTCACAAAGTGCTTGGCAAGCAGGTGCGGCATACGCTGCCACGTGGAGAGCTGACATTTTTACGAGATCTCTCAGCTGGAGTAGCAAAGGAGCATGGGAGGAGTAAAGGAAAAACACCTGTCACCCAGACATTTTATCTGAAATTGTAACATCTTGAAGGGAAAGAAATTACATGAAAATGAAAAATCTACCATGAATGAGATAGAGGCATTATATCCATGCCTTTGGAATGTATTACCTTCACAGTGAGAGAATTTTTAATGCCTAATATTATTTCTCACCAGAATATATTCAGATAAATGTATGTTGAAGGAGCTAAGATGCATGATATACTATGTATGATAAACTACAACCTAAACTATATGTTCCTTTCCTTCTCTTTCTCCTTTTTTCTTTGTGCTGATGGAAATGCCTTAATGGAGTCACCTTCTCTCAGTCAACGTTTTGACAAGTGCTGACTTGGTCAAGAGAACAATGTTCTATTCCAGAAAAAAGAGACACATTAAGGACTACACGGTACCTGGACTGATCATCTTGTCGTTTCAAATGAGCACCTGAAACGTGGCTCCATCACCTACACCAAGAAAACAAACTGAGAAAGAGACAGCTCCTTATAAAGAGACTGAAGGAGACCTGGTTACAAAGAGCATAGCCTAAATTGGACCAAGTACTCAGAAGTTTTCCAGAAGGACAGATAACATTAGGATCGGAAGGCCACAATGAAATTATATCCTGAGGGAAAATATCACTCTTGAGAAAATAGATTTTGGGAGCATACAAGAAAAGGAGTACATTAATTACATATTATAAGTGGGAAAGGGAATAAAATCTGTTTAGTAAAACCAAGAAAACATGATTGCCAGTAATAATGAAAAACAGATTTGAAATCACCGAATGGAGATGATTCAGGAGGTCAGAACGCTTTCTCTTCCCTGTGGTCACCCTTTTCTCTAACCTTATCCCCTGCAATCCGAGGACAAACCAAAAATTACTAAGGACTGACTGACCTTTAAGCTTAATTACCAAGCTAATGGCCATGGACTTTGTAATTTTATTCAAAGTCTAATGTAGGACAATTGGTTTTCTGGAAAGTAACATCAGAGAAAAGACAGACATAAAACTTAGGCATGAAAACAATTCTATCAAATTACAAATACATCTATTACTTTAAGATATTGTAGAAGAAAGTACTGCAGACCCAGGATGGGATATTCTTTTAAAACTCCCGTTTTCCATTTCTTTTAAGTCTCATACCTCCCTTCAATAGAGTGATTGCACTTGAAACTGAAGAGAGCTTCTTTGATCCACTTTAGATTCCTGTTTTCAAGTCAAAAAAGAAACCTCAGCAAAGGAAAAACAGCGAAAAGAGGAACCATGGGGAGAGAGGCGAAGAGAATAGCTTTAGAAACAGAAGGAGCATCTCTAAGCATCATTTAGAAGATTTGGGTGGGATGCAATAAAGGAGAGAGGCAGCTAAACTAGAGATATGATTATTTAATTTCCACCAACAAGCCTGGAATTATCAGCTGAGCTTTGACAAAATGATCTCTTGGAACAGTTACGCACACATCTTTATAAAAGATGGAAAATCCTTTCCCAAACTTCATCATCATAAGCAAAAGAGGAAAACCTTCATCAGTGAAGGGATGTACACAGATGACAAGAAGCTAAGTGGCTGACAAAATATAATTGCTCACCCTGACTTTCACATTTTTAAAAACTAATTAGATATTCATATTCAAAAAATAAAAGCTTGGGGCTTCCCTGGTGGCGCAGTGGTTGAGAGTCCGCCTGCCGATGCAGGGGACGCGGGTTCGTGCCCCTGTCTGGGAGGATCCCACATGCCGCGGAGCGGCTGGGCCCGTGAGCCATGGCCGCTGAGCCTGCGCGTCTGGAGCCTGTGCTCTGCAACGGGAGAGGCCACAACAGTGAGAAGCCCATGTACAGCAATAAATAAATAAATAAATAAATAAATAAATAAATAAATGTTTACTAAGTTGTTACTCTGGAAGTAATAAAATGCAGGCATAAAAGCCAATTCAACCATTTATCGAAAGACTATTATAAGAGAGGCACAGTTATGGTGGATGTGGGGATATAGCAACGAACAAAATAGATACAGTCCTGCCCAGATGATGTTCTGTACCAGTGGAGATGTCCTATATATAATAATAATAGAAATAATAACATGAAGAAGGAGGAAAAGAAGGGAAAGGAAAAGTATAAAGCTACTGGAGAAAGAGGATTTTGGACAGTCTACTAGATATCTTAACACTTCCATCTGTCCAGTCCCAATCCAATTTCGTCATAAATACATTCTAATTTTACACATTCTAAAAGCCTCACGACACTGTTAATATCAATTTTGTTAAGACGGTCAATTACTTTTTAACAAAATTCAAATAATAAGACAAAGCATTTTTTTACCTATACATGTGCCATTATTCACATAAACAGATGAAGGTCTGCAGTTAGAAGAAAGCTTGCCAAACATCTGGCCTTATAATTGTGACATGGTTCTGGATTATTTGGGTGGGACCAATGTAATGACAAGATTCTTGGGAGAAGATAAAGGTAGAAAAGAGGGATATAGTGAAGCGTTATGGGGACCTGACAATGAGGATAGAAAGAGGCATAAGCCAAAGAACACGGGAAATTTCTAGAAGCAGGACCAGGAGAGACACACATTCTCCTCCAGTCTCCAGAAAGGAAGGCAGCTCTGCTGCCACTGGGATTATAGCTCTTTAGACTCACATTGGCCTTCGAACATATTAAATTGTAAGATACAAAATCTGAGTTGTTTTAAGCCATTAATTCCGTGGAAATGTGTTCCACCAGCCATGGCCAACTAATGCCCCCTCTGCCCTTACACTGGGAAACTCTGGGGCAGCCAACTAGGTCTTGTCGTCTTTATTTTCTGCGTCTCAGGGACAGCTATCCTTTGTTGCCTAATGTCCAATGTGTTGTAGATGACTGCTTTATTTATTTTATACATTAAAAACAAATGTTCTAGGTTGTTCCAGGCAGAAGAGTAAATCCAGTCTCTATGACTCCATCTTGGCCAGAAGCATAATTCACCAATATTTCTTAATGATAAAAAAATATTAGTGAACTCAAAGCTCTTTTCTTTGCAGTAGAGCAATTAACTTATAAAAGATTAATCAAGTTAGTTAACCTCATTTTACTTTCATGATTCTTCCCAAATGATATCGGCTGCAATATTCTAGATAATTTAAGGTGGATAACTTCTTTAGAAGGAATATTTGTCCCATAAAGTATTGTTCAGTC
This sequence comes from Globicephala melas, assembly GCF_963455315.2. Taxonomy (NCBI): domain Eukaryota; kingdom Metazoa; phylum Chordata; class Mammalia; order Artiodactyla; family Delphinidae; genus Globicephala; species Globicephala melas. The sequence continues at coordinate 23,736,748 of NC_083326.1, read as the reverse complement.
ATTACCTCCTGCATGAAGATGGGAAAAAATATGCCGCATAGTCCAATGCCAGTGGATGTCAACCAAGAGAGGCGAGGAAAAAGTAATGCTTGTCTCCCAGGAGAATGGCAACGAGCTAATTACCTAAATTAATTTGTGGAGATCTACAAAATCTGGCCTTTTTTCAGAGAGCTGGGGAACCTGATTGAGTCAGAAGAGAGTCACTTTAGCCAAGACTCTGAGACTGATGTCTGAATTGAAAATGCCTTTCTCTCTGTTACAAAGATAAATAGACCCAACAATAAACCAGTCACACTATTCCTCTAGCATGTTCTCTCCCTAAAAATCTACATATGTAGAGAGAGTACAGAGTTTTCTCTACGGACTTTAAGCAGAGAAGTGGGGCAAGGGGTGAGGGCGTAAGCACACAGTTCACATATGTACAGGCCTCAGGCTCAAATAACCAAATATCTTGGACTCCAAGAAAAACCAATTGATCTCAGCAACCAGACAGCTCCAGTCTGCATCCCAAATACTTCCTCCCTGAATACTGCCAATGTTGGTTCCATGAATTTTATTTTTTTCCATGATTTACGTTCAGAAAAATTACCTATCTGCATTTTTTGCATTAATAAGGTCCTGTTTTCCACAAGCCTCAACTAAACATGCCACAAGGAGGATCCCATGTGCCACAACCAAGACCTGGTGTAGCCAAGATAAATAAATAAATATAAATTGGGTAATGTCTTCAATTAAATTTCAGCTGAACTGTCAGAGTTTACAACAGATCACCCCCTTTAATTAGACTTTGGAGACGTGTGTGCCTGTGATCTTATTTTTCCCTTTCAGGAGTCAGGCATACTGGCCGATGATGTACTCACAGGGCGGCGGGAGAGGCTGGGGAGATGGGAAAGCCAAATTGCATTTTCTCCATTTTGTCGTTCTTTACGAATTCAGGAGCCTAGGAACGGTGTCCCGAGGAGGGCGGGGGAGAAGCCTATTGCCCCACAGCTGAGATTTGGTTCCTGATTTCCAGTCCTCGTCCCAGGAGCCCCTGCAGCCAGAGAAGTTCCCCACGCACTGGCTCTGACTGCAGCCCTGCAGGCACAGGGGGCTGTTGTCTTATTAAAACCTAGGGTGTGGGGCTTCCCTGGTGTCGCAGTGGCTGAGAGTCCGCCTGCCGATGCAGGGGACACGGGTTCGAGCCCCAGTCTGGGAGGGACCGCGGAGCGGCTGTGCCTGTGAGCCATGGCCGCTGAGCCTGCACGTCCGGAGCCTGTGCTCCGCAGCGGGAGAGGCCGCAACGGTGAGAGGCCCGCGTACCGCAAAAAAAAAAAAAAAAACAACCCAAAAAACCTAAAGTGTGCATTGTTTTTCCTGTTCTCATTGGTGACAAGACAGACAAAGTTCCAGCCGGGTCACTGTGGAGGGCAGGGAATAAAAACACTAGCTGGGCAGACTCTCTCCTCAAAACCGTCTCCTTGATGTGGCCCTGAACCTCCTCTGCCCCAATCTGCCATGACCTTCCCACGCGAGTCACTTTCTGTTTATCCCCCCAGGGTTTCTCCACGTGCCGTCTTGTTCCCTCTCACTTCCAGGGCGGCAGCTCGGGAAGCACAAGGCCCTCCCTTCCAGCTCCCGAACCCACCACCCTCTCCGCATCCCCGTCCCGGACGTCCAATCAGCTCTCAGGTCTGACACCGGGACCACAGTCACCGTGTGTTACCTCCACCCCGCCCACTGTCCACACTGAAGCCAGAGGGATTGCTTGCAAAGATAAAATAAAATGTGACTAAATTAGCCACCCACTGAAAAGGAATTGTAATCCCAGCATGTCCACCCTTCCTGATCAGGGTGTTCACGACCTGGCCCTGCAGCCTCTGGAGCCCAAGAACCCTGCACTTTTCCCACCACTCTCTCTTCTTCCCCAATGATTGTATTGCATTTCTCTAAATATCGTGTTCTCCATCGTGAACTGGGAAACTGATGTTCGTTTTCTCTCCCAGAGTGATTTTTATCATTTTTCTTGAATTTTAGTTTATTTAAATCCAATCAGACCTCATTTTTTTTTTTAATAGACGCATAGTTGACTTACAACGCTGTGTTAGTTTCAGGTGTACAGAAAAGTGATTCAGTAATATGTATGTATATGTATATATACACACATGCCCCACACACATGTTATGTATATATTCTTTTTCAGATTCTTTTCCCTTCTAGGTTATTATAAAATATTGAGTATAGTTCTCTATGCTATACAGTAGGTCCCTGTTGGTATAGAACCCTCTCTTGTATGCTTCCAAAAACCTTTCTGTTTTAAAATTTACATTTACTGTCACTCACCTTTGTTTCCACTCAGCAGAAAATATGAGTATTTTCACTCACTTTGTGTCTAGTAGTTAGCATGTTATCTGTATATAGTAAATATTCCAGACATATTTTTAAGTGATGGAATACATACTAAAATTAAACTGTGTGTATCCTCAAATAAAGTATTGCGTTGGCCAAAAAGTTCATCCAGATTTCTCTGTAACATCTTACAAAAAACCTGAACGAACTTTTTGGCCAACCCAATACTTTCAATGATTCACAGATAGTGTTAGTGTTTCTTCCACATTGGTTCTGAAATACAGAGTTTGGGATATGCATTTCATCATGCTGACCTTTCACTTGACCCTTCATTACACAGTCTGCCATTTGCTCTTTTGGACATATTTTTAAAGGCATCCTTCCTTCTTTCTTGGATGTAGGAAAACTAAAATTTGATTTCACATGGGAAATTATGTGACTTTTTGTTTGCAGGAAACACAATATGTTTCCTTAATGACATATGAACATTTCTTCCCAGTGATGAAAGCATGATAACAGTACGAAAATTTTACTGTAAAAATATGTGTCATGTCTGTAAATCATGTGTTGAGATGAGAGAGGCTGATTATGAGGACAATTGACCAGCATTGGAGATACAGAGAGAGACTAAATATATGTCAGTCTACGTAGCAGAAACAGAAGCCAACTCAAGGTCTCAGTTGACTGTTCCCATTAAGATTAAAAATGCCGCATATAGGGCTTCCCTGGTGGCACAGTGGTTGGGAGTCAGCCTGCCGATGCAGGGGATGCGGGTTTGTGCCCCGGTCCGGGAAGATCCCACGTGCCGCGGAGCGGCTGGGCCCGTGAGCCACGGCCGCTGAGCCTGCGCGTCCGGAGCCTGTGCTCCGAAATGGGAGAGGCCACAACAGTGAGAGGCCCGCGTACCGCAAAAAGAAAAAAAAAAAAAAAAAATGCCGCATATATACTGCTCACAATATTCCTATTGATATGTGTCCCTCAAGCTTTCGACTTAGATCTTTCCGATTCGTCTGATCCCATGTCAGTTCCACGCCCTACAGGAGCCTTTCCTGAGTGCCTGTTCATTGCGCTATATTGGACGGGGTGGTGCATATTGTCTGTACTAGTTACTTAACGCTTAACAGATGCCACACCATGTTTCTTTTTTTTCTTTTATGAATATGCCCTATCTCACAAACTAATCATAAAATATGTGAGCTCAGAGACCAGATACCTACATTCCAATCTGGAACATAGAGCATATCATCAGCCTAAAGAAACGGGAATACACACTTTTTACATTTGACCAACTTGGACTTAAACTCCAACTCTGCCGCTTTGGTTGTATGAGCTTGAAAAAATGATTTAACCACGCTGACATAGTTTCTTTATCTATATACATCACCAGGTGAGACTAGAGAATAAAATATGTAAACCATTGCCATAGAGTTAATGCTCAATAAATCACACCACCTTCCTTTCCAGAGTTGAATATATAGAGCAGAGGTGAAAAGTTCTTAAAAAGTAGATTTTTTCCCAAAGAGCAAAACCATGACATTTTCAGGCCCCTGTGTGCTATGATTCCTAACAAAACTTTTCTCACAGAAATCAATACTTATTAGGTTATAGTGTATGTTCTAGTGATGCAAAAAAAAAAGTGTTACCTTCATAAAGTTGTTTTAAAAAATGTATACTGCAAACGTAGATTTTTTTCTTACATAAACTTGTGAAATTTACTTTCTTCTTTAGAGCATCTAATTGTCTGCAAAGAAAAGAAATAAGCCTTAGCCTTTCGGATATTCAGTGTAACCTTTTCTGCTTGAAAATGTCTTAAAAGACACAGCCTCTTCTGCAGCAGGTGTGGTTTTAATGATGCTTTGATGCCATATGTCAAATCTCATCACTTGCTGTGAGGAGTGACATTTCTCTTGAAAGCCCCTAGCAATGGCAATGCAAGTTGTTGGTGGGCATCTCACACAATACAAACAGCTCCTGAAGCCAGCACATTGCTTTTCAGCCTTCTGCAAGGTTGCACAGAAGCTGTGACCATTTCCACTACATTATCTTTGAGGAAGATAGTTTATATCTTCACAGAACTTGGGTGGGATGCATTTTCTTAGCCATTACTTTATGAAACTGTTTTAAAACCTGGTCATTGCACTCATTCACTTTTTGAATGTTCATTCTACATATTTTTGTAAATTATCATGTGGGTTTATAAAATAGTAAAACATATAAACCTTAAACCATATTTAAGAAATTTAAGATTTCCCAGTTATACCTTGTTTCTGTTACCAAAACACACATTTTCCACATTTTTACTTATCAAATCTTTGGAAATCATATTTTAAAATAGTTTCAAATTCTATCTATCAAAGTTCCATGTTTAGTGGGTGACAGATAGAGGAAATATTGGAAAGAAATATTCTCTTTTTAGATTACTAGTGCAACTTTACCGAAACATGTTGAAAGATCATTTGAGTTCACTACTTTTCCACTTCGCTTGCCAAACTGGGTTGGAACCAGGAATCCTGGGAACGTTTTAGGAATCAGAGTACACAAGTCCCCAGCTAAGTACTTTCCTCCCAAATACTCTCAAGAAATCTCAGAATGGCATCCCCCTTAATTGAGTTTCTCTGTTTATGGAAAGTTGTTGCCATTAAGAATTCACCTGACACAATGTGGCATGCTTTTAATCTCCAAAGGGGTCATTAGGGAATCCATGATCTTAGTGGGTTTCTTTTTAACAACTGTTAGATGAAATATTATTAAAAGAGGTTATAGAAAGCCATTCATTTATGCGGATTCAAAAAAAATTTATTGTTTCACTTGTAAGAATCTATAATGAAGCGGAGTGTATTATTCAGTACACATTCTACTTTAATTTCCTGTATTTCTTTATAAAAACCTTGAAATGTAGACATACAGTGAATGCGGCTATGGGGCACTACCTAACTTCTGCAAGAATCAGTTTGTGCAGTCCCGTTTATTGCATGTACACCTACCCAATCCTGTATCCATCTATTAATGCTTCTTATTTTTAAGATACTCATACTTTACCTCTCCATCCTGTATGTTATAAACTAGAGTTTAATTTATTTTTATGCTTAGTTAACACTTATGGAATTGGAATTCCTTGGGAATTCTGTAACTTCAATTTGTTTAATATATTTCCACTTAATATATTAACCTTGACCCCAAAATCCTAAAGTGAAAACTAGCAAATCAAATGCAACAATATATTCATTTTCCAAGAACAGTGCTACTTGGTGAACTTACTTCATCTCAGGTAGGTAAGGATAAGATGATATTAGGAAAACAAATGACAGTATTGTCGTTGGCACAGCTTCATGGCCATAGAAATGGTTAACTATTTCTATGCACCTTTGGAAGTACACTAAGAATCAATTAAATTTGATTCTATCTGGAAAATATTAATCTTAGCATATTTTTCTTTCCCTCAGCCTCATGGGCTTAGAGAAAAGACAGATTCTGGGTCATTATATGACCCATCCTGTGACCTATGGCCAGGATGCCTGCCTCCCTGCTTCATGATTGGTAAGGGAAATATACGAACACCCTGTTTACGAACGTTAGGGAAAATAGTGACAGGGAGTGTTTCATCCTCTCCCAGCCTTTAACTTCATCCAGAGGCAAAAATAGACCAGAATCTCAGAACATTTTTCTGCCAAAATCTCTTTTAAAAACTGAGGTTGAGGGCTTCCCTGGTGGTGCAGTGGTTGAGAGTCCGCCTGCCGATGCAGGGGACACGGGTTCATGCCCCGGTTCGGGAAGATCCCACATGCCGCGGAGCAGCTGGGCCCGTGAGCCATGGTCGCTGAGCCTGCGCGTCCGGAGCCTGTGCTCCGCAACGGGAGAGGCCACAACAGTGAGAGGCCCGCGTACCGCAAAAACAAAAAACAAAAAACAAAAAAAACCCTGAGGTTGTGTGCCTATGTATTCCCTCCCTGCCCGCTCCCTTCCTTACATGTTCCTCACCCAACACACAGCACTCAAACCTTAAAGAGAGAAAAGTCTCTTTCCTTAAATACACAAACCCTCTCTCTCCCTCATCATTACTTATTTGGTGCAGAATAAAAAAAGGAAAAGAAAACCAACATGGAGTTTGTGGACATCTATTTCATTCCTTTGTTTATTGCAGGAAAATAATTCTTAGAACAGTTCTGCAGCTCTTCCTGTGGCTACTTCTTAATAGATGCTTTGTTTTCTTTTCTCCATGTCCTAACTGCAGCCAGCAATCATGTACCACCAGGCCCCCTCATAGAGTCTCTTCATTGGGTTTTGTGCTCTGTTTGGGTCATTGCTTTGTACCAGTAAACAGTCAAGCTTTCAAAAATCACCCGGCAGGGAAAAGGAGCAAAGAACAAGCCTGGTGTTCCCGGCAGGGTACAGAGCCACTGGCAGAAGGTGTGCCCTAAGGCAGAACCCAGAGGAAAGCAGACAGGAGCCACAGTCACCCTGGTCAACCCTTTTGAATGAGTGAGCCTATCAATAATTCAGGCCTACCGTCTTTTTTTAAAAAAATGCTTTCTTTGTCTTCTTTGAAAAATGTTTCTGGCATCCCTCTGAAAGGGAGGGGCACACATGCCCACTATATACTAAAAAGCAAACAAACAACACAGGGAAATGACGGATTAAAGAGAATGCGCTCTTTGTGAAGTAGAAGGAGGAAAAGAAACATCGCAAAAGTTTCACCTTGCCATTGAAATGAAATCAGAGATAAAACAAGAAAAAAAAAAACCACAACAGCACCTCAGAGGAGACTGTGAAATACAGACCCTTTTTTTAAATTTGAAAAGCCAGCGTAATTTTCACTTATTCTTTATGCATGCTTTAGGCCATAAATTGATATGGTTTTATCTATGACTTTAAAAATTCATGATTCAATTTTGAAGAAATTGAGTAGTATCTATAAAATGATACTTACTCACCACTATTCTATTTTTATAGCATTTTGACACCAAATCTAAAGTAAAACACTTCTTCCTTAATTCCCTAATTTTGGATGTCTCTGTGAGAAAGTGACATTTATTCCTGACATTGATTTGAAAAATAGGACTAAAGTCACAAAATGCATACCATAGAGCACAAAGGTCTAGATAACATAGTGCTATATAAGGGAAGGAAGCATTCGTGATTGGAAAAATATGAAATAAACACCTTCCTGCACTGCCCACCAGCCCAGAGTGTGAGGGTCTTTGTTGTACTTCCTCACGCTCTCCTCTGCTCCAAACACACCAAATTAATTGCAATTTTTTGGTTGGCCATGTGCTTGCTTCCTGAAGTGCCTTTGGACAGGAGTTTTGAGAGTGCGAGGAAACTAGACAAACACAGAGCCTTGAACCACAACATGAAGAGGAAACAGAATGTTTGACCCTCTTACAACATGCATGGTCAGAAGAGATTCAGCATTATTATTATTGTTGTTATTCTAGCTTAAACCTCAATTTTACAGTTTATTATCCTGATAAAAATTTCATCCTGGTAGGAAAGGTATACTGTGGGAAAAGAAAGAGAAAGTGGGAGTCGCACAGAATTTAGACACTGCTGGCAGAAAATGCATAGAAAGACAACATACATCCTACAGAAACAGAAGGGTCATCTGTCTTACAGAAATAGGTTAAGCAGTTAATCCCAACCATGAAACTGAAAGGTGAAACAAATGAAGCTGTAACAGAGACACTTGCTCCTTACCTAGAAAGCTATATATGTACCTTCGCCCTTCACTTCTAATGCATATTTCCTTTCATAGCCAGGTAGCCTCGAATTAACTTTTGTCCCTGTGGGTCTTTTGGTCCATGTGTCTGATGTCCTTTTTCTCCCCATAGATCAGGTTCAGCCTAGTGATGGGAAAGTGTCAGACGCTTCCCTTTAGGAAGGAGAAAGGGAGTATCTGAACCCTGAGCTCAATATTTATTCTGTTAACTCCAAATCGCCTTCCTCACTGGGTTAAGACCTTCCTCATCTTTCATTCAGATTATCATCTACAGCAGTCAGCATTCTATTTTCTTCTTCATCTAACTGTGTCATCTTCAAATCTGTACTTCGCACTGATGCAGAATAAGCCATCCATAACCAAAATATCATTCACCTGTTTATAAAAACTTCAATGAACCCAGATGCTATAGGGTACATTTTAAGATCCCTAATAGAAAAAACAGTTCTACTCTGGGTTATTCATGGTATGGTTCTTCAACAGGTGCCCTTTTAACGTTAATTTTAATTTACCTGATTATTAATGAGATTGAGTCCTTTGCCATTTAGACACTGTCTTTTTAATGTATTTTGTTGATGATTGTGTCCATTTATTTATCGAAAAGATTTTTTTTTTTTTTACTAATTTTTAGGCAATCTTTATATACTCTGGGCAACAGCCTTAGTTGCGTACATGAGTGTATGTATGTATATATATATATATTCTTCCAAAGAACGGCTTGCTTTATCACTCTCTTGACCGTCTCTTTTAATGAACAAAAGTTCTTCATTTTAATGTGCTCCAAATGATCATTTATTTCCCTTGTACTAGTAATGGACAATTAAAAAAAATCTTACTCCAAGGACAAAAAGTTATTCTCCCTTGTTATTTTTTAGAGGTCTTTTACAATTTAAATCTATAGTCAGTTCGGAATTAAGGTTAGGTATGGTACGAAGAAAGCATCAGAAATTATATTTTTACAATTAATCAGTACCAGTTAATGAAAAGAGTGCTCTTTCCTCACTGGTCCATGGAGCCGCATTTGTCAAGATTGTGTGTGTGTGTGTGTGTGTGTGTGTGTGTGTGTGTGTGTGTGTGTGTGTGTGTGTGTGTGTGTGTGTGTGTGTGTGTGTGTGTGTGTGTGTCCTTGCAGAGTTTCTCCTGTGCCTAATTACTGCTCCTCTATCCTTGCATCAATATCATACTCTGCTAATAGCTGCAGGTTCATCAGCACTTTTGATATCTAGAAAAAAATGTCTTCCACTTGTTCTACTTCTTTAACTGTGTGACCTAATGTTGATTCTTTTCACTGCCATGGAAACATTACGTTCTGCTTGGGGGAAAATGACTTCCTGGGATTTATCTTTGGTATTTGGTATAACACTAAATTTGCAGAGTATTTTTTGTGTGACAATTGGTTCTTTAAATGAAACACGGAGCCTTCCAATCCATGAGCATAATACATTCCTCCACTTAGCTGTCTTTTTCTCCCTACAAAACTGAGTCATTTTCTGAGAAGAAATCTTGTACATTTTTTAAGGTGTTTCTTCCTAGAAATTTGGTTTTTTATGGCGTTGTAAATGGTAAAATTGTATTTTCTCATTAGCTAATTCTAGTATAAAGATGTAAACGATTTCTATATAATAATTTCGCATCTGAGAACCTTGATCAGCTCACTTATTAACTAAGACTTCATAGAATATTTTGAATTTTCCATATAATCAAATAAAATGCCTTCAAATAATTAACATTTTATTTTTTGTCTTTCTGTTGTTGTTCATTTTGTATTCTTTCTTTTGACTTACTTCACTCTCCAGAAACACCAGTAAATTTAAATACAAATAGTGAGCATCTTGTCAATAGTTCAATATTTGGCAAGTCATTTTCGGCAGCATTTTGTACGTAATATTTTGAAGATTCATGATTTCCACTTTTTTCATTGTTAGAATTCTAATACCATAAAATTTCTTGCAACTATCAAGATCATGTGGTTTTCCTTTTTTTGTTAATCTAGTGAATTACGTTGATTGATTTTGAAACTTTAAAAAATTTTAAATATTTACAAAAGTAAAAGTAATAGTTCAGTGTATCCCCATATATCTATCAGGTTCACCAATTACCAACACGCAGCCAATATTATTTTATCTATACTCCCCCCACCCCTTCCAGTGACTAGTTTGAAGTACCACCCAATTCCAGTTTTACACCTGAACAAATTAATAGTAGTGATCTAATATTATACAAATCTGCTATTTGGTTTCCCTCAGTTTTCCCCAATATGTTTCCTCCAATAAATATATACTTACTTATCTATGATGATTGATTCATTTGAATTGTAATCCAAGCACATCCCTTAGTCTATACCCACCCTCACATTTTTATTTTGCTTAATTTAGTTCATGAAGACACTAGATCAACTTTCCACATTTTGGATTTTGCTGATTGCTTCCTCAGTGGTACTTTACATATTTTTCTGACCCACATATTTATTGTAAAGTACGATTTATATCTAGAGTCTTGATCAGATTCAGTTTCTTAATTTAGCAAGAATAATTAGTGGTCGCTGTTTTATAAGCCCTGATATAATACATTGTAAACGTAGAATGTTTGGTTGTCCCTATTTTTTTTTTTTTGGCGGTACGCGGGCCTCTCTCTGTTGTGGCGTCTCCCGTTGCGGAGCACAGGCTCCGGACGCGCAGGCTCAGCGGCCATGGCTCACGGGCCCAGCCGCTCCGCGGCATGTGGGATCTTCCCAGACTGGGGCACGAACCCGTGTCCCCTGCGTCGGCAGGCGGACTCCCAACCACTGTGCCACCAGGGAAGCCCTGTCCCTATTTTTTGATATGAAGATTAATCAGTATTTTCAGGCATTTGGAGACTAACACATCCATTATAAAATTCACTATCATTTTTTCTTTTATTACCCATTGATTTTAACAGACATTTGTGATCATTTCCTTGAAATATTATTTAGTTGGGCATTTTAAAATAGTGAAGTTATAATTCTGACATTTTTCATTGACTATTTGGTAGGTCTGGGGTAAAGGTCATGCAGAAACGACAAAGTAGTTTCCTTTGTGATTTTCAGATAGTGACTTCTTTTCATAGAATCTTCTAAAGCTGAACAATTTGTACTAATGCAAAAGTATGACCTCATGCATCATATATTGGCCATGTTTAAACAAGTTGCAGGTATTTCTATTTTCGATGTTCTAATTACCCCAACTCTGTTCAGTGGCATCCTACAATGTATACAGTGCTATCTCCTTTCTTTCTTTGAGGTCTCATCATATTTTTATTATGTTAAAATCTTATTTATTATTAAATATTTTGTTTTATCTCATAACCAGCTGTTGTAGCAGCCAGAGAATCCAGAATCACTATCTAGTACTCATAGCCAATGAGGAATTGAAATACCATTAGTACTATTGTTTATTAAATTAATTTGTTGTCTTTACAATTCCCTGTCTTCTATTTAGTTTGAGTGTAATTATGTTCTTCCTCTATTTTCTTGAGATGGAATCTAAGATCATTAACGTTTAGCATTTCTCCTTTTATACGATTTTTTTTTTTTTCCCCGTACGCAGGCCTCTCACTGTTGTGGCCTCTCCCGTTGCGGAGCACAGGCTCCGGACGCGCAGGCTCAGCGGCCATGGCTCACGGGCCCAGCCGCTCCGCGGCATGTGGGATCTTCCCGGACCGGGGCACGAACCCGCGTCCCCTGCATCGGCAGGCGGACTCTCAACCACTGCGCCACCAGGGAAGCCCTCCTTTTATATGATTTTAAAGCTAAATATTTTCCTCTAGGGACTGCTTTAGCATCATCCTACAAATATGATATTTTATTATTTTTAAATTAACAAATATTCTAATTACCATTACATTTTCTTCTTTGGCTTATTACTTAAAGTGTGTTTTTAAAATTTCTAAACATTTAAGATTGTATTTTTATTATTAATTTCTAACTTACCTCTACTATGGTCAGAGGATATTTTCTGTATAATTCAATCGTTTGAATTTTGTTGAAACTCGCTTCATGAGACCAGCATATTAATAGGTTTTCTTTATAACCCTTAGGTTCTCAAAAAGGGTCTGTATATTGTGCTGTTCTTTGTGGTGTTTTACGTATGTCAAAAATGTCATTTGAGTGGTTTCCTTGCTCTGTAATTCTTTTCATGTTCAGTCAGTTTTGAGAGAAGTATGCTTACATGTATGTAAATGATTTAGGATTTGACTCTTTTTTATTTTATTATACTGAATAGAAATGTTATTAATTTCATATAGATAAATAATGCTATTGCTTCCTTGTGAATTGAAATTTTTATCATAATGAACTCTCTCTCTTATCATTAGTAATCCTAACTGCCATTAAATATTATTTGGTACTCATAGAGTGATATCAGGTATATTCTGGTCCTTACATGAGTGTTAATTTTTTCCAGCCATGGGCAAACTGTCCAAAAATTTATACGTTATGTGTCTGTTATAAGCAGCATGTAGGTTTTTTTTATACTCAATCCTGACAATCTTGCTTTTATTTCTAGAGCTATTCCAATGACATGTAATATAATTACTCAGATTTTTAAAAATTCCATGTTACTCTTTGCAATTATTCCAGATATGTTATTATCTTTTTTTTTAACCTCCTGTCATGGCTTCCTTTATGATCTGACTGTGTGTTTTTTATTGTTCTATTTCCCTGGCATAGCTAAACATTTAAGATTGTTTTAATGGTTACCCAAGATTACAACATACTTCATTAATAGTCAAAGACTAATATAAAGTTTTACTTTTATCTGTCCCTGTCCAGTAAAAAGACTTTAGAACTCTTAATATATATTTACCTCTATGATAATAATACACATGCTGTTATAGCCATATATTATGTGAAATGGGTCTCTGAGAGAGGGCGTCTAGAATTTCCTTTAATATGAGAATGTTCTTGATGAATTATATACATGTTATATCAGATTTTTATCAAAAAATATATATCAGACATCTCTATTTGTCCTCAGTAAGAGAGCTGCTCCAGGTTCCTATATATACTATTAATAGAAGTAAAGTTCTAACATGTCCTATTAATATAAATTTCTGAGTGAATCACAAAATTCTCAAACTATCTCCAAATTCCTTCACTATCATTAAAATCAGTGTTTGTCAATTTTCCTTAAGAATGTCTTGGTAACCTCAAAATAACATACAAGATAATATATCCATTTGTGTCTGATAATTCAGATTCCTCTTGCGTGTTTTTTGTTACTTTCTTCCACTGGTCCTTCATAGATTACATTTAAAATGCTTAAGCTTTTGTATTGACACATCTATTTCAGCTTCTGGCTAAATGCTCTCTGAGAAGCTTGAAAAGAAAACACTCTTCCTCCACTGTCATGTTTTCTTTTTTTCTTTCCCTTTAGGAAAACATTGATTTACCACCCCAGCGTTCCTTATAGAAGCATGCTTCTGTTTTGGTCTACTTCCTTGTGATATACGTGCTAGTGTCACCGAAAATTCCAGCACTTTTCTGGGAATAGCTGGCAGCTGCCAGCGCAGACAGCAGGGAGGCTGGCTGGAGTCTAGAATCTGTTTCCTAAAAATGCATTAAAAGTAGGTATCACAGAACAAATGACGATTTTTCATCACAGGAAAATCCCAACTTCCTATCCAAATTAGTGAACATATTATATTTTGTTTCTGTCAGTAGAAAACATCCTGTAAATAAAATCTGTTGAATGTTAAATTTACAAGTATAATTCTGATACGTCACCATGTGATAAGAATTTTAGCACAAAAAGGAGGCACAGATTTTGACTTCTTGTAACTAACTATTCTTGGAATTCTCAAGCCTTTTCTGTATTGTCATCAACAGCTCGCATCTATTAATATCTACTTTAAGATATCCCAAAAGAAAAAGAATAATCCTTTAAGCATTACTGTAAACATGGGTCTATTCTTAGGTAGTTGAACTCCCACTGCAAATTTCCTTTTAAAATATCAACTACTGTAACCTTCCGTGTAAAGCTGTGTGCCCAAGTGTGTGTACACTTTTCCACTGAAGTTCTCTTGAGAAATCACTTTTAGATCATTAAGGAAAAGTCAACATTCTAACCTGCGGTCACTATTTCATATAAATTCAGTTTATTCCCATTGTTCCAGACATATTTCCCAATAACCTCTTTTTTGATTTTTGTCATATATCAGTGTCTGATAACTTGCAGAACTTGCAAGAACTGTAGCGTTTTTCCCTCAAAATCAATTCAGTTCAATTCAACTCGATATTTACTGAGTGCCTGCTTGAAAGCGTAAGTCAGCTCATGTCGTTCCTCTGTTCAAAACACATCAGTATTTCTCATTTCACTCAGAGTCAACAACAAAACCATGATATGGGCCCACGAGACCCTCTGCTACGTGCCACCTTCCCTCTGTGCCCAGCCCCTCACTAACTATATCCCAGGGTAACTGAAATCCTTGCCATCGTTCCAACATACAAGCCCCCCACCTAAAGTCTGCAGTTTTTGATTCCTATTCCCTATATTTAATATCTGCATGACTAGCCTTCTTGCTTCTATCAAGCAATTTACCAGATATCACCTTCTAAGTAAGGCCAGCCCTGAGCATGGTGTATAGAAGTGCAACAAGGAAGACTCTCCCTCCTAGGCACTGGCAATATGTGAATGAAGGGAATAGCTCTGGATGGCTGCTTTCTCAGAACTCAGATAGGGAGGTGGGGTGACCTGGGTGGACAACAAAGAACAAGTATTGTAAAAAAAGTAAATCTTACAGAATGTTAAAATGGGACTACTCAATGGAAATGAAATAGAGAACAGGTGAGGGAGGATTCAGGGCCCTGGAAGCAGGAGCAGGGAGGGGACACAGGTTTCCATTTTAGATAGCTGATTGGGGAATGAAACAACCGTATCATTTCTTTCATATTTATACTGTCAGTAGATGATTTGATACTATTAGTAACACGTTAAAGGTACAAGTTCTGCAATTCTATTTCAGTAAAAATGTGTCTCAATTAAATCACAATACTAAAAAAGCATTAAGTTATGAATCACATTATGATGTGTACTCTTTATTAATTTTTCTTATTTTAACTATATTGTATCACGTAATTCTTTGGAGAATTAAAACGTTTTATTTATTTTACTATTGAATTACATTTTGAAGGGAAATACGGTGTTGCCTAAGGAATAGCCTAAGGGGAGAAGACAAGGAAGAAGTTGTGCTAATTAGTTACCAAGAGATGCGCAGCTGAATGCTTCCATGAGCAGGGGACTAGTTTGGTCCGTTAAATGTAGTTTGAGATAAATAACATTCTGGACCTAGTCATATATTCTTATTTCTGTATCTTACAATGTTTTAACCAGAATAACCCGCCTCTTCTGAAGGACAACTCTGAAATACTTCCTGCTCCCTTGAATAGAACACCACTCACAAACCCCATCCTCCCCCAAATCTGCCTGATGGACTAGAAAAGACAATATTTGTGGAAATATCACAAACGAAAAAGACTCTATATGTTTCAGTAAAGTCTTAAGACCTTTTGTAACATCAAAGAAAAGTACTGGCTCTGTCAAAATATTTGTGGAACCACAATTGCACTCAAATGTCAATTTGACACAAAGAAGAGAGTATAACTGCTAAGGGAGAAAAAATGCTGACTTGGACAGCTATAAAATCCATCTAATTACCAACAGAGATTTTCAGCCAGGTTTATAATACAGGGAATACAGAGGAATTTTCGCCTTCAAGCCAGTACAATTGTGGATATGCTATTTTGATAAGCTTTACAGAGTTTTAAAATGGCTAATTGGAGGCATACTGGAATCTCCCCCAAGAATAGCCAAGGATAACTAAGGGGGTCACAAAAACAAAAGATTTTGCTTCACCAGATGCCAGAGTGCTCTCATCTACAATAATTAACACCGTGAGGAATTGGAACCAGGATAAACATAGAGTCAAACGGAGCAAAAGACCTTAGAACAAGGCACACACGGGCATAGTCATGTTTTATGGTACAAAGCAATGTGGAAAGGAGGCCCTTTTCACTAAATGGTGCTTGCTCAACTGCATGTCCATACTCAAAAGGAGGAGAAAAAGGAGAAATGGAAAAAAAAGAATACTATATCATGCTCTCTATAAAAATTATTTCCAGATAGATCATCAATTTAACTATGAAAAATATAACAGACATGGGCTCTTGGGGATAACATAGGAGAATTTGAGAAATAGGGGGAATCTCGAAGCATTAGAGATGTTTTAAGAATTAAATGACCAAACCTGTGCATGAGACCCTGGTAACAGTGCCTGGACATGCAACTGCTTCATCAAAGCTCAATACGGCCTCTGAGGCACTGTATGAAGCCACGTGGTCCATCCAAGAAGGGACACTTTCATTCTCTCCAGGAAAAATGGGGACTGGGCTTTTGATTTCTGTACTTCAACAGTAACTGTTCCATTCTTTGATATTTTACCCCACACAAACCATCCATGCTTATTTAAAAGAAATAAATTTTCTGAAAGTTTTTAAAAGAAAATGAAAATCACTTGAAATCTCTCCTGAATTAATGGTCCCCTTTCACATATATTGTTAATGCACGTCTACAAGTGTACACATGGATAGATTGATAGGGAGGAGAGACAGATATCAAATGTAATTTCCAAATTATTTGTAACTATGCTATGGATTTATCCAGCAGAGATCTTCAAGGCAGCTTAACAGTCAGTTACCATATTTAACTTGGGTCTGATAGGTCCTCAGTTCTCCCACACCTCTAGTGAACACTTGGCTTCCCTTCAAGATTCAGCACCTGGAGGTCCACCAACCACATGCTTCAGGTACCCACTTGAGTCCCCAGGTTCCCTCTGAGCAGAATGGGTCAAGGCCTCAGGTCTGGAGACAGTGAGACTGGCGGAGGTGCTGGTACCACAGTGAGCAATGCCCAAGTGGCCCCATAACCTGGCACCGCCATGGCTCAGTGCTCCCTGCAGTCACACATGAGTGGGTGCCTCTGGACTTTAAGAAAGCTGGCAGGGAAAAGTGAAGCAAGTGAGTGGGTGCTACAGGTCCTTCTGGCAGGGTGGCCCCTCCTGTATTTGGAGGTTGCCATGGAAGCCAGAGAATTCTTCTCCCTATTATATTAAATTCCATTCTCCATTGAAGACGTCTAGGTGGCTAACAGCTAGAGATAGCCCATCAGACACAAGCATTCACATTAAGTTAATGTGGACACCGTTCTCAGCCAGGCTGCAGTTAAACTACCTTATTTGAGAACTAGGAAAGCAGGCTATCATGGTCTTTATCTTGCATATGAAGAAATAAAAGCACACAAAGGTTACTCAAAGCCAGGGGCAGAGGTGCAGCTTGGCCAGAGGGTTTGCCCTGTCTCACATTTCACCATGTATGTGCTTAATGATTTATCCAGTTAAATGCAGATTTCCATTACTGTTTGTGAATAAGGTTGATAACGTACGTATTCAACGTAAAAGTTAACATCAAAGGGTCAAACTCTTTCAATACAATTGCTAGGTTAACAAAAGATGAGAGAAGCACCGCTGATTTTGAGAAAAATTTGATGGGACCAGTGACGACTGATTTACTATTGAATCATTAAAAGAGTGAGTACAGTTTCATGTATCGAATTGTATCCCAATGCAGGGAAGCATTTAATTAGGGACATTTATCTCGAATAAATATGTAAACAATTTATTTTTAAAATCTACAAGTGATTTAGAGATTAGTAGAATGACTTGAGGAATGATTTGCACTAACATTACTTGATAAGCAGTTTTGTCATAAAGTTCTTTTAATTTAGTAAAAATGCATACATTTAATTTTGATATATTTACATAAATCTACATTCCTTTGTTTTTATACTTTGAACATCACTAGATGTATCATGTATTCAGCTATTCCGCTATGATGGGTATTAATTTCATTCTATTTGCTACTATAAATACACGGTTCTTTAAGTACATGTGCTGATATTTAGGTGGAAAAGATTCCCAGGAGTAGAATTGTTGGGTTGAAGTAAATACACTTTTAATTGTAATGTGTATTACTGAAGAGCTATTTGCAAAGTGTAACAATTTACATTTCCAAGCTAATGTACCAGAGGCCCATGTCGCTGACATTCCCCCTTGGCAATATTATCCTTTTTCAATAATTTCTAGGCAGATAAGTGGGAAGTAATATTTCATTATTATTTTAATTTACATTTTCCTGACTACTTGGGAGTTTGAGTATTATTCAAGTGCTTATTTCAAGATTCAACTCTTAGGATTCAGCCACTCCCTGCATTTCTGTAGCCCTCCACAACATTTCCCATCACTCTCCCTTAAAAACAAGCCACTTATGGTATCCTCTGCCATTTCTTCCCCAACCTGTCCATGGCAAGCATTTTTAATCAGTTCTGCAGCCATCCGTCCTAGTTAGTCCTCGTGATTAGTTTAAGCTTCCAAGAAGAATCTAGGAAAAGTATTCTCGTGTGACTTCCATCAACCTCTCCCTCTTCCTTCCTTCCTTTCTTCCATTCTGTTCTTTTTATCTGCTTCTATTTTTCTTCAGTCTCTTAGGTCTAGAAATGTTAATAAGCTTCTGAGACTGGATAGCCCATATTCCATATACAAAGTCTTTACTCGTTTTAGTTGCTGTAATTTAAAGAATAAACCTCTTTTTCTTATGTGAAACTCCCCACCGTCATGCAGCACAGAGGGGTAAAGGTCTTCGGAGTAACAGGATGATCAGCAAGGTCAAGCAAAATCTGGACCAAATCTGACTCATGGAGAGAGCGAGCCATGAAGAATTCTTTTGTGACCTTAGCAGCAACAGAATATAACTGGCATGGAACTGGCAGAGCAAAAGCTGCTGGCAGTAGAAAGGGGTAATTTAGACATTTTCAAGAAGTTTATCTGTAACACTCTGGAAAAGGAATTAGCATGGTAGACTGAAACACGGAAATGAAGTAGTGAAGTGGAGAAACTCAGAGCGGATGTATAGAACTTGCAGAAAAGTGCTCATTTCAACCTGAATGATTGGGATCAATCTCAACAAATTTAAGCTAAGAAACATTTTTTAAAAACCCTAAGAAATATTTTGACAAAAATAATTTGTAATGTGAGTAACGTGTAAAAGAAAACAAATCATTTAAGCAAATGTCGAACTCAAAAGCACAGCCCAGGAGGAAGTATATTCTGTCTGAAGGAAACTACCGTCCTTTTAGTTCATCGGACTACCTGAAAGCCATGAAACAGGTATTTGGGACATATGGGATCTAGTGACATGTTCTCAAAGCAATGTCTGATTTTATTTTGACTTAATTTGATTTCTTGCAGGAAGACAGACACAGCCGGTACGAGAAGGTCCAGTAAATATTGAAAAGAGCAATACTTCTATGCTGAACACAAATTTACACTTCAGTTTTTTAATTATTGCTATAATTATATGTGAATAACATAAGCCTGCACCTGAGAGATATTAATAAGCTAACCATACGGAAGACCTGTTATTAAGATGATCCAGCTGGGGAGCCTTTACACACCCATCATATAACCCCGTCCACATCAGCATCATTCTTCAGGGATCAGGTTCAAACACATGTCCTTTAAATTATTACAGTTTCACGCATACACCCCATAAAATTGAAAACATTTCCATATTTAACAAAGTATTATTGTTCTTCAATGCAGACATTAATGTGTGACTCTCCTGGAAACATTAGTTAGGATGATATGTTTGATAAGGACCCAATACTCACATAGTCAGACAATTAAAGAACTGTGCATAATGAGTTCATTCAGTATTTTGGGTTGTTTTTAAATATCTACTATGTGATGAGAGGAACGCACAATAGGTAGGAAATTGACAAGGTCCTTGAGCTCAACTCTCAGACAGCGAATATACAAATGGACAACGGGCAGGTCGTACATGACAAACAGACCCGTGACCACAACTTCAGCAGCAACTAGCCTGGCAAACCAAACCACAACTTTGGCAGCATCTGTCCTGGAAAGATCAGGACTTGGTCAGGGTTTGATTAATGACGGCCAGCTTCCCTATTTTGACCCCCTTTCTTCCCCCTCCCTGCCTCCCCTGCTTCCAACTGACGACCAACCAGAGAAAGCAAAACAAAACATGCGCCCCAGATCAGTCACCCAGGATACCCTGCATCTAGTTAGCTGCCTCCAACTTCCCTTCCCCCATGTCCAGATCTTCCAATCAGAGAACCTGATCAGGTCCTCAAAGATGTGACGGCATGGGTCTATTTCAGAAGTGTCATGCCCCTCTTCTGTGCTTCCACGAGCGTCTGAGTTTCTATTTCAAACGTGATTCCTGGTCCAGACTTCGTGTTTCTCAAGGACAAGGAACTTGCCCTACTTATTTCTGAATTCTCAATACCTGTCTCCAAGTATGGCCTCACACATATTTACTAAAAAAAAGTTGAAATGAACTGAAGAGCCGGACAGGTGTACACAGAAGGAAGGAGATCAGATGAGAAGTAAGTTTTGTAAATATTATAATGACAAATTCCAGTGGCTCAGGGGTTCTCTCTAGAAATGAGGCTTAAAGGTTTCCTCTAAAATAGAAAACAAAATAAATCAGAATTTTAGAGAAAATTAATTCGTTAATAACTTGGCGAGAGAAGAGACTAAAAAGTGGGAGGAGGCTAGGAGAAAGATAACCATCCTCCAGGTGTGAAATAAGGAAGGCACTGGTAAGAGAAAGGGAAACAGTTTCTGAGAGGTTTCCATGGAAGAACCAACAGAAATGAAAACACATCGCTTTGCAAAATGCAAGGAGATTATTTGTTGAAAAGAATTCACAGAGTTTTTGTATAACTCAGGCAACTTTATCTCTTGATTCTCTAGGGAAATTTTAAAACTCCATTTGCTTTAGGGGACCCAGTTCATAGTCCCTTGAAGATGCCTTTCAAATGCAATATTTGAGATATACTAAATTTTCCAGTTTTAAATTTGGAAGTTTAATGGGAAAAGTGGGGTTGAAGAAACCAAATACGTATCATTTTCACAAGTGGCAAAAGCTTGTAACTTCTACATATTAGCTAAGCTTGAAAAGGAGAATATTTGTGTGAAAACCTAGAAAAAGTGTCATTGCTATACCTTTATATCCTAAGGCAGAGGTTAGATATTAGGGACCTTTGAGATCCAATTCTTGCCACTTTATAAATTCTCTATATTTCATTGCTATATTGACAAACGTGGTAAAGAATAAAACACTTACATCCACAATACTGTTCGTTTAATAGAGCCAGTGCCTCTACCCAGCATAGCTTAGGAGGGAAACAGTATCTTTTTAAACACGACATGATCTATGTATAGATATTTCTGCTGTTCTTATAACCTCTTTAAATTCTTCAGGGAAGAAGAAGCTAAGAATTCATTATCAGTGATAATTAATCCAAATAGGAGATGATTTAGCTACTTACAGGGAAAAATGCATTCAAGCAAAGATCATAACCTGGGTAATTTAGAAAGTTACCTTTGATAAGATATAGCTGGTTGCTTTGGTTTCTATCAGCACAGAAAGAGGTTGATTGCAAACTTAAATTGTTACTGAACTGATTCTTTTGAAAGATTTAATATTGATTTAGCCTGAAGTAGCTGCTAGTCTGAACACTGTTTTATTAAAACAGAATGCTTCTCATGTCAGACCCAATAATTTTAATAAAAATTTTAGTCTCCTGGAAAGTGGGGTTTAAATGGTTAAAAAAAGTAAGTGCAGGCAGTCCTAAATGGTCAGTAGTTTCTAGTTCAAAAGATCCTTCAGTTGTTCAGTATTTAGATCACGTTTTCATCCAGACAGATTTTTTACAAATGGTAGAGGTATTTCCAGGCCAGTCCATTTAACCTATAATGTAGTTTAAAAGCATGAATGTTATTAGTCTGACTTTGGACCCTGGAAGCAGGTGGCATACAAAAGAGTACAGTACAGGGAGACACAAAAGCAATAGAGAAGCTTCCTTTCTCTTTCGCTTAATTTGATTTTTTCTTTCTGTTCATAGTACGGGCCTAAAGTCACATTTTGATTCACACTTTTTTGGTATTTTCTCTTTTCTAGATTCCTTACAGTATTTATAAAAGCGTCATCCTCAACAGCATATTACAGTAACATGGTCAGGTTTCCCACACCATTCAATGGTACCCAAGTACAAAGTTAATTACGGTACGTAGTGTATCCTTAAGGCATCAGGAAGGAAGGGGAGAAACAAAAGTATATAACATTCACTGAAGAGCTACCAGCAGTGCTAAGAACATATGTAACTTCCCCCAAATCCTCAAATACAGGTAACGTTTTTCTAGGTTTACTGAAACTGTTAGCATGTTCAGTAACTTTTTTGTGATGAAAGAAGATGTTAGAAACTAGAAAGGAAATTGAGTCTTATGACTCCATTTATGAGTCATAAATTGAGTCTTATGACATTGAGTCTTATGACTCAAGACTCAATGTTTCTTTAACTGTAAATACATAGTTACAAATATATGAATGCATATATGGGTGCACGCATGCATGTGTATGTGATATGTGATCCGCTTTCAGTGTTAGAGGAAGATGAGGCAGAGGTGACTGTCTGTATGGGGCAATTTTAGTCACATCCTGCCTTTCGAAAGCACGAAGTCCCAGTTATGTATCTCACACAGTTCCCAAAAGGAAACCTGTCAATCCGGGTTAGAAAGCTCATTATAGAAGTCGAAGTATGTGGCCATCTTTCTGGGGCAGCTGAGCAAAAGCTTGAAAAAGGGTGCCCCAGCTGGCTTCCAACAATCAACGCTGGAGCCTGTCACTGTGGTAGATGGCCTCCGTGCACTGGGAAACCTAACACATTTTATTCATGCACCTTCAAAGAGCATCAAGTACCAAAAAAGGCCCAGGGCACCTTTAGCTAGGGTTGTGTTTTCTGTGAAAGCAGTTTTATGTCCAGAAAATTCCACGGGGAACATGCACCACAGGCATCACACCCGGCCCAGAGCTTTATTTGCTTGTGTACAATGTGCCCTGTGCTCCCATCTCCCTCCCTGTTCTCCGCTCATCCTATTCAGGGAAGTGAAACCTCCCTTCTCCTATATAAGGGGTCAAAAAGAACCGATTTGACATCAGGAAACCCACGGTTTTATTCCACCTCTGCCACTATCCAGCGGTGGTGTCATGTATCAGACAACTTCCTTCATTTTCTGCCCTTGACATGCCTATGAAGTACGTCAGTCCTTGGAGTGAAATAGAATTGAGAGTCAGTTCTAAGAGCTGCAGCAGAAAATCTGTGAAGGATGCAGTGTTCCATGAGGAACTGGCTGATTGGCAGAATTCTACCAAGCTAGCTTTTCAGCCGGCCATCCGGTAACAACTTCCTCAAATATGTCCTGCCAGCCTCTATTCTAACGGAACACCACGAGCTTCAAGGTAAGGAGGTAGAGCCCACACTTGGGCAAATAATTCACTGAAAGTCAATCTGGCACCTGCTCTGTTACCTTTGTTTTCAAATCTACCTTTTACCTCTTTACTTTATTTTCATGATGCTACATTTTGCTTAGGCAAGAAATTCAAAATAAATATGAAGATCAGTCTCCCTTCCACCCTAGACTCTAAAACCCTGAATTCCTATACTAAGATCTTATCCATCCAGTATTGTTTTTCATCTCCCTCTCTATCTTATAAGTACGTAAACATTGTTTTACATCTTGACTTTAAATAATAGCAATTCATAGCAAATTCACCATATCTGAATCGATAAGTTTATCTTATTCTTCTGAATGGCTGTGTTGTACTTCATTAGACTGATTTATCATAATTATCTACCTGCCAAACCACGGAGAGAATTTTACATTGTCTCCAATCATTTACTGTGATTATGCCACAAGGACTCATGTACACATGCGTCCATACATCAGCTGGGATAATGTCCACCAACAGAATTTAAGTGTATTTTCATTATTCCCTCCAAACGATGCCAGCTAGGACCTATGAAAAGTTTTCTCCCCGGGGTAAGATGTGGCACATTGCAGATAAATACGGTCACACAAGTCGGGTGAAGGCAGTACAATACTGTTTAGTGTCACTGGATCTGGTCAATGTATTTCAATCCCCCAGTTTTCATTCGGTGGTGAACAGACTTGCAGACATTTAAATCCCCTTCCCTGAGTCTCCACACCTGTTAAATAGATGCTTGTAAAAACGCTTGTCTGGTAGGTTCTTTAATGAGTGTTTAATGAGGTCATCTTTGCCAACAATGTTTAGAACACTGTCTAGTACATGATGAGCCCGCGATAAATGCTCACAGCTACCTTCACCGCATCATCATCACCACTCAGTATTCATCTGTACCCGCACCCCAACTGTCTGTCCGCCTAACAGCTTTGTTGGAGTGATGAATGAACTCTTACATTGCCGAGTAATATTTTTCATTTAGAACCCAGATGCTGAGCAGGTTTTCTTTCAAGTGCTATATCCACGGTGTGCAAATCCTGAGAGCATATGGCTCCTAATTAGGCGAGATCATAATGGAGAATGACTGTTTAAGAGGTCAGTGAGTCCCCCTCTAGAGGTTACCCTGCTTCATAAACACAGCAAGTGACCAACTCCGTAAGACATGACTTAAGACTAAGCTACGTATAGGAGGCGTACCACTAGTGACAGTATTTAACATGCTGGCATCGCTCCTTAGCTACACTTGTAGAATTGCCATGAAGATTCCATCACTGACAACAGAGTGAAATATTGATACAGTAATTAGTTTGCTTTGCCATATGTTCTGATTTTTGCACACAGTTATTATGCAGCACAGATTCCTGGGAAGATGAGTAGGAGAGCAGGAACAACAGCAAGTTGCCAAGTTTTTGTTAGAAAGAACCAGAGCCTTCCCCAGCGTGACCCAAAGAGACGCAAGTTAATTTCCTACTGCACCTGTCACCTTGGATTTAGTGAGATAGATGTTGAAAGAATATATGGACCCGGCAGGGAAGAGGCGAGCGGAACAAGCTTTTCTCTTCCCTTTGCTTTCTCTCCTTCCTTTCTACCCTTATCCTCAGCTTGCTTGATAGTTTTGTGATTGATAATGAACACCAGCCGTCTACAACGAAGGGCCTTGCTTTTGTCCTCAGCAGTGATGTGAAAGCAGTCATAAATCATCCCTGCATATGTTTTATAGCAATGATTCTGGTCTTTGTAAATATTTGAAGACATAATTATGCAATAGGTTGTCAAATACCTTGAATTACTGAAGTTGTTGCTTTTACAATGCCCTTCCTTCTAGAGCTCCTGGCTGACCTGAAGGCAATCAGGAACTGAAGAATTCCCTTCACCCCCACCCCCCCGGATTCTAATGCCTTGCCCAGGAGGAGTAAGACAGAAATTTAACCAAGAAATTAAGTAGCAGTTCAGCACAAGAAGGGAAATGGTATTTAAGGAAAGGGGGGACAAAACACTTTATTTTTGCTTTGGCAAGAACCTCATATATTAAAACTTGCTGTATTGATCAGTATGAGGGACCCGTTTGAAGCATTATAATTTTTTTGTTGAAAACCAGATGACAGATTACACTCTCTGCAGGTTGACTCTTTTTCTCTAAGAAGTGTCGAATCGCAAGGAGGCGTCTTATCTGGAAACTGCAGCACCAGTGCCATTCCATTTATGACATAAAGTCACCCAGTGGCCCGCCCTCCTTCATAGGAGGTCCAGAACAAAACACTTGTCTTAAGTTTATAAATATGTATGTGGGTTATTGTGTTTTCTAAATATATTTATACTGTTAAATATTAACACGCGGTTACTATTACTAAGGATTTGTTCCTGAGCAGCTAAGCTCTCTTTGGAGGGACGGGCAGGAGTGTGGGTGTGGGTGGAGATGAAGGTGGAGGAGGTGAGGCCAGGCTGAGGGAGAGGGACCAGTACCTGGATTACAGCTGACTGCTGCTCTGGGGAGCCCTTTGGGATTCTTGAGTTTGCTTCTTTTACCCTTTTCCACAGAGGCAGGGCTTCCTCTCAGAAAGCACATATCTATGCTGCTGAAAATATAAGACAACCTCTGCCCCACCCCCCACCCCCAGCGAATTAAAGAATATGCTGCCCAGAAAGAGTAGTTTTCTGCCACCTGGAGGCAAGCAGGGTTGAAGGAAAAGAGTAACCGAGACCCACTGTGTTTTAGTCTGCGGTTGGATGGAGAGTTCTGTAATCTTTTTTTGAAATCAATTTACTCATCTTTTTCTTAGGTCTGCCATCTAGCTGCCTGGTGACGGTTTCTTCAGCGACGATGGGTACGATGAAACCGATATGAATTAGTTTCTTATTGCTGCATAACCATCACCACGAACTCAATAGCTTAAAACAACATACATTTCCTACTTAGCGGTTTGCATGGGTCAGGAATCTAAGCTGGCTCAGCTGGGCTCGCATCTCACTAAGGTGCAGCCGTGGCTGGGAGGATGAGAGGCTCAGCTGTGGGAGGATTCGCATCCAAGTTCCCTCGGGTTGCTGGCGGAAGCTATTTCCATGTGATGTAAGATACACGGCAGTTTACTTCTTCAAAACCAGAGAGGAAAAGAAAATAGGTCTGCTCACAACAGCATCTTACTTCCCTCCCATCCCTTTACCCTATTCTACTGACGAGAAGCAAGTCACAGGTTCTACCCACACCTGAGAAGACAGTGTGAACACAGGGAGGCCATATGGAAGTCTGTACGCCTATAGAGTGACATACATGCCTACTAGGGTTGTGATGGAGAGCTGGACAGATGTCATATATGAAATAATTGTTCAGTATGAGATTATGAGGGAGCACAGGTGGTGGGAAAGAGGACTTTAATTCTCCCCTTGAAAAGAGAAGCATTTAATGATGAATGTTATCATTATTTAATGTAAACTACCTGAAGAAAGTGATAAATTGACTTGAAAATTTGGTAACAGCCTGATATTTGTATATCACACCTCAACCCATTCCTATGTTGAAGTTTTAACCCCCAACATGTTGCTATGTGAAGGTAGGACCTTTGGGAAGTAATTAGGTTTAGATGAGGTCAGAAGAGTGGGGCCCCCAGCATGCAGTTAGTGTCCTTATAAGAAGAGGAAGACAGAGCAGGGCTCTCTTGCTCTCTGCCATGTGGAGATATATCAAGAAAGTTTCCTTCTCTGAGTCAAGAAAAGGGCTCTCACTAGGAAACAAATCTACCAGCACCTTGATTTAGGACTTCCCAGCCTCCAGAACTGTGAGAAATAAACATCTGTCTTTTAAGCCATCCAATCTATGCTATTTTGTTACGGCAGCCCGAGCTCACTAACACAGAGCCTGTGTTTTTTCCTTCTGTATTATCAAATTCGGGTTAAAAATCTCTTCACTGTTTGTATATAGATTGATGAACTGAATTTTAGCTATTATGTAATATAAAGCAGTAGATCTGAACCATGAATCCTTTTCCCTAAAACTTTTTTAAAATTAAAAAAGGTAGTTATGCTTTATAGAGCAATTTATGTTCAATGCATTTTCCCTGCATATATCAAGAATGTGAAAGTAAATGAGGGACTTCATGTCCCTCCAGAAAGCCACATGCAGTGCTCTCTAAAAAGGCACGTGTGTGCTGCACAGGAAAATATCTCATCTGCACAGTCCTGTCAGCTGCAGACTGAAAAGGCAAAGAAGTGGAAAACAATGCATGAGTAACTGGAATCACAGGAAAAGGAATCAAGGCAATAAGCCTCCTGAACAGGATTTTCTGGTGCTTTTCACACAAGCCCAAGTGGGAATGGCTCCGGAAAAGCATTTCTTTTCAGGATATATAACTCAAGTGGAGTCGATAATTATTTGGGAAAACTAGCTTTAAGGGATGGTTTATGCGTTAAAATGTAAAATAACAAGTGACTGATACTGCCAGGGAGTAGCCTTCAATGTGTGTGTCTATCCATTTATTTATTTTCTCTACTTGAATGAAATGAACGCTGACTGCAAATCAAGCTGCATAAAAGGTTGAGAGGGCTGGATGGAAATGCACACGGCGTGGTTTATCAGATCGAGGTGCTAAGATCTGTTTAGACATTCACATAAACATTGGTTTTGGACTCACTTTCTGTCGGAAAGTGAGAGAGACAATCCACAGCAAACATGGAGGATAGGAGTTTGGGATGTTTTCTGTGCATAGAACATCTTTTGCTTTCTTGATGATTTCCAAACCACTAGGGGACATTAATGGGCAAGGCTCTCATTTGTTCCCTTGGAAAATTACCTGTCATTGGCAGTGTTGGTCAGCCTGACGACTAAAGATCCCTGGGGAACAGAGCAAAAGTTTCACTCAAGAAAATATGGAAAGTATGCCTAGCACCGGTTTTACACAACAGGTGTCACAAACACACACTGTGCTGACATATGATTTTCATTGGCTTTGTTCTTCCTCTCTCCAAGATATTTTTTTCCTTTATTATATGTAGCACACACTTGCAAACTTGTCTAAAAACCACAGATATTCACTACATCTCAGGGAAAAAGGAAACTGATATTCCTTCGCCAGAGAAAGGAAGATTACCTTCAAATCAGAGGTAGTGTGGTTAATAGGGAATGCCCTGAACAGAAACTCAGAAGATCTGCTTTCGAGTCCTGGCCCTGCCTCTTTCTGATGGAGGGGGTTTGCCTGTATCTGTCATTCTTCATTGTTATTGGTCAGAGTCCTTTCAGAATCTGATTACAAACATAGAAATTTTACTCAAAAGACCTTAAGTGTGAAAAATGGGTTGTACTTGTCAGAGTTTACAGATATAGTATCGTAAAAATCCCCTCACAGAAGTTTAGAGGATCCCAAAAGTTGAGGTTAAGAATTTAGATAACCTGGAATCTGCAAAACTTTCTCTGTTGTGGTCCCTGGAGCATGAATCCCTTCCCTTTGAAAACAGAACAATTTTAAACAAATGGAAGACAGAGAACCAGATCCTTGGTTTTAGCCATGGTTTGCCCCTTAGGTGAAAATATTTCTGGAACTGGTGAGGTTTTAGACAGCATCCTTCTCCACAAGAGGATTCCCAAGATATGATCTGGCATTTAAGCATCCATGCCAATGTGTGGTTAGATGAACAGTGCCAAAAGAATACCACTATTATTTATTCCTCCCCGGAAACTAACAATCATTTTAACAACAACAGTGTTTTCATGGTATCATGTTGGTCAAAGAAAGAGCTTTAGGCAAAGTAAAAATAGTTTTCATTGAATAATAATCTGAATAATTAAATAAGGGAAGTCATTTAAACTTTATGCTCAGTAAATTCTCAGAACTGTTAATGAGCTAAATGCCAGTCTTATTGGTTTGGCTTAAATTGAGAAAATACAAATAACGACTTCTTAAAAAAAAAATCGGGGAAGGCTTAGCGGCCAGAGCCTCTTCAAATTTAATGGATCCAAACCAAAATAATTACAGTCCAAAATGTTTAATACATCATCCAAAAAATGGGTGCAAGTAGAGTGAGATTATAAATGACAAATAAAACGTACTTTATAATAGTTGCCATATTGCATAACTGATAGTTTTCCTAATCAAATGATTTTTTCTGATAGCTTCCTTAATCAAGTACATTTTCTCTGACAGATGTTCAACATATTTATATCATTTTCCTAAGTATGAAATTATCTCTATATATAACTCCAAGCAAAATAAATTGATTCCTATAATTTTCATGGGCATTTTAGCAGGAATGAAATCTCTAGATGACAAGTGACACCAGTTGATGGCCAAGCCTTTTCTGAAAGTCTTCCACATCATTATTCCTCATGATTGCCAGATAGCTGTCACAGTTGCTTTAAATGTGAACGAACATCTTAATACGTTCAGACATTGAGTCTATGGTGAATCATACTCTACCAATATTCTATCACTGGAAGAAAGAAAAATTGGAACATCGGAAAATTGAAATCTTCTCAAACCACAGGCCATTATTAAGTCTCTTAATGCATTAAAATTTTAGATTTTTAAAATAATGGGCCCTCCTTTAATAGTCATTCTAATCAATTATTATATTGTAAAAACATAATTGTCCGGTATATGAAACCGATTTTTACTAATATTATGTTACTGAATATAAAATACCAGTTGATGTTGAGACGTTTTTCCTACTATAATGAGATTATGTCTTATATAAAAACTTCTCCATCTCCAATGTGGATGAGACAATAAAGGAACATTCCCTCGGTATAGAGCAGACTAGGGTTATGGTCAGATTCAAATTAATTCAAATTGGTAAACTAGTCTTACTTTGACTAAAGAGACGAATGCTAGCCTCTTGAAATGATTGGCACTCCTGGTGCCGACCAAATGTCGATTCCCCTTTCTTTCTGAGTAACAGATTCCCAGTTTTATTTTGGGCAGCATTGCCTCTGGATAAAATGCTTCCAGAATTACTTGTTCTGGCTGCTAAAAAGTAACTGAAAGTCACAGAAGAGCTTCGAAAATCTTGCCAACACGTTGTGTTTGTTTCTTTGTGTGTGTGTGTGTGTGTTTAATTTTTGCCTTTTCACCTTGAGATAGAGGATGAAAGTCACAAGCAGATTATAGAAAAGTAAAAATATAGATGGATCCTGGGATGGTGATAACAGAGGCTGCTGAAGTTGATAAGCTGCTTTGAGGGAAAGTGGGAAAGACAGATTCCTTTTTGGCTGAGCCACTGTAGATGGTTTCTGTTACGTGTTGCAGTCTAAGCAAACACCAAGAGTTTCCCAGCAGGTGCGGCAGTGCCCCAGAGGCTTTTGGTTAAGGTTTGCTTTTTATCTCCACATTGAGTGCTTTGTGCCTCTGTGACTTCCCCAAACTGGACAGGCTCAGCCCACCTCTGCTACCTGAGCTTGAAGACACAGGCAGAACCTTGTTTTGTGCAGACTTCTTCAAGGAAGCCCACAAGATTGCCGAGATCCCAATGAGCCGACCAGACAGATCGCCACCTTATCCCAAGGGAGGTGCTGCCCAGGGTTAAGCTGGGAAAAACCCTGGACAGGAGGTGAGATCATAGCCTCCAAGTGCCTGTGACTTGTATCCTGAACTGTATGTGCTGTTTACACATGTCCCACAATTTCATGAGAAACACGTTTGAAACATCAATTCCTTCCGTGTTTTGAGAGGATAGCTAGACCTTTAATCACTTGCCTGCAGTCTGCATGGGAGCAGTTTTTGTCTGTCCTCCAGGAAAACCTTCCATCAAACATAGAGACGGAGTTCCAAACACAACATTTAGGGGGGCTTCGCTATATTGGGGAAAATAGACAAGTTTTATACTACTATGGAGGCGTGTTACCTTTTAGCTGAAATATAAGATTCATCATACTCTAGGGAAAAGAAAAGAATCATTTTTGTAATCTTGTAAGAGATAAATTCACCTTTCAGTAAACTTTTGTTCTGCCTTCAACACAAATATTTAAGAATTATGTGTTTATATTATGATTTTTAAAACCCTTGGCAAACCTATAATGATAAAAGATAGCTTAGTTTTTAAAAATAAAATATATAGATACGTATATAGCATACATATCTTTTATTCTTTTTAATTTTTACAGATTGCAAAATGTATAGGTAGAAATGGGGAAATAAAAATGTCTCTTAGGTACCGCAGATCATGGATTAGAGCCTGGTATTTACATATATATACATATATAATTTATCATTAATCAATTCATTTATTAATATTTTATTATTAAAACAAAAAAATTAAGTTGGAAAATACGAACATTGAGTAGAAATCCATTTTTCCTATAGAAGTTTCTAACAGAATTCTTTCATTCGTAAGTGTTAGCCATATATTCTTTATCTGATAGAGGGCATACTTTCTACTTCAGATACATCCATAGGCTAAACTTCATTTTCTCGAATTTTCCTGATTGTTTTTTGCTTTGTTCAAAACAGCTATCTGCACCTAACATAACGAATTTAAAGGGAGTTTAAAATTTTCATCCTAATCATACTTATTCGTAGCTCATATTTCCAGAAAGATACACAATACATCAGTGGCATATTTCTTTTCTGTTTTTCCTAATGTGACAATGCCTTTCGAGGAATGCTTACCAAAACAGTAATAAGAAGTCACTCCACATTATGACTTAGCATTTATAATAGTAGGCAAACTCTAAAACCAACTGGATAAATAGTAGAAGTATGCTTTTTAGCTGTTGAAATAAGGTATGCAGTAGGGAAGGAAAGTTCAAAACACACAGCTTAACTGCTACCTAATGTTAAATACATTTTCTCAGGTGACTCTGAAGAACGCAGGGCCAAGTAAATTATTGTTTGCATCTGTAGTAATATCAATCCCCAGCTACATGAGAACATCCTCTATGTTTAAATAAGTAGAAACAAGTACCAGTGGGAAGATTTTTAAAGTATGCATTGCTAATAAAATGGCTTCAGGTAACTTTTCCCCCAGATAAGCTCTGCCATTTCTAATATCAGAAATGAATTTACCTGTGTTTATTATTCAGCAACGGAACCCATTATAAATGTATAAAAATTATTGTCTCTCTAGATTTATCTGTCAATAGCAAAGCAGGAATATATTTTATAGTTTATTCTATGGACTGGCGAACATCTATACAGAGCCCCCCAGATCGCTCATTTTCCTAAACTGTGCACGGTTAACATCGAGCTTTCCATGATCCTTACATTTTTTTCCAGTGTGATTGACAGCTTTATAAGTTTCATACATCACAAAAGCCACAATTTCCAAGCAAAATTAACAGCTTTTAAAGCAGCAAACACAACCTTAAATGAAACAAATAATATTCTTGAGATGAAAATTTAAGAACTAAAAAAGCTTTATTAATACAAAGTGTATCATTTCTTAAAAAATATACTGCTATGTATTCTCTGAGTAAATAAGAGGTTATTAATGTGGGACTCCCTTATCTGAAGCACAAATTTAGACTGATTTTTTGTTGTTGTTAAAAGAAATGTTCATCAAGTGCTGTGTTTCAAAAATACCTCTGTACATAGACATTTCCAGTACTTATATTTAACATAACACATCACAGATATTTGGAAAGTAAACATATTGGTAATTAATAAAAGTATTGTTCATATATGCTCTGATGTTATTAGAAAAACTTGCCAAATGAAATATGTCAGTCTGGATAAATTAAATGCTACTTTCCGAAATTACCCTACTGTACATAATAGTGAAGTAAAAACTAACTACAAAAGAGTTTTAGTTAAATTTTCATACAATTTATGATGTCAGAAAACAGAACCTCAAAGGCACAATTTAATCGAGAGGCAAGAGAATTTAAGACAGGGCACCGGTATGAAGTATAGGGTTGACATATGTTCACAGATTCACCACCTAGACTCTCCCTCCATCCTCAATCAAATCCCACCGCATCCTCATTTGTCCCCCAAGGCAGAAAGACACACCAGCACACACACACACCAACACATACACACACTCATTCTCAAATGCACACAGTAGTTTTTCCCCCTTTGCATCACGTAACTGTTTTCCTTAATAGTGAAAACTACAAAAGTCAATACATTAGTCACTTAAGCTGCAATCTCAATTGACTGAATTACCATCCTCCTGGATACAGCAGCTCAGTGCTTATGATTTTCAAATACAAGTTGACTCTCCATTTAACGAAGTCTCACCAATCACAGCGTGATTTTATAGAGTATAAAATATGATCTCTGTGAGGAATTCCCACTACGAAGGCTACTGATAGAGTCTCCCTAATTTTTAAGAGACAATTTGTTCATTACCTCATATAACCAAATATGTCCTGGGCAGTGTGCTACGCCCCCGGGATAGAAAACTCAAAATGATAAGGATCCCGCTCTCAAGAAGGTCAGAAAAATGGGGGAGAAAGCACTAAAGAAAAAAAACATTACTATTAGTTTCAAAGATGGACTTTATACAAGCTTCTCTGGGAATTTACAGAGAAGGTAAAGAGAGTAAGTGCTCAACAAAGAGTAACAATATTACTCACCATGCAAGTTTTCTGAGAAATACATAAAATAATGTATTAACAAAATGCCTACTACATATTAGTAGTTTAGTACTCAGTTTTCTGAATTACAATTTGAAATGTGCTCATTTTTCCCTGCAGCTCCCTGGAGATAAATTTCCTGTTCAAGGTTGATTCCAATCTAAGCACCAGAATACATAGGTCTCTTATTTCAAACCTTCACAGAGGCTGGGCCTATTAAACTTAAAGGCCAAAAGGTTTTATTGCTAAAATTATATAAAAAATGAAGAGGTTACAAAAGAGCAGATTGTGAATTATGAGCATTAGTTATAAAGTAAACCAGAGCTGACTGAAAAGAAAGCATGAACCGCTCTTTAACTAACATTTATGGAATAAATTCTTATGTAGATTCATATAAATACAACAAATAAAACGTAATGACCAACAAATAATAATTAATCAGAGATGCTATAAAACAAAACTTAAAAAAATTAATAGTAATTATTTTCTGTTAATAATATAATTACACTGTCAAAATATATATGATGTATAATTGATATATATTATGTAATATATCTTAATATGTAATTTTATGTGTATGCTATAATTAATATATAACTTGATATATTAATATATAATTTACATAACATATATATAAAGTTCACCATATGACTGGTATGTTCACATATTCACTCATCCTAAAAATCTATGCAGTAGGTTTCATGATGATTTCTATTTAAATATGACTAATTTCTATTTAAATATGACAGATGGAGATGAGGAGAGGTAACTCCTACTGCCCAGCCCTCAACAGTCAGCATGGAAAGACTGTAGCATCTTTACCCAGGTGTCACGGGTCCCAAAGCCTGGACTTTATACCGTGTTATAAACTGAAGCAGTGAGAGACTGAATGAACTGTTCAACATCTATGGCAAACCAACTGATGGAAGTTGAACTCAGCAGGACCAAAAAAAAGAAAAGTGATTTTCAAAGCTAAAGTGTTGAGCATGAAAGGAGAATATTTTGTTAAAAGTCTCCATTCACAAAGATAAAATTGTTGTAAACCTTTATCCAAATACCATTTCATCAACACAGGTAGGTCTAAAACTACTGGAAATATGAGAAAATATATAAATGCAATAGTAATGGTTGATTTAGCATAAAATGCCCGGTGTATATATATATAGATATATAAATATATATATCATTAGACTAATAGCTACCATATTTGCAATTATTTTCACTTTGCTACACTTATTTTTGTTAATTATATTTCTTGCTCTCTCCTTCTGGCTCCCCTGTTTTTAACTGAGCATTTTATGCGAGCCAATGTCATTTCCTTCCTTAGCATATCAAGTATACTTATTTAGAAACTTAGTTTTTAACACTAAAATAAGTAAAGGAGTGATAGATGCATGTAATAAAAATATCCTAGGGCTTCCCTGGTGGCGCAGTGGTTGAGAGTCCGCCTGCCGATGCAGGGGACACGGGTTCATGCCCCGGTCCAGGAAGATCCCACATGCCGCGGAACAGCTGGGCCCGTGAGCCATGGCCGCTGAGCCTGCGCGTACGGAGCCTGTGCTCCACAATGGGAGAGGCCACAACAGTGAGAGGTCCGTGTACCGCAAAAAAAAAAAAAAAATTCTATATTCATGAAAATTATTTACCACAGGTCAACTATTTCCTTTTGGTGTCACAGGACATAGCATTTAATGCAGAGAAAAATAATGTCTGTACATTCCCTAAAGAGTAAATGATAAATCCCATAAGCTTTCTGGATACTGAGCAGGAAGAATATTCTTACAATATTCTTATAATATTCATATAATTCAATAATATTCATATATGATATTCATATAATTATGCATTTTATTATTTTGAACAAACCTTACAAGTAATAAAATATATTATAAATACAGCTATTTTAAAGTCTATTTTGCCTAACAGAAAAAGTAAAAGTCAACATATATAAAGTTCTTAAATATATAGTGAGTCTCTGGGAGTGAAATACTGTACTTGTGTCTCTTAATGCAAATTTCCTAAGTCTTCCAGTCATTTAATTCTGTCCTATTATTTTCAAATGTAGTTTCTGTTCATACTTGCCCACCTATATTTCAAAAGAATTATCACCATGTCTCATTTGAAGAATACACAGGGGAATTTAGAAGCCCAAATAAGAGAAAAATAAGATACCTAAATGATTCCTACCTTAAAATATATCTAGGTCCATTGAAGAAAACGTTGAAATAGTTTATTAATTTCACTTATTTTACATGTATTGTTGACTCACCCAATTTCATATAGGTCAGTGAGTAATCACAGAAGAATGCAGACTGAAAAAGTTAAACAATCAAAGTCGGAAGGGATGAAATTTGACTAAGACACAGCAGGGATGATGTTCACCGTAGGGTAAAGGAAACTTTCAAATATAACTTAAGGCGGTAGAAATGAACAAACTCCCCATTTTCAATCTACCTGCTAACATTGTGATGATGAAACATGTATCTTTACAAAATCTCTTCATTAGCGAAAACTTCACCTTTTTCAAAAGGAGGAAATACCACCTCATACCATTGTTAAAAGGATTAACTCAGAACGTGTATGTAAAGTGCCAAGTGTAGCTATAATGAATGAAGGCTGACAAAAGAGCAAATATATATATAAAATCCTATATGGTTTATCATGCTCTGCCAGCGTCCTGCTGAGAAGGTCTTCAGAAAAATATACGAACAGAAGACAGTATCAGAAAAAGGCGAAATTTGAATTACTGTGAGTTCGAGCACAAAAAATCACCGATGAGAGGCTTCACTGGCCCCTAAATAGAGGTGGGATTAAAAACAGCAAACAGCAGCACCGGAAGCAGTAAAAACAGCAACAATAATCATAATAGTTTTTAGATGATGAAAGTTATAAATAATTTTTGGATGCACACATCTATATGTGAATATGGACATTTTAGAGACAACACGATTTGATGTCTCTTTTAAATATATGGCTTTCAATTTAAAGACACAATATTTTTGAAAAACTATTCACTACTCCTTTTTATTTGTATATTCATATACTCACCATATTATGTTGCTCTGAGTTTTGTGGTTTCAGACTATTTCTTTTTTTAGGACACAAATTGGAAATTTATGCCCTTAATACAAATTTCAAAATAAAAAAAGGCTTTAAATCATCTAGTCTCTGCTTCCCACACTATCACCGCCACTCAATTTTCACATCATCTTTCTTACAAAACAATTTTTTTCCTGTAAAAAGTATCAAACTGTGAGTCATGCTTTTCAATCTTGGATTTTCAAAAAGTACTTACTTCCTGTCACTTCAATCCCAGCCATGACTTTTCAGTGAAAATACTCTCTGGTTATAATGGCCAGGACAAAAAATAAACTCTCAAAAATATCAAAAAATAAAAAAATTTTTAAAATCTCGAAAAGGAAATTATTTTCAGAGAGCAACGTACCAATTGAGCATGATATTGTAGAATAAAAAGTACTTAAAACTTCAAGAAATAATTGTATCACGGAAAGAGGGGACACATGGTATGAATTTTTTCATACAAGGGTATATAACTAGGAATAATAGATAAGGCAATGACATTAAACCACTTTTAAGAAATAGTTTAGTATAATTTTTTAGAATATGACACAGAAAGATGTTTGGTAGCAAATCATGTATACATTATTATTCAGGCTTAGGGGATGGCTTCCCTTGTGCATGAATGTTTATGAATTATTACTGGGGAAATTATTTTAACTTCTCATGATCTGTATAGTTGCAAACAATAAATCATGTAGTTAAGAATTCTATTAATACTATATCTTGACTGAAACAGAACTTTTACTTTTCCTGAGTTGATTTCAAGATTCCTCATTGCCCCCTACTAAGTGGGATTCAATTTAAAAACAGTGGTTTTCCTGGTCATACTCACTCTGATTATTTCTAGATTAAGCAACCTAATGTTTTCTCTATATGTGTACTAATCTAATCTCATATAACTGGCATAATCTAGGATTTTCATTTCCCACATTTTTTTCTCACAAATGGTCCAGATTTGCTACATTGCTAAATGATCAACCATTACTATAAAGTTTTAAATAGACAAGAATAAGACACACTTGAAAAGAGAAGAAAGACCTTGCATGCCAAGTACTGAGACTTGCCATACAGCTATAATAATTATAAGATAGTTTTGACAAAAAGTTATGTAACAGGCAGAGCACAGAAAAATGATCTTCATGTATCTGAACATTCAGTATGTGGCAGATGTGTTCTGGTGGGTCAGTGGATGTTATGGGCTGAATTGGTTCCCCCCAAACTTCATCTACTGAAGTCCTAACACCTAGTACCTGAAAATGTGACCATATTTGGATAGAGGGAATTTACAGAGGTGATTACATCTAAATGAGGTCATTACGGTGGGCTTTCATCCAATGTGGTCAGTGTCCTTATAAGAAGAGAACATGTGGACACAAGGGCAAGACCATGTGAAGACACAGGGAGAATATAGCCACCTACACGCCAAGGAGACAGGTCTGGGGTTGACACTTCCTTCGCAGCCCTCGGAAGGAACCAACCCTGCTGAGACCTTGATTTCAGAGCCTCCAGAACTGTGAGACAATAGATTTCTGTTGTTAAGATACCCCGTCTGTGGTGTTTTGTTACGGCAGCCCGAGCAAATGAACACAAATATTTTCCATTAATTGGGGGATTAGGGGAGTATGCTACCACTGGAGCCAACTGTGCAAATACAGGAAAGGATGTTGAAGCTGCATAAAGGAACTTGGACTCATTTTAACCCAAACACCTAATTACAGGAATAATAAAACTGAAGCCCTTTTACACTGTGACTTTGCTCAGGGTATGTAGGGAGTTACTGGTGAGGCTGGCCTAGGGAACTAATCTTCTACCCTGGTCACACGGACTCTCCAGTTTTCCACTTCACTATATTTCTCTTAGTAGGGGTGGAATTTGCCCAAGTGCCATAGTAGGTATACATCTGTGTTTGGATTACAAAGTGGAAGACCCACATCTCAGGTTTCTCAACACTTTATGTAAACAAATGGGCCTGTAGGTCTTTCGTGTATAACATGTAGGTGTAAAGTTGCCCTAATAGACCATAAAAGCAATTTCAAAAGAATATAACTGATTCCAAGGAGTTTAACTCTGGTTAAGGATAAAACCCAGCCGTATATACAAAAATATAACAAAATCCAGTATCTGAGTCTCTAGAAACACAAAGGCTGGCCTTCAATCAAAAATTACCTGGAACACAGAAGAGCAGGGAAATATCTATAAAAAAGAGAGGAAACAATCAATAGAAAGAGATGTTGCACTGACACAGAAAATGAAAGTAAAAGACATGAAAATTAAATAAGCATTATTATAAGTAAGCTCCACGTACATGAAAGTAGAGGAAAACATGGATGCGATGAGGACAGGAATATATATTTTTAATATCTCACTGACGTTTAAGCACTAAGGTAAATGTCGATGAATATTATTCCAAAGTTGTGCACTTTTAGGACTATTCCTTAATACGTCCTGATTTATTTTACGCTGGAACAGAGAAGCCATTCTTAGATACCAGGGCAAGAAGTACTGCACACCAGGGGTCAAGACAGGGAAGATTAAAGAGCTGTTAACACTTGGATTTAGTTCAAGGGGATGTCCATTCTCCAGTTTAGGAGTTAAATATAAGTGGAATCTTGAACACACACCTGAACAGCGTAACGGTGTTATCCTGGTCAACACCTGAGCTTCTCTGAGCCTCATGTTTCCACTAAAAATTGGAATATTAAAACAAACAGACAAACTCAATACATCTAGACCTAGAAGATCAAATCAACAACAAACATTATTTCACCTATGGGATAGTGTATTACAACTTAAAAAAAATTCTATATAAAATGAGAGGGAACAAAAGAGAAACTTCATTTCCAAATCAATATGGCTTTCATATTGCAAACTTTACAGAAACAGACAGAAATATTTACGCTTGCATCAATTACTTTGATTCATGTGCCCCAAGCCACCATGTAATGACTGTATTTATGTACTCAATATTAAAACTTTAATTTATTAACAATATTTTCCATACTATTATGTATATATTGAATAGAGACTGGAAAAAATAAATTGGTGTTTTGGAAAATTGTGGACAATATCTATATATACATATGTACAGATATATTAACTGATTTGTTAAAAATAATTTTAAAATCTACACTATGGTGACCTATTTTTTTTTCAAAGCTACCTACCTAAACATCTCTCCTAATTAATTTTGGAAAATTTCTTAATGTGTGAATCTCAGTGTGCTAGTAGCTAAGACATTCAAATGTGATCTAATCTTTAAAAACTGAATATTCTTTCCAGAACTGTGATGTTGACAGGGGTGCAAAGATCAGCACAGTTAGTAGTTACTCACAGTATCATATGCAGAGTTAAGAGTTGATTGCCATTGTCTACAGAAATAGTTAAACTAGATTGCTCTTGGGTCTCGAATTTGACTATTTCAGGTGATTACTGTGACCCAGTCTATATCTATCCATCCATCTATTGGTCCATCTATCCATCCTTCCTTCCATCCATCCTTCCCTTCCATCCCTCCTTCCTTTCTTCCTTTTCTTTCTTCTTCCTTCCTTTTCTTTCTTTTTTCTTTCCTGTTCCTCAAGCTCAGTTCTCTAATTTACAATTCATTTTGTGAGCTCACTGTTATCTTTCCGGAATTCTTTTTGCTGTTTAATTAGCCAGAGTAAATATACGTTATTTTTAAGAAAGAATCATCACTGGTACATAAACTGATCAGCTTTAGAGCTCATTTAAGTGAATAGCACAGGGGGACCTTCAAGATGGCAGAGGAGTAAGACGTGGAGATCACCTTCCTCCCCACAAATACATCAGAAATACATCTACATGTGGAACAACTCCTACTGAACGTCGGCAGAAAGCCTCAGACTTCGCAAAAGGCAAGAAACTCCCCACATACCGAGGAAGGGCAAAAGAAAGAAGAACAAATAGAGACCAAAGAATAGGGACAGGACTTGCAACTCTGGGAGGGAGCAGTGAAGGAGGAAAAGTTTCCACACACCAGGAAGCCCCTTCACTGGCAGAGACAGGGGGTTGGGGGGAGAAGCTTCAGAGCCACGAAGGAGAGCGCAGCCACAGGGGTGCGGAGGGCAAAGTGGAGAGATTCCCGCACAGAGGATCGCTGCCAACCAGCACTCACCAGCCCGAGAGGCTTGTCTGCTCACCCACTGGGGCGAGTGGGGGCTGGGAGCTAAGGCTCGGGTTTTGGAGGTCAGATCCCAGGGAGAGTACTGGGGTTGGCGGCGCGAACACAGCCTGAAGGGGGCTACTGTGCCACAGCTAGCTGGGAGGGAGTCCAGGAAAAAGTCTGGACCTGCCTAAGAAGCAAGAGACCATTGTTTTGGGGTGCATGAGGAGAGGGGATTCAGAGTACCGCCTAAACGAGCTCCAGAGATGGGTGCAAGCCGTTGATATCAGTGTGGACACCAGAGACGGGCATGAGACACTAAGGCTGCTGCTGCCGCCACCAAGAAGCCTGTGTGCAAACACAGGTCACTCTCCACACCTCCCCTCCTGGGAGCCTGTGCAGTCCGCCACTGCCAGGGTCTCGTGATCCAGGGACAACTGGGAGAACTCACTCGGGAGAACTCACGGCACGCCTCAGGTTGTTGCAACATCACACCAGCCTCTGCCACCGCAGGCTCGCCCCCGCATTCTGTACCCCTCCCTCCCCCCAGCCTGAGTGAGCCAGAGCCCCCTAATCAGCAGCTGCTTTAACCCATCCTGTCTCGGTGGGAACAGATGCCTGAGGGCGACCTAAACCCAGAGGGGGGACCAAAACCAAAGCTGAGCCCCGGGAGCTGTGCGAAGAAAGAAGAAAAAGGGAACTTTCTCCCAGCAGCCTCCAGAGCAGTGGATTAAATCCCCACAATCAACCTGATGTACCTGCACCTGTGGAATGCCTGAATACACAACGAATCATGGCAAAATTCTGGTGGTGCACTTTGGAAGCAACGGTAGACTTCGGGTTTGCTGTCTGCGACTGATTTGTTTCTGATTTTTATGTTTATCTTAGTTTAGTGTTTAGCGCTTCTTATCATTGGTGGATTTGTTTATTGGTTTGGTTGCTCTATTTATTTTAACTATTATTATATTTTTATTTTAATATTCTTTTTCTTTCTTTATTATTATTATTATTTTCTTTCTTTTTTTCTCCCTTTTCTTCTGAGCCATGTGACTGACAGGGTCTTGGTGCTCCAGCCAGGTGTCAGGCCTGAGCCTCTGAGGTGGAACATGCGAGTTCAGGACAGCGGACCACAAGAGACTTCCCAGCCCCACGTAATATCAATCGGCGAGAGCTCTCCCAGAGACTTCCGTCTCGATACTAAGACTCAGCTCCACCTAACGGCCAGCAAACTCCAATGCTGGATGCCCCATGCCAAACAACTAGCAAGACAGGAACACAACCCCACCCATGAGCAGAGAGGCTGCCTAAAATCATACTAAGTTCACACACACCCCAAAACACACCACCAGACGTGGCCCTGCCCACCAGAAAGAAAAGATCCAGCCCCACCCACCAGATCACAGGTATCAGTCCCCTCCACCATGAAGCCTGCACAAGCCAATGCACCAACCTCACCCACTTGGGGCAGACACCAAAAACAAGTGTAACTATGAACCTGCAGCCTGTGAAAAGGAGACCCCAAACACAATAAGTTAAAAAAAAGTGAGAAGATAGAGAAATATGCAGCAGATGAAGGAGCAAGGTAAAAACCCACCAGACCTGAAAAAGAATTCAGAGTAATGACAGTAAAGATGGTTCAAAAATCTTGGAAATAGAAAGGAGAAATTACAAGAAACGTTTAACAAGGACCTAGAAGAACTAAAGAGCAAACAAACAATGGTGAATACACACAATAAGTGAAATTAAAAATTCTCTAGAAGGAATCAATAGCAGAATAACTGAGGAAGAAGAATGGATAAGTGACCTGGAAGATAAAAAAGTGGAAATAACTACTGCAGAGCAGATTAAAGAAAAAAGAATGAAAAGAATTGAGGACAGTCTCAGAGACCTCTGGGACAATATTAAACACACCAACATTTGAATATGGGTCCCAAAAGAAGAAGAGAAAAAGAAAGAGTCTGAGAAAATATTTGAAGAGATTATAGCTGAAAAATTCCCTAACATGGGAAAGGAAATAGTCAATAAAGTCCAGGGAACACAGAGTCCCACACAGGATAAATCCAAGGAGAAATGCCAAGACACATATTAATCAAACGATCAATAATTAAATGCAAAGAAAAAATATTAAAAGCAGTAAGGGAAAAGCAACAAATAACATACAAGCGAATCTACAGAAGGTTAACAGCTGATCTTTCAGCAGAAACTCTGCAAGCCAGAAGGGAGTGACAGGACATATTTAAAGAGATGAAAGGGATAAACCTACAACCAAGATTACTTTACCCATCAAGGATCTCATTCAGATTTGACGGAGAAATTAAAACCTTTACAAACAAGCAAAAATTAAGAGAATTCAGCACCACCAAACCAGCTTTACAACAAATGCTAAGGGAATTTCTCTAGGCAGGAAACACAAGAGAAGGAAAAGAACTAAAAAAACAAAACCAAAACAATTAAGGAAATGGTCATAGGAACATACATATCAATAATTACCTTAAACGTAAATGGATTAAATGCTCCAACCAAAAGACATAGACTGGCAGAATGAATAAAAAAAGAAGACTCATATATATGCTATCTGCAAGAGACCTACTTCAGACCTAGGGACACACACAGACTGAAAGTGAGGGGATGGAAAAAGATATTCCAGGCAGATGGAAA
The DNA here is from genome assembly GCF_963455315.2 of Globicephala melas. Classification (NCBI taxonomy): domain Eukaryota; kingdom Metazoa; phylum Chordata; class Mammalia; order Artiodactyla; family Delphinidae; genus Globicephala; species Globicephala melas. The sequence goes on along the minus strand of NC_083326.1, from coordinate 23,692,923 downwards.
CCAAAAGAAAGCTGGAGGGACTTCCCTGGCAGTCGAGTGTTTAAGACTTCGCTTTCCAATGCAGAGGGTGTAGATTCAATCCCTGGTTGGGGAGCTAAGGTCCCACATGCCTTGTGGCCAGAAAACCAAAAGGTAAAACAGAAGCAATACTGTAACAAATTCAATAAAGACTTTAAAAATGGTCCACAATAAAAAAAAATTAAAAATAAAGAAAAAAGAAAGCTGGAATAGCTATTCTCATATCAGACAAAATAGACTTTAAAATAAAGACTATTACAAGAGACAAAGAAGAACACTATATAATGAACAAGGAATCAATCCAAGAAGAAGATATAACAATGGTAAATATTTATGCACCCAACATAGGAGCACCTCAATACATAAGGCAAATGCTTACAGCCATAAAAGGGGAAATCGACGGTAACACAATCATAGTAGGGGACTTTAACGCCCCACTTCCACCCATGGACAGATCATCCAAAATGAAAATAAATAAGGAAACACAAGCTTTAAATGATACATTAAACAAGACGGATTTAATTGATATTTATAGGACATTCCATCCAAAAACAACAGAATACACTTTCTTCTCAAGTGCTCATGGAACATTCTCCAGGACAGACCATATCTTGGGTCACAAATCAAGACTCGGTAAATTTAGGAAAACTGAAATCATATCAAGTATCTTTTTCAACCACAACACTATGAGACTAGATATAAATTACAGGAAAAAAATGTGTAAAAATTATGAACACATGTAGGCTAAACAATACACTATAAATAACCAGAGATCACTGAGGAAATCAAACAGGAAATCAAAAAATCCAAAAAAATCAATGACAATGAAAACACGATGACCCAAAACCTATGGGATGAAGCAAAAGGCAAGAGGGAAGTTTACAGCAATACAATCCCACCTCAAGAAACAAGAAAAATCTCAAATAAACAACCTTGACAACCTTACATCTAAAGTAATTAGAGTAAGAAGAAAAAAAAAATCCCAAAGTTAGCAGAAAGAAGAAATCATAAACCTGAGATCAGAAATAAATGAAAAAGAAATGAAGGAAACAATAGCAAAGATCAATAAAACTAAAAGCTGGTTCTTTGAGAAGATAAACAAATTTGATGAACCATTAGCCAGACTCATGAAGAAAAAAAAGAGAAAAGACTCAAATCAATAGAATTAGAAATGAAAACGGAGAAGTAACAACTGACACTGCAGAAATACAAAGGATCATGACAGGTTACTACTAGCAACTCTGTGCCAGTAATGGACAACCTAGAATAAATGCACAAATTCTTAGAAAAGCACAACCTTCCAACACTGAACCAGGAAGAAATAGAAAATATAAACAGACCAATCACAAGCACTGAAATTGAAACTGTGATTAGAAACCTTCCAACAAACAAAAGCCCAGGATCAGATGGCTTCACAGGCGAATTCTATCAAACACTTAGAGAAGAGCTAACACCTCTCCTTCTCAAACTCTTCCAAAATATAGCAGAGGGAGGAACACTCCCAAATTCATTCTACGTGGCCACCATCACCCTGATACCAAAACCAGACAAGGATGTCACAAAGAAAGAAAACTACAGGCCAACATCACTGATGAACATAGATGCAAAAATCCTCAACAAAATACTAGCAAACAGAACCCAACAGCAAATTAAAAGGATCCTACACCATGCTCAAGTGGGGTTTATCCCAGGATTGCAAGGATTCTTCAACATACGCAAAACAATCAATGTGATACACCATATTAACAAACTGAAGGATAAAACCATATGATAATCTCAATAGATGCAGAAAAATCTTTTGACAAAATTCAACACCCACTTATGATAAAATCTCTCCAGAAAGTAGGCATAGAGGGAACCTACTTCAACATAATAAAGGTCATATATGACAAACCCACAGCCAAAATCATTCTCAGTGGTGAAAATCTGAAATCATATCCTCTAAGATCAGGAACAAGATAAGGTTGTCCACTCTCACCACTGTTCTGCAACACAGTTTTGGAAATTTTAGCCACAGCAATCAGAGAAGAAAAAGAAATAAAAGGAATCCAAATCAGAAAAGAAGAAGTAAATCTGTCACTGTTTGCAAATGACATGATACTATACAAAAAGAATCTTAAAGATGCTACCAGAAAACTACTAGAGCTAATCAATGAATTTTGTAGAGTAGCAGGATACAAAATTAATGCACAGAAATCTCTTGCATTCCTATATACTAATGATGAAAAATCTGAAAGAGAAATTCAGGAAACACTTCCATTTACCATTGCAACAAAAAGAATAAAATACTTAGGAATAAACCTACCTAAGGAGACAAAACACCTGTATGCAGAAAACTGTAAGACACTGATGAAAGAAATTAAAGGTGATACCAACAGATGGAGAGATATACCATGTTCTTGGATTGGAAGAATCAACATTGTGAAAATGACTATACTACCCAAAGCAATCTACAGATTCAATGCAATCCCTATCAAACTACCAAGGGCATTTTTCAGAGAACTAGAACAAAAAATTTCACAATTTGTATGGAGACACAAAAGACCCCGAATAGCCAAAGCAACCTTGAGAGATTAAAATGGAGCTGGAGGAATCAGGCTCCCAGACTTCAGACTATACTACAAAATTACAATAATCAAGACAATATGATACTGGCACAAAAACAGAAATACAGATCAACGGAACAGGATAGAAAGCCCAGAGATAAACCCATGCAAATATGGTCACCTTATATTTGATAAAGGAGGCAAGAATGTACAGTGGAGAAAGAGTCTCTTCAATACGTGGTGCTGGGAAAACTGGACAGCTACATGTAAAAGAATGAAGTTAAAACACTTCCAACACCATACACAAAAATAAACTCAAAATGGTTTAGAGACCTAAATGTAAGACCAGACACTATAAAACTCTTAGAGGAAGACATAGGCAGAACACTCTATAACATAAATCACAGCAAGATCCTTTTTGACCCACCTCCTAGAAAATGGAAATAAAAATAAACAAATGGGACCTAATGAAACTTCAAAGCTTTTGCACAGCAAAGGAAACCATAAACAAGACGAAAAGACAACTCTCAGAATGGGAGAAAATATTTGCAAATGAAGCAACTGACAAAGGATTAATCTCCAAAATATACAAGCAGCTCATGCAGCTCAATATCAAAAAAACAACAACCCAATCCAAAAATGGGCAGAAGGCCTAAATAGACATTTCTCCAAAGAAGATATACAGATTGCCAACAAACACATGAAAGGATGCCCAACATCACTAATCATTAGAGAAATGCAAATCAAAACTACAATGAGGCATCACCTCACACCAGTCAGAATGGGCATCATCAAAAAACCTACAAACAATGAATGCTGGAGAGGGTGTGGAGAAAAGGGTACCCTCTTGCACTGCTGGTGAGAGTGTAAATTGATACAGCCACTATGGAGAAGCGTATGGAGGTTCCTTAAAAAACAAAAATAGAATTACCATATGTCCCAGCCATCCCACTACTGGAAATATACTCTGAGAAAACCGTAATTCAAAAAGAGTCATGTACCACAATATTCACTGCAGCTCTATTTACAGTAGCCAGGACATGGAAGCAACCTAAGTGCCCATCAACAAATGAATGGATAAAGAAGATGTGGCTCATATATACAATGAAATATTACTCAGCCATAAAAAGAAATGAAATTGAGTTATTTGTAGTGAGGTGGATGGACCTAGAGTCTGTTACACAGAGTGAATAAATCAGAAAGAGAAAAACAAATACCATATGCTATCGCATATATATGGAATCTATAAAAAAAAAGTATTGATGAACCTAGTTGCAGGGCAGGAATAAAGAGGTAGACACAGAGAACGGACTTGATGACATGGGGTGGAGGGGTGAAGCTGGGGTGAAGTGAGAGTAGCATCTACGTATATACACTACCGAATGTTAAATAGTTGGCTGGTGGGAAGCAGCAGCATAGCACAGGGAGATCAGCTCGGTGCTCTGTGATGACCTAGAGGGGTGGGGTAGCGAGGATGGGAGGGAGGCTCAAGGGGGAGGGGATATGGGGACATGTGTATGCATATGGCTGATTCACTTTGGTGTGCAACAGAAACTAACATGGTATTGTGAAACAATTATACTCCAATAAAGGTCTATTAAAGAAAAAAGTATATCCATTAAAAAAAAAGTAACGAAATTGAGTTATTTGTGGTGAGGTAGACGGACCTAGAGTCTGTCATACAGAGTGAAGTAAGTCAGAAAGAGAAAAACAAATACCCTATGCTAACACATATATATGGAACCTTAAAAAAATTTTGGTTCTGATGAACCTAGGGGCAGGACAGGAATAAAGACACATGTAAAGAATGTATTTGAGGACACAGGGAGGGGTAGGGTAAGCTGGGACAGAGTGAGAGAGTGGCATGGACATATATACACTACCAAATGTAAAATAGATAGCTAGTAGGAAGCAACTGCACTGCACAGGGAGATCAGCTCGGTGCCTTGTGACCACCTAGAGGGGTGGAATAGGGAGGGTGGGAGAGAGACGCAAGAGGGAGGGGATATGGGGATATATGTGAACATCTGGCTGATTCACTTTGTTATATTGCAGAAACTAACACAACATTGTAAAGCAATTATGCTCCAATAAAGACATTAATAAATAAATAAATAAATAGTATAAAGAGCATCAAGGTATTGTACTATATTATATAGAAACTCCATTAAATATGAAATTACTATTGAAATATTAAAGTAAATTATAGTAGAGTCTACAATTATTATAATATCCAGAGTTTGTAATTAATTCTGGGAAAATACAGCAAAATTTCTCATAACATTAATAAATTATTTCTAGTAAAATAATTAACTTTGTTACTAAAAAATATATAAATGTTAAAAAGCAATTCAACTTTTAGGAGAAAAACAAAATTTAGACAACGAATAGTGATATTTTTGATCTATTAGTGACACAAATGTCGAACTATGAAATACTTAACTTGTAAAATCTTATCTAGTATTCAATTATACATCAAAGTAACATAAACTATTTTTCAAATACACAACAGGAATTCAAAGCCTTGATTTTTGAATACCTTCAGATATGACTAATGTTGTATCTCTAGATCCCCAACTTATACATTCCACAAAAACAGGAATTGTTTCTCTATGTTAAAATAGGAAAAAGTATCTTTTGCAAATTCAACTGTGCATCCGTTTGTAGGCTGAAGTCATTTCCAGGTGTGTTTCTCCCTCTGACACAGTTGGTGACAGTATGTTGGTAGATTAAAATTTTTAAAAATACAGAACAAAGAATTCAATCTTTTGAAATATTTGTGTACTTGTTTTTGATTTATGCTCCTTTCAACGTACTTTGCTCCTGTGAGTAATATATCAATAATGGAGTATACTCTTGAGACAAAGCTCACCACAGTGGTACCGTGATTACCTAGCATTAAATAAATGCTTTAAAAAATAAATAAATAAAGCTTTAGAGGACAAAATGAATGGCTTTTCTATTGTGTGAAAGACAAGTTCCTGAATACATTGGCGAAAATCAAACCAACTGCACAATTCTATTTAATTCATAAAAAAAAGTATGCTATACATGTAGAGAAGAAGCAGACCACCTTCCAATATGTGGCCTTAATTCAATGACAAATGTAATGTCCTGACTCTGTGGGCTGCAATAACTTTGGTTAGTTTGTTGGCATTATTTTATTCAATAGTACTTAACATTTGCTGCCCTGAACGTTATCATGATAAATCAATGCTACGGATGATTTTTACCTTTAACAGTGTCCAGTAATGTTTGCTGACAGGACCTTGTCAACAATGCAGCTGTCATCTTATTAAAGTGCTTTGTTAGGGAAAGCCTTAGATATAGAATAGTAACACCTGGTTCTATCAGTCTCACTACTAAAACCTAAGCAAGTATTTTCAGTAAATCTTCTCACTTTTCAGACTGACCATGTGAAAAGTGCTTTATCTTCTCCAAATTTGGAAATATTAATATTGTCCCATAAATGAAAATTTTGAAGCACACAGAAAATGAACACATTAGATAAATCTATCACTGACCTTTTGTAACGTGTTACAAACAACTGAAGAATATCATAACCTATGGTTTGACAATTTACATTCAGAATATCAAAACGGAAAGGAGATATTGTTTACAATAAACTGAGAATCTGTTAATGATAGACTAAAGTTAATGATATTTTAAGTCTAAGGACAGGAATCAATAATGCTTATCTATAAGAGATCAAGGTGGACTCAATTTTGATGTTTACATGTGTTCTACGTTTCATGACCAAAAGGATAAACTATTGAAAGAGAAGAAATAACTTTATAGAGCTTTTGTATTATAAAAACCAATGTCTGTAAGATACAAAGAAGCACAGCAAAAGTACTTTCTTAGAAACCAAATGACTTTTGGGAATATGGAAAAATTTAACACTTGAACTTTTAGAAATCTTCTCAGTTCCTTCCATTTATGCTTCTCTACTTATTCAAATAAATACAATAAGACCTTAGTATAAAAAAACCCTTACAAACAAATAGGATAGTCTTCCAAATAGTTGTGAAAGAATGTAGAATTTCTTTCTTCTGATTAGTACCAATAAAAATAAGGATGCAATAAATATCATACTTACCTATGGACCTGTTAAAGAGAAAAGGATGAAAGGAAGCCTAAGTGAACAGATTTCCAGAGAGAGAGCTTTATATATGAATACAAGTGTCTTGGGATCAGATGCCTGTATGTGCCAGGCCGAGGAGAAGACCACCGAAGACTGGAGATTTTCCAATTAAGAACAGGCAGCCACGCTATGGACCACTGTTTGGATGGCAGGATGGACTGGAATTTGCAAGTTTCCTAATTGCATCTACAGTCTCCTCAGTTTGACAATTCCCTCTGCCACCACCGTTCCCCCAAATACACACACACACACACAAACACACACACACACACACACATACACATACACACATACACAACGGATGTGAGAAATACAAGTAAAGCAGTATGGAAATACAGGAAAGACTGTCTTATTCATTCTTTTGGTTCCTAGATCCTGAACCTGCAGTGGTTGAAGCTAAATGTGAAAGCACGGTCTTATCCTCTCTGAACACAAAATCTGATATAATCAAAGAGATCAGCCTTCAGCAAGAGATGCACCAGTCCTTGGTGCGTTGGGCACTGGAAAGCATAGGTAAACAATCTTATCAAAGAAATAGGCTGGTCCCACTCAGGATTGGTGAAATGAAAAATCACCTCCTATTTTTATTGCCAAATACAGTAATTTAGGAAATAACTTCAATTCACTCGGAAGGAAGGAACAAAACAAAGCAACAATACAGCGCAATATTCTATACAAAATATTATAAATACGTATACACATGCATAACATACATGTCACGTGTATTATGTATTATGAATGTATATTATATACATGTGTATACATATATACACATAATTGTAGTTTGTTTATTTCTGTATATAAAATACCAAAATGTACTGATTATATGCTAAATATACAATTTGCTTTAAAATGTGACACATTTAGGTTATGAAATTCTACAATAGCACAAAAATAATTACTTTCAGAATAAAATTAATGTAAGTTACACAAGGTCTTTACATGAAAAACTGCTAAACATTGCTGAGGGATTTTAAAGACCTAGATAAAGAGATGTACTATAATCTATAAATTCATTGAAATTCCAATCAAAATACCAGGATATTTTTGACAAATTGACAAGTCAATTTTACATGTTATGTAGCAATGCAAAAATTCTAGAAAAAGCCTAGCAGAATTATATAACTTGATTTTTTCTATTGTTGTTAAAAACACACAACATTCAATTTACCATCTAAAATTAGCTGTATGCACACTGTTGGGCAACAAACCTCGAACTCCGTCATTATGCAAAATGAAAACTCTGTATCCATCGACCAATAATTTCCCCCTTCCCCGCACACACAGCATTCTACTCTTGTTTCTAAGAGTTTGACTATTTTAGATATCTCATATAAGTGGGATCATAAAATATCTGTCTTTTGTGATTGGTTTATTTCAATTAGTCTAATGTCCTCAAGATTCATATGTAACATATGACAGTGTTTCCTTCTTTTCTGAGGCTGAATAACATTCCACTGAATGTAAAATACCACATTTTCCTTATCCACTCATCTACTGAATTTAGAATAAAGGAGAAATGCACACAATCATCTCAATAGATGCAGAATAAGTACAATGTGAAATTCTCAATGATTTCTATCTAAACAAGCAACAAAATTAATATGATTTAACACTACTGGTATTTAACATTGTAGTAGAAGTTCTAGCCAATGTAATCAAGCAATAAAAAACAAGCTAAAAACCAACTGGAAAGGAATATCCTCATTTATAGACAACATGATTGTGTACTTAGAAAAATGTGAAGAATCTAAAAAAGAAAAAAGCTGCTAGAAATAAGTGAATTTTGCAAGGATACAGCATTCAAAGTCACAATGCAAAGCTCAGTTATATTTTTATCTTCTAAAACAAAACACTCAGAAAATGAAATTTTAAAATGATACTCCATTTTCAATAACATTAAAGTGTTAATAACATAAGGATCAATGGAGCAAATTAGATATTCCAAAAATCAACCCACATTTGTATGGTCATTAGATTTTTGACAGATAGTCCAAAGTAATTAAATGGGGAAATGTATTCTTTTAGTCAAATATTCCTGAACCAACAGTGTTTTAAAAGCAAACAAACAAAAACACTGACCTTACATTATACATATAAACATACACATAAAGTAACTTAAAATGGTTCATAGTACTAATTGTAATAGCTAATCTATTAAACTTTACCTAATATTGGGCCAGGTAATGCTTTCTTAAAAAGGACAAAAGAATACAACTATAAGAGAAAAATGTTTAAAATATGGTTCATAAAACTTTAAAGCAAACTTTTCTTTTTCATAAAATAGTTAAGAAAAAATCATAAGCAAAAGATAGACAATGTAAAATGTCAGTCAAAGGACTATCTAGTAGATATAAAGAATACTTACAATTAAGTAATAAAACAAATAACCCATAAAAGACAATGTCCAAAATATTTGTGCATAAATCTTGGTGATGATTTTTTGGATCTGACACCAAAGCAAAGGCAACAAAAGCAAAAATAAACAAGTGGGACTACATCAAACTAAAAAGTTTCTGCACATCAACGGAAACTATTAATAAAAAGTGAAATGGCAATACTGGATAAGAGAAAATATTTGCCAATCATATACCTGATAAAGGGTTAATATCCAAAATCTAGAGACCTCATACAACTTAACAACAACAATGACAACAACAAAACCCTCACTATCTGATTAAACAACGGAGGATCTGAATAGACATTTTTCCAAAGAAGACATACATATGGCCAATAAGTACATGTAAGGGTGCTTGACATCACTAAACATCAAGGAAATGCAAATCAAAACCACAAAGAGATACACCTCTCACTGATAGAATGCTTATTATCAAAAAAACACAAGAAATAACAAGTATTGGTGAAGACGTGGAGAAAAAGGAACCCAAGTGCATTGTTGGTGGGAAGGTACGTTGGTGTAGCCACTATGGAAAGTCCTGTTGGAAGTATCTCAAAAAATGAAAACAGAACTACTGTATGATCCATCAATTCCATGTTTGGGTATTTGTCAAAAGAAAATGGTAACACTAATTTGAATAGATGTATGCACGCATATGTTTATTGTAGCACTGTTTACAATAGTCGATACATGGAAACAACCTACATGTCCATGTAGGGATGAATGGATAAAGAAAACATGTTATATACAGACAAAGGAATATTATTCAGCCAATGCAACCTTCCCATTTGTAACAACATGAATAGACCTTGAGGGCACTCTGCTAAGTAAAATAAGAGAAAATACCATATGATCTCATTTATATGTGGAATCTAAAAAACAACGACGACGACAAAAGATCTCATGGATAAAGAGAACAGAATGGTGGTTGCCTGAGGTGGCAGAGTAAAAGGGTGGGTGAAATGGGTGAAGGAAGTCAAAAGGTACAAATTTCCAATATAAAATAAATTAAGTCATGGATGCAATATACAGTGTGGTGACTACAGTTAAAACTTTATGGTATATTTGAAAGTACTTAGAAGAATGAATCTGAATGTTCTCATAACAAGAAAAATGTTGGTAACCATATATGGTGATGGATTTTAACTGGACTAATTTTGGTGGTCGTTTTGCAATATAAACAAATAGTCAATCATTACATTTTACACCTGAAGCTAATGTAATGTTATGTCAATTTTACTTCATTTAAAAATAAAAGGATTAAAAATATATATTTGAGTAAACACTCCAGAAATGCCAATAAGTATCTATATGAACAGATGTTAAACACCATTAGTCATGTGATTCGTTCTCAGAGATATACAAACTAAAAACATGAGATATACTATTTACCTACCGGAATTGCTAAAGTTCAAAAGATTAACAATACCAAGTATTGGTGAGAATGCAGAGCTTGGGGCTGTCATATAGCACCAGGACGAAACGAGAATGGTACAGCCACTTTGGAAACAGTACAGCAGTGCCATAAAGTTTAATATGCACTTACTATCTGACGCAGCGATTCCACTTTTAAGTTTTCACCCAAGAGAAAAGAAACTGTGTTCTCATATGAAGATGAGTAGGTAAACATTTATGGCAACATTGTTATAAATTGCCACAAAGTGGGGAAAAAACCCACAAATGGCCAACTGTCTAATGTATAAACTAGCGACAGTTTAGCCAACCATTCAGGTCCCCAGTATATTCAGTAATATTTTACTCAGAAATACAAATCAGTGAAATGTTAATACGTATGGCAACACTACGCTAATGGGAAAAAGCCAAACATAAACCATCGTGTACAGTATGATTCAATTTATACTGAATCCTAGAAAAGGAAAATTTATAATAAAAGAAAGTAGATCAGCTGTGTCCTGGATCCAGGGGTAGGAATAGTAGATTGATTGCAAAATGGAACTAAGAAACATTTTAGAATAAGAAAAAAATATATATCCTGATTATCATTATGGCTGTGTGATTCCATACGATTATTAAAACTCAACAACCTATACTTTTAAATGAGTGTATTTTATTCAATACATATAACATCTTAGTAAAAAATGCATAAATTAATAAAAGAAATCCAGAGTACTTGTTCAAATCTCAAACGATCTGTTCTCTTTCCCAACTGGGGTAGATCTCTTAATTGATCTGAGTGCAGAAGAGAGATAAACAAAGAGCTAGCAAATCAGATTCTCTGTTGTGACGCACCCACTAGAGAATACATCTCCGTCATTCATCTGACTTTGGAAATCATCAAAGGCTCAAACCAAGAAACAAAATTTCCAAGAGCTCAGTAATTGATGATGGATAAGGGAACCAGTAAAATGGTGTAATCAGTTCAAAAAGCATCATAGAATCTAGGGTATTAACAGAAGGACAAGATTGCTGGGTTTGATTGAAGAAAAAAAGAAGCTAATTGACGTCAGCAGGGCTACAAGCCATAATTTCTGGAGTTCCTTGTCCCTCTAGACTGAAAATACTTGCATCACTACTGAAAAAGATATATGTAAGTTGAATTGTAATGTCACTAAACCTGGTATGCTTAATCAACAGTAAGTAGATAGGGAACGTACTAACTATATAATATCTTCTGGACGATCCTAGGATGGTCTTTCCCTTTGTATTATATTAACTGATATTCCCATTCAGTTACAAATATGCTGAGAGTCTGTTGTTTTAATTAAACAACAAAATAAAACAAAAAACCACAACAGTCTTTCACTCAAGCTTACAACTGCACCTATCGAAAGGCAACGTTATTGTCTGAAAATGTTTACCTTAGTCACAAACTTTTCTGACCTCATAACAGAAAGCAAGTGAGTGCTTTAATAATTTTTTCCTGTTTAACAAATTTTTAAAATTCTTACATTTGAACATAATAATGAAACCTAAATTATACTTAATTATGTAATTTTACATATATATAAATTATATAGATTATAAAATGATGTGAAATTGCATAAATTGTCAACCTGGAAATATGTGGATCGCAAGAAACACTTCCTTTTTTGAATGTCTGATTTTAGTGTCTGTTGAAGTATCAACTAGTTTTAACTGTGTGTTTAATAAGAGAAAAGAAATTTGTTTCTTTTTCCAATTTTTTCCCTTTAGGCCATCTCTTTAATCTTAAGAAGTTTTAATTTTGGCTTTTTTTTTTCCTACATTAAGCCAAACTATATTAGATGTCTATTCATAGAGAAGCTAGACTTTGCTGTAATTTTTGAGCCTTGGATTAGATCTCTTTCTCTCTGTGGAATAGGGAGCTTTTTAGTTATTTCCAGGTTTGGGGTGGTTTGAGTTGATGGATGCTATTTTAAAGTGGTTTCACTTTCTTTAAAAGGAAAAATGTGGTGCAACTTTCTGAAATTGCCACAGAACCTCAGGAAGTTGTAATTCACCTGAATGAGAACAATGGCTTACCGTTTTCACTGTCTTGAGCTTCTATGCTGCTTGGTTACTGGATTTCGTCTCTCAATTACATCTGATGGTGTCTGTTCTTCCCTTTTGTGCCAACTCCCACTTATCTTTTACTCACTCCCTTTGAGACCACATCTTCCAGCATCTATTAGGAGAATGCCAAAACCCATGCAAAATGTATCTGTCTCCAGGTGTTCTAACAATGGGGCCAGAGAGGAGCTGAAGATGAACTACGTCAACCTTCCCTACTCTGTACCTCTCTTTAAATTGTGGCCTCAATGTAGTACTGTTTATGCGTAGAATCATGTATGATTCTCTTAAGATGTTCATGAAAAACCTGTTCTCTCTCTTTAGAAAAGAGAGGTTCAAACAAGTTACTCTATTAAGCAAATACTTGTAAAATAATACGATATGCCAGGAACTTTTGTAAGTGCTTAAGATATATTATTGAATAAAACAAAGTTCTGTTCTCCCATGGAACTTACCTTCTAGCAGGAAAAGGCAGATAACTAAGGTTCGAAAGGATAAATCAGGCAATTATATATTATCTTAGAATATGGAAAGTATTGTAGAGGAGAAAAAGAAAAAAACAGATCTGAGTAAGGCTTGAGAGAGCAAAGATTTCTAAGTTTTTGAACTCCAGACTGGATAATCAGACAAATTAGATGTTTGCAAGCAACTTACTTCGGCAAATGATGCAAGAAACAGCAATGGGAAGGAAAGGAAGGAAGGAAATCCAACCCAACTGCCAGGAATCCTCTGAAAAGTCCTGTGGAGTGTGTCTCAGCATTCTCTGCCCAAGGGATCAATTCAGGCAATGCTTAGACACTAGCTCCCATCACACACTGGAAAGGGAGGTTCCGTGAGATGTAATGTCCTACACTTGCAAGTCTGCAGTGCATCAGCGCAACTGAGATGTGTTCTGCTGGCATCTCATGAAGTGGAAGACAAGCACCAGAGCGAATGTTACAGATACACGGTGCTGTCAGGATACAGCTGCGCAGAGTTGGTTGCCACAGCAATAGCTAGAGTAAGAGAAGGGGACGAGGCATCTGAGGGCATGCCCAATACACAAAGGCTTTCGTTAGGTAAGAGAGAAAGTTATATGAATGTATGGAGGAAGAACATTCCAATCAGAGACAAAAGGCTGTGCAAATGCTTTCCAATTTTTGAGCAACTGCAGAGTCTAGTGAGGTTGAACTTGTGCGAATGAGTGGGTAACTTGTTGAACCTGAGAGCTGATAGGGCCAGATCACAGACGGCTCTGTGAGGCTACTGTAAGAGTTGAGATTTTTATTCAGTGTGAAATAAAAAAACATTGAAGCCTTTTTCAGACAAAACATAACATGGATTTGACTTATTTAAAATTAAAATTGTATTTTGAAATAATATTCACATGCAGTTGTTAGTAATAATACAGAGATCTGGTCCACCCTTACCTACTTCCTCAACTATTAATATTCTGTAAAGTTTTAATAAAATATCACAACCGGGATAGTGTCTAGAATATTCACTGATCCTATTTCCCCATATTTCCCCAGTTTAATTACAGTCATCTATGGGCGTGCTTACCTGTGCATTTAGTTCTATACAACTTTACGACTTGTGTAGGTTTGTGTAACCAGGACCACGGTCGATATACAGAACAGTTCCATCAGCACAAGGATTCCTTATATTTTGCCCTTTTATAACCAGACTAATCTTTCGTACTCCCCACCTGTCCCTCTCCCTAACTCACGGCAACCGCTACCTAATCTGTTCTACATTTCTTTAGTTTTCTCATTTCAAAAATGTTGTAGAAGTGGAATCACATATTCAGTAAACTTCTGAGATGGCTTATTTCACTCAGTGTCATTTTCTGGAGGCCCATCCAAGTTGTTGCACGCATATAGAGTCTGTTCTTTTTTATTAATGAGTAGTATTCCATACCCCGGCTGTATCCAGTTTGTTTAATCGTCCACCTGTTACAGGATATCTGGGTGGTTTCCAACTTGGACCTATTATGAATAGAGCTGCTTTTCATATTCATTTACAACTTTCTGTGTGAACATGAATTTTCATTTCTCTGTTATCAAGACCCAAGAGTGCAATGGCTTAGACATATGGTTAAATGTATGTTTATTTCGTAAGAAGTTGCCAGATTGCTTCCAAAGAGGCTCTACCACTTTATATTTCCATTGTCCATGTATGAGTGAAAGAGTTTCTCAGCAGCTTTTAGTGTTACGCATTTTTTAAATTTTATCCCTTCTGATAGGTGTATAGTAATATCCCATTGGTTTTTCAAAAAAAAATGGGTTATTGAGATATAATTCACACACCATAAAATTTGTTCAAGTATACAATTCAATGGCTTTTAGTATATTCACAGAGTTGCACAAAAACACCACACTCTGACTTTAGAGCATTTTAGCCACCCCTCAAAATGACTTCATATCCATTAGCGTTCATTCTGGTGGGTCCATTGAAAGAAGAGACTCTTTAGCTGGTCCTTACAGGGAGGATTCCCTGTGCAGGTGCTTGGTCCCTGGCAGGAGCCTCTTCACTGGGGAAGCCCTGACACCTGGCATCTCTCAACAGGGAGGGGATTCTTAGACCTAGTGGAGGAGAGCGGTTGCCAACAGGGCTGCCATGTTCCCCCCCTTCCCTTTGATCCTGGGGAGAAATGAACCTACCTATACTGCCTACGTTTGCTAGACTAACAGTCTAAAAATGCTAGACCTGGGTTGCCATCCACTGTTGGGGAACTGGGTTGTAAGACACCTTGAAGTTAGAGGTTCTTCCTGTCTCTTTCAACTTTTCACTTTTAACCTTCAGATGTTTCCTGCATCATGTCCAGGGTTCATAATTGCACTAGTGGGGAGAAGGGAGCAAAACAAGTCTATTCCACATTCTCTGTACCTGTAACTTACTTTTTAAAATGACCTCTATGGTTCCTATTTTAAATAGACACTTGGGGACACCGTTAGAAGTTGCAGAAGTTAGCGTGCAATCGCATAAATGAAGGTAATTGCTGACAGTGGATTGGATGGTGCTGAGAGGAGAGACAGATACATGATAGAGATATGTGATCTGGCTATGGATAGCTCTTGAAACTAGAGCCAAAAAGATTGTCCAAATGATTTGATTTGTGGTTTACGGAAAAAGTAAGGAATCAGGGATGACTCAAAGTTTATTTTCCCCCTAAGCGAATAAAAGGCTAGAGTTGCCATTACCTGATAAACTAAACAGGTACGGCATTAGTATAAAAGGTGTATCTGGAATTCAACTGTGGACATATTAGTAGTAATGAGATGTATATTAGACATGCACATGGAAATATCAAGAAGGAAATGGAGATGAGTCCAAAGTACAGGAAGGGGATCTGGGTTGGTGATATAAATTTGGTAATTATTATGGATTTAAGTGGTGTTTAAATCCATGATACTGGATAGAATTACCAAAGAGCCAATGGGTAGATGTTGGACGGATGCCATGCTCTTCCCTTCACCATCTTCTTCCCACTTAATTCCCAGCCCGTATCTCTGAAAGCAACATTATCTTCCCCAAATGACTTCCTCCCAAAATCTAGTCTTTCATATTCATAGTTACAAAATTCTCATGCCATAGCTTTAATTCTGCCAACCTAAAAGACATAATTAGCTGTCCTAAAAACAAAGAAATTTGCTATCAGTGATGGAAATGCCTCTCATAAATTTATTTAAAACTTTGAAAAATATCCCCTGATTTTACATTATTCTCAGAGTTAACAGAAAGCTTATATTTTAATCTAGAACTCAGGATTCAAGTATGCTTTATTCATTGTCTTCAGTGAAGGTGATAAGAATATAAAGAAAATAAAATATTACGCTTTCTCCATTATATAATAACAAGACAATTCAGACATAGGAAAAATTAGTACTGTTTTGAGGTTGTATGTTTCTTAGAGAAAAGGTCAGAACAAGAACTCTTGATATTCCAAACTTCCACTCTATCATACAGTTCAGGAAAATCAATGTAAATTGGCACTGAGAAGCACTGCTGCTATCAGCACACTCTGTTCCTGAGGAGAACACGCTTGGGTAGTTGGAGAAAAGATTATGTTGCTGTTGTACTACGACTTTCTATTCTTCTAAGTACCAATGAATGCTTTAAGACCCTTGGTCATAGTTCCTACCTTCCAAGCTCTCATGGAGCAGGGCTGAATACCAATAAAATTCAAGAGCAATATTTATATATACAAGCTGTCAAACAGTATCAGTGCATTTATCTGAGGTTTAAATGAAGATTATTTTTTAAAACATGTCATTTCTGTGAAGTTAAATTGCACAAACTGTGGACATTCCACTCTCTCATTCCATCTCAATAATTGGGTCATACTATATTATTTCATCATGGGGTCAAGAGAAATGAGATCTCATTTTTAAATACTTTGGGCTTATTCTACATTACACTCACCAACATCATCGAAACAAAACAAACAAAAGGGATGAAAATAAACTCTAATTCAATTGGAATGAAATAAACTTCAGTTAAAACATAATGATTTGAACACACATATTTATCACCTCTCCTTGTGAAAACACCATTAAGATATTTCAAAAAGGAATATAAAAGTTCACAAAGGCAAAGGAAACACATTAATGAAAGATTAAAATATTTTGGCAAAAGGATAATTAGATATTGGGTAAAACTAAATCGTTAGTATCTGCCAAAAGGGATAACAGTAATAAGCAAATACATTTTCACAGCCAAAGGCTAGAAATGGGTAAGGAGCTAGTTGAATGAGAAAAAAGAAAGAAGGAAGGAAGGAAGGAAAGGAGAGAAGGAAAGAGAGAAAGGGAGGAAGGAAAACAAAAGAGAAAAGATATTTTCTTATGAACATTTTTCCCTCTTATATCATTAATCAACAGACAGCCAGAGAAGGTGTTAAATATGGTTTGAATAAGGACTTCACATACTAACAATTCAGAAGTTTTTATTAGTTCTGCTTTATTCACAATACCCTTTAGAGTATTATAAAATTAATCAGCTTTAAATGAAAGTATTAGTACAACTTCGCCTCCTATTACAGTATATACTGTTTTATTTTACTCTGAAATATCATATATTGTCTAAAATAATAACTGGTATACAGAGAACAAATGCACGAGCACAACTCTCTGATTAGACTTTTGCTTCCTAGTATAAAAGGCTTAATTAACACTCTTTAACGATTACTGTAGGGGCATTACATTTTGAAATATTTCTTTAAATGACTTTGATTCGTAGACACTGGTTGGGAGCTGAAACACACCTACCCGAGGAGGGGCAACTCATAAGCATCTGGCCATCTAATTCTATTCTAGTTTTAGGACTTTTAATTCCACTCTAATAGTACAAATGGGAATTCGGATGAACTGCCTTGATGTAAGATTTTTCTGTATCTGGACAGAGAAATGAATAGATCCTCTACCTGAGAAACGTGAGAATGGCTCACTGTGAGAGATATAAAATCTTCTCCAGAGCGTGTTTTATCAGATTAAATTCTACTGTATCAGGGAAAATATTAATCCGGCCATACTTGGGATATATATCTCTACTAACAGTTCTCACACCTGAAGACAAACATTTTTCTAACTATTAAATATTCTAGCTGATTTAATAAGGGATCCAATGGCATGGTTTCTGCTACATCACTGCTCTTTGGAAGGTACTTTCATAATCTTCTATTTTATTAAGAAATAAAACATTGCTGACAGATTATTTTGTATACATGGTATTTCAGGACCAAGACTGTAGGTAGAATTTGATTTGCTACTTCCTCTGTTTTATCTTGTGTAAATAATCCATAGAAAGTGAACAAATATCCTAAAATATATTTGAAAGAGCCCTGAAATAGCAGAAGCTTTAGGATTTAATCTAGTCATAAAAAATTGTTAACTGTAGAAACTTGGTCAAAGAGAAATAACATTTTTGAAATATCTTTTACATGCTAGCCACTGTGCTCATATACCTGAGCATACCTGAAATATACCTGAGTATACCTAACATACCTGAGTATACCTGAAAGTACAATTCTTAGGCTCACATGTTATTTTGATGTGACCTTACATTGCAGAAGAGAAAACGTGTTAGTGAAACTACTTGACACAATCTAAGGAAATATAACTATTTCCCCAGTTTTTAATTTGCAAATAGCAGACATCATTCAGGGAATTTCTGTAAAGCCGTATGTAGATTTTAAATATGTGTAAAAGTTTTCTCAAAAAGCAAAATATAAATACTTTTTGGTATTTATACTAAAATAACAAACAACGACAACAACAAGAAAAAGACAAGAAAGAATGTATCCGAATTGAAACGTAAAAGAAAGGGTTGATTTTACTATGAGTTAAGAAGCTATTTTCTGTGCTGATGAAACTGATTCAATCAAGTCAAAACGATCTGATTTTGCGAACAGTCCCTCCCCCTTGGGTACTTGGGCAAGGGAACCCCTGCCCTGAGCTCCACGCCTTGAAGAGCACCACATATTACAAACACATTTACACAAAAGGGATGCAAGATCACATGAGCACATCTCTTCCTCAGAAGCAGGTTAGATTCCAACTGGAAGAGTCCTTAGATGGGATTACAATACATTCATCCATTGTAATAGGGAGAAGGCAGAATATGTGGGTAAATACGTGACTAGGTTACATACAGATTTGGTAGTTAAAAACCTGTGCAGGTTGGTTTCTGATTGTTTCAGTTGTTTTTTTTTTTCAAATGAAATAACACTTAGTAAATGAAGTAACAACTAATGAATGAAATACCAATTATTCTTTTGAGAGCTTTCTTAACAGGTTACCTAAAATTTGCTGCAAATCTTCATGTTTTATTAGGATAATCACTTAAGCATAACGAAGAATGACTGAAAAGTTGCATTTGTTTCTAGAAAAAGTAGAACCAGAGAATATAGTACCAGACTGACAGGTACTTGCCGAAAGGATGTGACTAGGAGAACCTCCTTCTTGTGACACACCTTTCTAGCTGGCACCTCTCAGGTGATACTCAACCTTATTTCTTATTCACTGATATAAAGATAATTAAACTTCATTTAAAAGGTGAATACTGAAAGAAAGGACATGGAACTATCATGCAGCCAGCCTAAATTAGTTTGACAACATTACCGAATTAGTTGTGCACTAATGAGATGGCATTATGGGAGCAAGAGAGACTTCAAAGAGTAATTTATAATAAACCTCTAAAAAGAGATCATCACCCTCATCACTAACAGCAACATCATCATTAGGGAAGAAGGAAGATGCGGGAAAAGGCTGGTTCACTGAAAGACTGCAAGAAGCAAAGCCTACTTTTCACATGATACCATCCAACAGGCACTGCCATTTGAGAGAAGGACCCACTTATTTTATGTGTGAGGCGTTACACTGTTGGAGACTGAGCACTGTTAGTCGCTGTAACAGTACAGCAGTTAACACTCAATCAATAATTACTTTTCTCCAGGTGTTATGTTAAAATCTTAATATGCTTTATCTCATTCCATTCTCATCGCAACGTTTGCATTTGGTACTATTATAATGTCCATTTTACAGATGGGAATTAGAGAACTGGAATGTTTTTCCGAGGTTACACAGTTGAGGACGCTGGGTTTAGTATAGTTAACTAATTAAGGCTAGGCAGCCTTAATTTTGCATCCTATGCTATCTAACCCTAGTCTGATCCTACTGTAACTTACAGAGAGAGAAACTAGAAGGAAAGTAAATAATAACTGGGCTTTTTGAAGTAGAAATTCTGAAAAAGATATACTTATCTATAAAATAAGGTGGATAAAATACTGAAGACAAACTTTGCCAACTTTATACTTTGCCTGGGACCCGGGATTGCACTGAATGCATTTCTCTACCCAGATACTTATACAAATAATCATAAGCCTAGTCAAAACCACTTGTGAACAAGTGTTAATTATGTTTATTAAAATTTACCCAGCTGTTGAAATTTTCTAATGCCTGAAGAAAATGAGAGCTATGTTGAATATACAACTGGGAACAATGAAAATGAAACTGACTCTTTTGAAGAATAATTACTTATGCTAATTTACTTGAACACAGCAAACACAGCAAACACAGCTCTATCAGCAAACATTTTCATAGTAATGTTATTATTTGCCTTCTCTGAAATGCTAGTCTCATTATAGTGAAGTATAAAAGAGTCAGAATACATGAACTGAATTTAAAGATTAGCAGTTACATGTCTGACCTAAAAAATTACAGGTTATATACCGTTCAAGGTGTATTTTAATTTATATAAAAAATGATGTACTTGAGATGCCCCTAAAACCATTCATTGCTCACATTCCAAAGAAGAATGTCAATAATGAATATGACATTCTTAATCATTAATATTCATAGGTATATATTACATATATAACAATTTATATCAAATAAATGTTTCTAGTCCCTTAACTGGATGATACTAATAGCAAGACATAAGGTAATAAAGTGAGTGCCCTCAGAGAAAGAAAATACAGGAGATATTAAAAATATCAGAGGAATTCATTTTCATTTATAGGATACTTCTCAAATTTATCTTCTCATTTATGAATAAAATGGAACATTTTGTTGACTATGGAAATACATTATTTTATGTTAAGTACTATTTCATTACTTAGCAAATATAATTTTCTGTATCAAATTTGCAGGTATCATAATGCTCAAATATATAATGTAAACGCGATGACAGGCAAAGGAAAGATACTCTAAACCTTTAAATTAGTGTGAAAATAATCTTAAATCAAATATGACATAACATTTAACGGAGTCAAATACAACGTGCTCATTTTCTCCCTCCTCACAATTTGTTCTAAGATTCTGAAATATCACCCACCCTACTGTACATTTTCGATAACCTTACACGCCCCAGGTGAGCTGGGCCTCCCGTCAGAGCTGATTATTTCAAGAATGGACTGAGAGCCACATGGAGCTAACCAGAGACTAAATTAAAGGTTACAGACACCAATCTGATTAGTTGCTGGTGAGCACTGGACCTGAAATGTCATCAGGACTTTGGGCCAGTTTTGGTCATTTTCACTGCAATACACTGCGGCCACTGCACACCTTCCAAGTACAGCAAGCACATGAGCCTTCAGAGAGATGCTCACAAAATAATCAGACTCGAAAAAAATAAGCAGAGAAGTAGCCATGTGAGAGCCACTGCCTAGAAATTCATCAGATCCTTTACCTACCTCTCACCATCACTGCCCTTTTAGATTCAGGCAGTAAGTGTGGGTTTCTATTATTTGCAGCTAACTTCACACAATTTAAGAAATCATTACTTAAAGACAACAAAAATCCCAAATCAAGAATTTAATTTGATAGCTGTGAACAAAATCTGCAAGATTCAGGCAATGCATTTTGTGAGATAGCATGGAAAAACTTAGAGCAGCCCTAAATTAAGCTACTAGAATCATAATTTAATATGCATAAAGAAAAATATTCTCCATCCCCAGAAGACCAAGCTAAGTAAGCCAAGAGTATATTTTATAAACTATTAAACAATGGTAAATGTATTTATATCTATTAAATTAGTATATTGGAAAATAAATAAAAATGATTAATAGATAGCAAGAAACATAAAATACATGAAACATATATGAAACAGTAATATAAAACTAACAATAACACGGATAATGTAGCCCTACATATAATCCCTATGATTAGCAGAATCATTTTTAAAATGGAGTACATATGATTTTCAAAAACATATACATTTTTTCCACAACTGGCCTTATGTTGGTTTATAGAGCAAGCCTCAATAAATTACAAAGGGTTGGTATCATTCAATGGATGCTCTCTGACATTGGTGAAAAAACAGGAAATCAATTAAAAAGCAGGGGGTAGGAGGAAGGATCTCCGACAATTTGGAAATTATTGGAAGTTATTTCCAAATAACCAACAGAACATAATAAAAAAGGAATCACCAGTAAAATTAGAAAATATTTTAATCTGAATGTTAACGAAAATATATTAAAACCCGTTACATGCAGCTAAAGAGCTGCTTAGAGGGGAATTTATAGACTTATCATTAGAAAGTTTCAAAAGCAATAATTTCAAATTTCATTTCAGAAAGCACAAAAAAAGAACAGGAAAGCAACATCCAAACAATAAAGCAAAAGAAATCAATAAAATTAAAATCATAAAATAGAGAACAAAACACTAGCCAAGAATAGTTTTTGTATTATCAGTTAACGTGAAAAACCCAAGCAATACTGTTTAAATATAAAATAGAAAGAAAGCCAGGGGCACTCAGCTAGCTCAGTTGGAAAAGCATAAGAGTCTTTAAACAAAGAAAACCCCCCAAAACGGAGCATCACTACAGACACTAACAAAAATTATAACCAACCTTGAATCATCAAGTTTCAAAGTAAAAATGATGTGAATAAATGCCTTGAAAACCATAACATAACTTGACAAAAGAACAGAATCCTAAATAATTTAGTATCTGTTAATGAAATTAAATTGATTATTGAAACCTGTCCTACATTGAAAAGTTCAAGTCCAAACAACTTCATCAGTAAATTCTACTAAATATTTTTAAAAGTAACAACACCAATACCATACAAATATTTGAAGAGGATAGCAAAAGAGGAAAACATTTTCCAACTCATTCTGTGTCACAGTTTTAAACTTAATATCAAGTTCTGACAAGGACATTTCAACAATAACAACAAAATGCAGATCCACCCTTGTCATTAATACAGATGGGAAAATCTTGACCAAAATATCAGCAAATCAAGGCCAGCAATACAGAAAATCAAACCCATCATGAGAAACTGCAGTGCAATGCAGCAATAGTAAAAGTAAAAATTTTAACATTTGAGAATCAACAGATATAATTCACTACGTTAACGCAAAAAAATGAAAAAAAAAATAACCTTACCTCAGTAGAAGTACTGCTGTTAGTAGTCATTGCAGGAAACTTCTTTAATCAACAGGGGTCTAAAAAAAAGAAAAAGAATCACTAAGTCAGTGATCATATATAATGAAGGATTATTTAGATCATTTTCCCCCAGACAGAGGAAAAAACAATTCACACTATTATTATTTCTATTTAGCATTTTATTGGATATCCTGGTCTGTGAAATAAAGGTAAAAAAGAAATACGTGTCTCCTCAATAATTTTTTAAGTATAATATTTTTCTTAACTTAAAAAAGAAACAGAAAAATAAGTGTAGGAAAGAAATAAAATATATTTTTGTGATGTCATGATTAAGGTTGTAGAAATTCCAAAAAATTTATAGATTATAATGGTAGTAATCAGCAAACTAAAAAAGTTTTGACACGTTATATCTGAATTATAATTAAATTTCCCAAAGACAGAAGTTTTATTAAAATCACATGGCAGCCACAAAGAAAAAATTCTACAACAGATCTTAAAAAGAGAGAAAGACAAAAGGATCAAATATATCACTACAAAGAACATGATCAAATCTGCTATGCACCAAATGTTTGTGTCCCCCCAAATCTTATGTTGCAACCTAATGCCCAGTGTGATAGTATTAGGAAGGGAGATCTCTGGGAAGTGCCTAGATCGTGAGGATGGAGCCCTCATGAGTGGGATTAGAGACCTTATAAAAGACCATACAGAGCTCCCTAGACCCTTCTGCCATGGCAGTTACAACTAGAAGGTGCTGTCTCTAAACCAGAATGTGGGCCCTCACTAGACATTGAATCTGGCAGTGACTTGGACATCCCAGCCTTGGACTTCCCAGCCTCAAAAAATGTGAAAAATAAATGTTTGTTATCAGCCATCCAGTTTATGGTATTTTTGTTACAACAGCCTGAATGGACTAAGACAGCAAAGAAAATCAAAAAGGAAGACAGCAAAGAAAAACAAAAAACAAAACTGACAGAAAAAAATTTAACAGAATGACCAAAGCAATCCCTCACCTATAATAATTACTTTAAATATACTGGACAAAATTCACCAACCATAATGTATAGAGTGGTTATTGGATGAAAAACAAAAACAAGAGCAAAACAAAGATCCAACTCTATGTTGTCTACAAGAGACTTATTTTAGATTTAAGGACATACATGGACTGAAAGTGAACGGATTTAAAATGATATTCCATGCAATGGTAAACAAAAGGAAAAGCAAGTGGCAGTACTTATGTCAGACAAAATAAACTTTTAGTCAAAAATCGTCACAAGACTAAAGGGACATTACATAATGATAAAAGGGTCAATTAATCAGGAAGATACAACAGTTATAAATATATATACACTCAACATCAGAGCACCTGAATATATAAAACAAGCACTGATACAACTGAAGGGAGAAATAGACATCAATACAGTAACAGTAGAAGACTTCAATATCCCACATTCAATCATAGATCATCCAGACAGAAAATCAATAAAGAAACAGCAGACTTGAACAAACTATAAAGCAAATGGCCATAACAGATGTATACAGAACATTCTATTCAACAGCAGCAGAATATTCATTCTTCTCAAGTATATAGAGAACATTGTCTGTGATTGATCAAATGTCAGGTCACAAACCAACTCAACAAATTTCAGAAGACTAGAATTATTCCAAGTATGTTTCCCAACCACAGTGGGAAACTAGAAATCAATAACAAAAGGAAAACTGGAATATTCACAAATGCTTGGAAATTTAAAAACACACCCTTGAGCAAATATTGGGCCAAAGAAAAAATTGAAAGGGAAATTCGAACATGTCTCAAGACAAACAAAAATTAAAACACAACACACCAAATCTTACAGGATGCAAAAGCAGCATGAAGAGGGAAGTTTTTAATGATAAAAACCTACATTAAAAAGAAGAAAGACTTCAAATAAACAACCAAATTTCATACCTCAAAGAACTAGAAAAGGATAAACTAAGTTCAAAGTTAAGAGAAGGAAAAAAATCATAAAGATTAGAGGAGAAATAAATGAAATAGAGAATAGAAACAATAAAAAAGGTCAATGAAATTAGAAGTTTATTTTTGAAAATATCAACAAAATCAAGAAATCCTTAGCTAAAATAACTGAGACAAAATAGAAAAAATAAAAGGAAAAGCAGAGGAAACAAAAGCAAAAATAAACAAATGGAACCTAATTAAACTTAAAAGCTTTTGCAAAGCAAAGGAAACCATCAACAACACAAAAAGACAACCTAATGAATGGGAGAAGATATCTGCAAATTATACGACAAATAAGGGGTTAATATCCAACATATATAAACAGCTCGTACAACTCAACATCAAAAACAAACAACCCAATTAAAAAATTGACAGAACTGAATAGACTTTTGAAAGAGGAAATGCAGATAGCCCAAGGTATATGAAAAGATGCTCAACATTGCTAATTATCAGAAAAATGCAAATCAAAACCACAATGAAATATCACCTCACACCTGTCAGAATGGCTATCATCAAAAAGAACACAAATAACAAATGCTGGTGAGGATGTGGAGCAAAGGGAACCCTTGTGCACTGTTGGTAGAAATGTAAATTGGTGCAGCCACTGTGGAAAACAGTATGGAGTTTTCTCAAAAAAGCTAAAAATTGAACTACCGTATGACCCAGCAATTCCACTTTTGGGTATGTATCCAAAACAAACAAACAAATAAACAAAAACACTAATTCAAAAAGATATCTGCACCTCAATGTTCATAGCAGCATTATTTACAATTGCCAAGGTATGGAAGCAACCTAAATGTAAATCAACAGATGAATGGATAAAGAAGACATTGTGTGTGTGTGTGTGTGTGTGTGTGTGTGTGTGTGTGTGTGTGTACACACACACACAATGGAATGCTACTCAGCCATAAAAAAGAAGGAAATTTTGCTATCTGCAGCAACATGAATGGACTTAGAGGGCATTACGTTAAGTGAAATAAGTCAAAGGAAGACAAATAGTGTATGATATTTCTTATATGTGTAATCCAAAAAATACAACAAACCAGTGAATAAAACAGAACAAAAAAAGTGGACTCACAGATATAGAGAACAAACTAGTGGTTACCAGTGGGGAAAAGGAAGGGGAGAGGGGGTAATATTAAGGGTAGAGGGAAAAAATGGTTATTATGGGATTATATAATATCATGTGTGTGAAACTTCTGAAGTTTTTAAAGCACTATAGAATTTAAAGAATCTTTTGTTCAATTAAAAATTACTTTAAAATAAATGAATAAATATTTTTTTCCAAAAAAAGAGAAAAGAATGAAATAAAATCAGATATGGAAGAGTAAACATTACAATAATGCCACAGAAACTTTAAAAAAATCATGAGGAAGTATTATGAATGATTATATGCCAACAAAGTGATCAACCTAGAAGAAATGGATAAACTATTAGAAACATACCACCTACCAGACTGAATCATGAAGAAATACCAGCAGAGAGTTTAAATGGACCAACGTCAAATAAGGAGATTAAATCAGTAACCAAAAACTTCCTGACAATGAAAAGCTCCAGATCAAATAGTTTCACAATGGAATTCTACCAAATATTTAAAGAAGAATTAATACCTATCCTTCTAAACTTGTTCAAAAAAAGAAAAATAGAGACCCCCTGAAAACTTTTTTATGAGGCTAGTGTTATTTTAATATCAATGCCAGACAAGAACACTACAAGAAAAGAAAACTACAGGCCAGTAACTAATAAACGTAGATGAAAACATACTCAACAAAATACTAGTAAGCCAAATTCAACAGCACATCAAAAGAATTATATACCATGACCAAGTGGAATTATCCTAACTGGAATCAAGAATAGTTCATCATATGTAAATCAATCAATGTGATACACCATATTAACAGAATAAAGGATAAAAAAAAATCACACGATCATCTCAAAAGATGCAGAAAAAGCATTTGCAACATTTAATACCCTTTCCTGATAAAAATTCTCCACAAATAAGGAACAGAAGGAATTTGCCTCAACACAATAAAGGTCATAGATAAAAATCGTACAGCTAACCTCATACTCAGTGATGAAAAACTGAAAGCTTTTCCTTTATGATCTGGAACAAGACAAGGATGCCTACTCTTATCACTTCTAGGCAACATAATACTGGAAGTATCAGCCTGAGCAATTAGGTAAGAGAAAGAAATAAAAGAACATCTAAACTGAAAAGGGAAAAGTAAATTGATCTGTTTGCTCATGACATGATCTTTTATGTGGAAAACTCTAAGGATTTCGGATACACACACACACACACACACACACACACACAAAACCTCTCAGAAGTAATAAATAAATTCAGAAATGTTTCAGGACAAAAAATTATATTAGATATGATTCTATACACTAAGGAAAAAGAAATCTGAAAAGGAAATTAAGGAAAAGATCCCAATTACAATAGCATAAAAATAATAAAATACTTACTGATAAACTTAACCAAGGAAGTGAAAGACATATACTGAAAATTATAAAACATGGAGAAAAGAAATTAAAGCAGACAAAAATAGAAAGATATCCATCCTGTGTTCATGGATTGGGAAAATTCTTATTGTTAATATGTCCATATTACCCAAAGTGATTTACAGATTCAATGCAATCACTATTACAACACCAATGCTTTTTTTTTTTTTTTACAGAAACAAAATATCCTAAAATTTTTATGGAACTACAAAAGACCCCATATAGCCAAAGCCATATTGAGCAAGAAGAAAAAGTGGCAGTCCTCACACTTTCTGATTTCAAAGTATATTACAAAGCTACAGTAATCAAAACAGTATGGTACTGACATAAAAACACATGTAAATCAGTGGAGCAGAAGAGAGAGCGAAGAAATAAACCCAAACATGTGTGGTCAACTGTTCTTTCATAAGGCTGCCAAGAATATGCAATATGCTAAGGATAGTCTTCAATAATGGTGTGGGAAACTGTCCATCTATATGCAAAGAACTGAAATTGGACTCATCTTACACCACACACAAAAATCAACTCAAAATGGATTAAAGACTTAAGACCTGGCACCATAAAACAACTAGAAGATAACAAAGGCAAAAAGTTTCCTGACATTAGCCTTGAAAATGATCTTTTGGATATGACACCAAAAATATAGGCAACAAATGCAAAATAGACAAATCATATCAAACTAAAAAGCTTCTGTACAGTGAAGGAAATAATCAACAATGTTAAAAGGCTAGCTACAGAATGAGAGAAAACACTTGCAAACCATACATCTAATAAAGAGTTTATATATAAAATATATACAACTCAAAAATATATACAACTCAACAACAATAAATAATTAGATTTAAAAAATGGGTGAAGGGGGCTTCCCTGGTGGCGCAGTGGTTGAGAGTCTGCCTGCCGATGCAGGGGACATGGGTTCGTGCCCCGGTCCGGGAAGATCCCACATGCCTCGGAGCGGCTGGGCCTGCGAGCCATGGCCACTGAGCCTGCGCATCCAGAGCCTGTGCTCCGCAACGGGAGAGGCCACAACAGTGAGAGGCTCGCGTACCGAAAAAAAAAAAAAAAAAAAAGGGTGAAGGACCTGAATACCCACTCTGAGTATACATCCAAAGAATTTGAAATCACGATCTTGACAAGATATCTGTATTTCCAAATGCATTGCGGGATTAATCACAATAGCCAAATCATGAAAGCAACCTAGATATCTACTGACGAATGAACCGATAAAGAAAATGCTATATATATAGTTCCGTAGAACAGTGGTTGTTGGAGTCTAGGGGGAGGGAAAAATGGGGAGGTATTAGTCATAAGCTACAAAATTTTAATTATACAAGATGAGTAACAACTAGAGATTTAATATATAGCATAGTGCCTATAGTTAGCAACAATAAATTGTATATTTAAAAATTTATTAAGAGCATACAGCTTAAGTCCTCTAATGCAAAAGAATAATAATATTAAGGAGGAGGAGAAACATAATGAAGAGAATAGGAAACTTTTGGAGGTGACGGATATGTTTATGGACAGATTGTGGTGATAGTTATATGGTTATATCTATCTATCTCTAAATCCACCAAGTTGTTTATGTTAAATATGTACAACATTGTATGTGTCAATCATACCTCAATGAAATTTTTTTAAGAGTAGTACTATAACTGGAAGTCATTGCCCTACCAAAATCAGAAATTGGGAGGCCCTGGACACTTTTTTTTCTCCCCAAACCATAATTGGCTCTTTTAAAATAAGAGTTCCTCTGGTGGTGTACAAATTTAGATGTGAAACAATTCTTTAAAATGGTCTAGTCCAACCATTTCATTTTATAAATGTTGGAAATCAAGGCCATAGAGGCAAAAGGTCCAGGACTGCCCATAGTATTATAAGTGGAATTACTAAAATTAAAATCCTAGTAATTTGCAGATTCCCAATTTGCAGCATACTATTTTGGGGAAAAGGCACAACTATTCTCACCCACTTTCTGTTCATTGGTGACACTCTTCCAACAGCAGCTATGCTGGAAACCTGAACGTCCAGCAGTTTAATGGTCTTGTGGGCTGTAGGTTTCCATCCTAGCAGTAAAAGCTTTGTGATCTTTGATAATATCTCTCTTTTCTCTTTTGCTCCTTTAGCCTTTCCATAACCAACTCCTACATGGAACTTCCCTTGACTAGAAATATCTAGAGTAATTTCTCTTTTCCTGCCTGGACTCCAACAGATAAAAGAATGTTGAACCAGAGTGACACTGACTCTAACGTGGTAAATTCACATCAGGACTCAGATACTGGATTAAATTAGAAAATGCTATTTCATATGTGAGGTGAATTCAATAAATAGTATTATTGTTATTTGTGGTCATTATCCTTGTCAACTTATAGAAAATAGCTTTAAATGACCATTTTTCAACTCATACACTTTTTCTCAGTTTCTTTTGTCCATGGTCATTTTTATTAATAATTAATATTTAAAAATTTATCCTTTTCCAGTGATGTATTCCTAAATAAACTGTCTCTTCTATGATAACATACCAAGTAGCTCCAGAGATTTCTGGATGTAGGGGTTTTCTAGAGCTGTGAAGGGATTAAAGAACATTAATCTGAATCTTTTCCTTTAATCTTCCTCAACAAAGGTGGGAAGCAGAGCCTAGCATTTCCTCATATGTTTATGCAGAACAATTTAAAAGTTCTCTGTAGTTAAAAATTAACATACCCATGCATTACCTCTTTCCTCCAAAAAAACTGCAAGGGAAGAAGCATGATATATTATTTTCCATGCATCTAAAAGAAATGTTTAAATTATGGAATTCCCCTAATAGCAATTAGTTCAAATTGACTATTTTCACATTGCTTATAGATACACACACGTATATAGATAAAAACAACCATTTCCCTCTGAAATAGTTAAGTGATTAAAAAGTCAAGATCTCTAGTTTCCCATGACAACAAAATTAATCAGGAAGCAGTATGCCAAGGAAAGCAGGATTAGAAGGTTATTGTTCATGAAAAGAGTAATTAAATGACAAAGTCAATATACTTCCCCCAGACTTATAAAATTGGGCTTTTATTCTGTCGCCGCCCAGACAACATTTCAATAAAATCACAGATTGTTTGCTTGTGTAATATGAATTCAGACAAACGCTAAAATCGAGACCAATTTATAAAAAGTATGCCTTGCAAATTTCATTAACAGGTCATCTTCAGGGGCTAGCCCTCTGCAAGGCACATTTAATACAACAGGGTCGTCAGAGCCGGGTATTAACAGAAATGCTAAGGTGTCCAAAGGAAGAAACGCTAAAACCAGCGTTGCAGATGGCAGGTTACTGTGAATGCTTGTTCCTCTTATAAAATACACCTGACCCCAAGGCTGGGAAGCTAATAAAATGGCCATATGAACCTCCATAAAACAAAACACACTTATCTCTCTTGCAAGTTTTTAGTGCAGGACGACCATAAACGAAACCCATTAAGACCTGGGGCACATTAATACCACACCACATACAGTGACAACAGTTTATAAACAATATTGTAACATGTGAAAAAGTCCTTCTACTAATTTAAATGTCTTCTGTGCTTACACATTTTATTACTGAGAATTACCAAATGTGGACATTTATTACTACAGATTTAACAAATGGACTAGAACATACATTTACAGACAACTTGCTTAGTTCTCAAACCTAAGACATTTTAGTCTGAAAAAAAAAAAAACTAATGCTATTGTACCCTTGAAAGCAGAAAGTAGAATTTATGGAGGGTGAAATAAATTACTAAATGATGCGGCTCCACTGCTTTTACTACCTAAATGAAATGCAAAAGAGCTTGGCGGGGAACTCAAGAGAAAAAAAAAAGTGCCTAGGCTGTAAGAGGTTTTCAGAAATTCAAGGCAATGATCTCAATAATGTTTATCCAAATAGGTCATGACATTCCATAAGTCAAAATAAACTGATTCATTCCTTTTTCCACTTTTGTTAAGTGGAAACAAGCATTAAAAGAGATCCTCAACTCTCTATATATGGAACTTGCATAATCAGTATCAAATGACGTTTTATTGCTATTTTAACTATTTAAATTGAGTGATGCCCAGCTTGTTCAAGGACTTTCCTTGACCAGCTAATAGAGGTACATAACCACATTTCTAAAAACAGGAGTATTTATCTAAAGAGTTATAATGTACATCCAAAGTACTATTAAAATACACAAAATGTTATGTCAAATGATATAAAGTTTTTTTATTTAATTGAGTCAATATATTTCTAGGCCTTCTTTTGCTCTGTAATTTTAAGACTTTAACTCACTAGAATCAGTATTGTTCCCGATTTTTTGAGCTGCTTTTATCACCAAACCAGCTCAATTATCCACAGGTACGTTTTCATCAAGGATAGTACTTCTTCCATGCTATCATATCCTCCACGATATAAATGACACAGCATTATTTTTATGTCCTTTATTTAACACTCTATGATATCTATTTACTTATAAAAGTACAATAGAACCTATTTTCCCACATGTATCCTAACAATCGTTCTTGATTTTAGTACTAACACTCATTGATCAGAATATTAACTGAACACATACAATTATAGTAAAAAAACTTTTGAGAATGGAAATAAAGTAAAATTAATCTATAAATTATAGCATAAAAAGGAAAATATTTTCAGTTAGTTCCTCACAAACCATATACAAATGTGTTGGGCTTTAGAATTAGGTCTTATTTTTTACAGTGTAATTTCATTCTCCTTAGTTTTAATATTCTGCCAAATTGGCTTCTTTTAAAAAGCACCATCTTGGTAGAATGAGGAGTTACTGTTTAATGAGTACAGAGTCTCAGTTTGGAAAGACAAAAAGTTCTGGAGATGGACTGTGATGATGGTTGATCAATGATGTGAGTGTACTTAATGTCACTGAACGGTACAATTAAAGAAAGTTAAAATGGGGAATTATGTGTTATGGATATTTTATCTACCTCAAAGTATACTATTTTATTAAAACAGAGTCTGCAGGATGATTTGATCTATTTTCTACTCATTAGCAGAGTGATGCTGTTTGACTGTTTACAGAGGATGTATCCTAACATAAAATACGTGTCCTACAGGAAAACCTGTAATTGCTGGGATATTGGGCTTTCATATTCATTCATTCCTAGACTTGCTAGGAACCAACATCGGGTGATGGGGAAACAAAATAACACACAGCCACAGAGCTCACCAATTCCTGAATGGATAGCCTTCTCATAAAAGTAGCTTGTTTAACACCAAACCCTCCTTATTTAACAATAATCCTATAAAGATTTCTCATGTATTGCCTTAAGGTATCTGTGAAATGGGATAATAGTTGCATTTGCCTCACAGGGTTATTATGGGAATTAAATGAGATAATCCATACAAATATCTCCTTGTCTGGCACATGTTTACAGTCAACAAACACTAGCTGTTACTTTCATTATTAGCAGTATTATTTAATTCAGGATAGAAAATCTACCAGTTCCCAGAACAGACAGAATCATTAAGCTTAAATATTTCTAGCTGAACTATGACACAGGAAATATCTGGAAGAGGATTTTGTGACATGCAAATTGTCATTTTAGATGAAAATCTCTTTCAACATTAATCATTGTTCAAGAGAATATAAAAATTAAAAAAGAAAATAACAACAGCATTAGGTAGGTAAAGGCTCAAAATAGATTAATATGTGCCAGATAAAATGCCTAGGATACTAGCAAAGTTACTTTCTAAAGTCTTTACACAATAATATACAGAAAGTATATTTCTGAATTGTTTACAGGCTCAATATAAGCCAACAATATAAAGGAGCTACAAAAACAAAATACTTTTTTTCTTTTAATTCTATAAAACAAACAGAATGAGTAAGGTGACAGACACTTCTGTAGCACACAACCCATTCTGAAGGGCCACGTTTTGAGCAGGAGACTGAAAAGTTGTCACATACTTGGAAAAATATAATCAAAATGGTCATAGGTTTGGACCCTGTGAAGTAAAGTAGAAGTTTAAAGATGCGCAGAATAAAATTTGGAGAAGATAATATTTCAAAATAAAAGTATGATATTTTAATACTTCTCTATAAAACTTTTCTTTATAGATTGTAAACTGGGTTTCTTCCATTTCTATTTAAATAAGTAAATGAATTAATCATAGACAATAAATATGAACAGGTTATAGTTTTAGACAAGTAACTTCACCAATTATCTCGTTGATGTTGTGTATAAGATTAGGAATGTATCTCATTATGATTTATATGATAAGAAAAACTCAAACTATGGGGGCGATAGAGAGCCCTCCAAGATACAATGGAAGTTATGAAATATTTCCAAGAAGAAACATTTCCATGGAAAAGAAGAATCACTTCTACACACAATTACATTTCAGGCGGTATCTCAGACCCTCTAAAATTCTACAGTAATCATAGAACCCAGTTTAAGAAATCTTTGACCTAGGAGATCTTTAATGTCTTATTAATTCTGATTTTTAAAAAATTTCCAGTGTGACCAAAGCACCATGATATGGTAAATCTTTTAATTGTTCTGATTTAGGGTTGTATTCTGTTGCTTATTTTTTTCATGCAATAAATCCAGAATCACTATATGATTTTACATGATGTATTACTCTAGTCACTACAGTTCTTCCCAAAACTCTATATTTAAAGAAAACAGAAAAATATATCCAAGATCAAAGAGACTTTAATTCTCATACACCCTTCCTGAAAAGATTATTTGAAGACTAAAAAAATACTCTGAAACAGAAGGATTTTGGAGCGAAGGAATAGTGCTACTAAACTACTAGTAAAACAGAAAGAGTTCTCAGGTAACAGCTGTGCAATGGAGCTGTATCTCCAAATCAGACGTTTCTAATAAAATCAGTTAAAATTAATCCTAAGCGTATTTTTAATAATATATATAAATTTGGGGGACCGAAAGACTTTATTTACTATAAGGATATCAGAAACTCCAGCAATATTCCAAAATCCATAAAAGTATTTCCTACTATTAAGCAAATTAAAATTGTGGTTTATTTGTGGAGAATTCTGTCATTAAATCTCACTATTCTTATGTAGTTATTCTTCCAAATATTGCTCTAGGATAACTTGTCAAGGTCCAAAAATAAACCTATTTTTTAAAAAAAATTCACTCATTTATGTATTAGCTCATTTCAATGAATATTTAGTGATGTCTGTCTGCGTATGGAGGGTATGTATGTGGTGTGGGGTGTGTGTGGGTGTGTATATGTGGGGAGAATAACTACTTCCTTTTCCCTTTGCCCTCATGGAACCCTTTAAAAGATCAACTTAGGACATGAAGTTTTCCTGTTTCCCAAAGGTCAGAAGTTATTAGGAAAGCAAACTGTGCTCATTCATGTGCTCATTCCTAATGCCTAAAACAGAGCAAGCGGGGAACACTGAAATGTTCATTTTTTTGGCAAGGATGGGAGTGGAGATGATAAAGAAGCCTGTTTCTGCCAATGTCCACCTCTATTCCCTTTGGTCCCCACATCAGCCAATGATGCAATACTCTGGGAATACGGATTTCATCATTTTCTTGCCATCTTCAACTTTAAAAATGGTTTGTAGTGTGTTATGATAGTTTAGAAATTGAGATAGCATCAATTATCCCTCTTATTCAGCGACTCAAACCTTATAAACAGACACAATCACCTTCAATATCCATTTCTGTACATGTGAATGCATATATATATATATACATACATAAGCTTTATGTTAAAAAAAAAGTAGTTTTTTCTTTTTACATTTTTAAAACTGTGTAAGGAAAATTTAGATATAAATTTTCTCTGTAACTCCAATTACTTTTTTTTCCCATCATTCCATTTTTTTAAATTATACATCTGATACCTAGCATGGCCACATCTCAAATTTCAAACCTGTATTTTCTACTCAAGCACAAGGATTCTGGCAGTTCAGTCAGAGTGCTTCTATTACCAGTACTTATTATTTATACTTTGTTTGACTAATAATGATGGTGTACTAGTGCTAGCTGGAATCTTTATACCCAATATAAATTCTTTGATTCGGAAAAGAAAAACAAAAGAATATAATTGTATGGTCTGTATTCCAAGAAAACTAGATATTTTTGAACATAAAAAGTAAAAATTAGCTTAAATAATTATATGTCAGGATACATAGCATCTTAGAATTTTTATTTTTGTCTTTTGCTTCAAATCTGTTGGTCAGAATATGACGTAATTTTTCTTAAACACAAAATGCAGTAATGCCACTTGTTGAAATTTTTATCCTTAGGCATATCTTCAAGTCTTGAGATGCGAACTTAAATGATCACAGAGAATATATTAAAAGTCAATCTTGTTTCATGTATAATTTTTCCAGGCTTTTATAAAGATAAATCATTATTTCAGCAAACACTGTGAGTGCATACTTAGTCAATAATTGAGTGGCTATTTGTTGATTATATACATGGCACTCTACCAAACCGATATGAGGTATGGTTTCTGGGAATCCGAAGTTCACAAACAAGTGAAAAGAGAAATGTACAATGGAGTGTTTTAAGTACTCTACTGCATTAAGCTATGAACTGAATGTTGTCACTGCACAAAGGAAGGTTGATCTCTCTTTCTGGATTTGTCTGGAAATGCTCAACAAAAGAAAACATTTCAATAACAAAACAGATTAGGTTTTGCTAAATAGGGAAAAACTAGGCAGCTGGGTGATAAGGCTTTCAGGTAGAATGGTAAGAGTGTGGATTATTTTTGAGGGAGAGTTACAACTTCAGTACATTTTCAAATTAAGATTCAGGTCAAGTGAGATCCGAGAGGTAGATTTGGCAAGTCTATGAAAGGTGCTGTAGAGAATATGCTGAGGAATTTAAATTGTGTGAAGTGAGGGGAAGGTTCCAGCAGTGTACTGAGAACTGGGTCCGGAGAGGAGCTCCAACTACACAGGATATTAGACTCAGAGCATTTCATGGACTTTAGCGAAAACTGATGTTGGTTCTCATTTCTCTGAATCGAGTAAACCTCTTGAGGAAAGCACCTTGACATTGATCTGTAACCTCTCTTCCTTGCAGAACCCATTAATGAATTCAGGCAAACTTCTGAGCCCTCATTAAAGTTCACATGTGTGCTCTCCAGCGCACTACAGTGGAACACTTGACTAATTTATAACAAAGATAGATACATCAACAAACCTTGTTACTAGGAATTATGAAATTTTATTACTTCAGATATAATGCCCTGCCACAGCTATGAAGAATGTATGTACCTTAAGGTGCAGTGAAGATTAAAACCTTCCTTCTTTGAGTTCTTTGAGATAGATGAAGCCAAAGAAAAATAAATTATGTGATAACCTGAGAAGACTATCTTCTTTAGGTCACTTGGTTTGCCTTTAATAGCATGGTTGGCAAATAATTACACATACATTTCTTGCAAATATAAAAATAAGTTCATACCATAATTAGAAAAATACTACAAAGGCATATAAGCCATATATATCTACTGTGTTTTGGTTAAATTACTTAAGCATGAGTCTTTCTCAAGTTTAATATGTATACATTTACTTGTTTCCTTATAATCATATAATATTTCAAAGTGTTATATACCCTTTTTCTTCAAGATAAAAAGAAGAAAAACAAAAGGAAAATTTAAAAATCTTTTCTTTTCTCTCTCTTCCTCCTCTTTCTTCTCTTTTTTGGCCAAATTAAGTTTTTTCACTTGCTTCTGTTTGTTTCTTTAATTTGTTGTCAGCCACTTCAAATAATGCTAAAATAAACTTCCATCTACAAGTATACTTACATACGGGGGCTGTTACTTTGTACAAGGGAATCAAAAACGCTGATCAGAAGATGAACTCAGTTTTAAAAGGACTGTGATGTAATTTTCCCATATGATCACAGTAATTCTCACTTCCTTCAGAAATATGTGAGAAGGTCCATTTCCCCAAAGGTCAGAGGCAACGGATGCTGTAAAATTTTTCTTTTCCTTGTTGATCAATTTGTCATGTGAACGCATATTCTGATTTGCATTTGTTAAATTACTAATGCAATAGCATCTTTTTTACTATTCTTGATTCGGTATTTAAATTTTTAACAATGATTTACCATTCATGGACTTTGCTCATTTGTTAATTATATGGTTTGTTTTCTCCAATTTTTTAGCTACTTTCTGCACATTATAAATATTAACTTATGTTCATTTTTAGGAAGTAACTTTTTTTCCTAAACAAGTTTGGAGAAATCTTGGTCGTCATTTATGATGGCTTAGCATATATATGCTCAAACTGTCTTTAACTTCATGGTTTTTGGGCATCCCATCCTTACTGAGGTTGTAAGCTCCACGAAAATATTTTTTCTAATGCTTAAGTTGTTTTTTTTTAAAGGCTCACTCTCTTGATTTCTCTCCCTAATCTGTTCCTTCCACACTCCTTTTCAAATCAGTAAACTGATAATTGTGTGCTGGTCTTAAGTAAAACACTCGACCTCTTTTTCTTGATGTGTCTCTTTTCCTCAACCCATATAGCCAATAGGGCTACTCTAAAACCCAGGCCGAATCGCCGCATTTTTCTCAGCTCAAATGTTACCCACTCAGTGTGGCCTGCTCGCATCATCCAGTATAACCAGACCTACTTTCTCATTCCCACATCCGCACAGCGGCACTCTCTTAATTCCTTTAGAATGTTTAATTGTGCATTTATTTCATTATTTTAATGTTACAGGATGACAACGACTAACAAATGTTTAATACAGCTCTTACTTTCTATTGCTGAAAATATTTAGCCATGATAAGTACTCATTAAGTGTTTGCTGAATGTTGGATTCCCTCGGGTTTTCTATGTACATGATCACAAATCTATTGCATATACGTATGTATGTAGGTAGGTACGTGGTTAGAGGAAAAAGCATGATTTCAGACAAACAGGAAATGTGAGTTTGTAAAAATTCTTTCTTCGCTTCTTTGTGCCTTTTAACTCTGAGCAACCATGTCTTACTTTAACTTAAGACAAGTTCCACCCATTAACTACTAACGTAGTGCTGACCTGGGTCTTAGTTTCCTCTAAATTACCATAGTACTTATACTGTACCTCTTCTTTCTGACCACCACATATATAATTTGGATTACAAACATTTAATTGTATGTGTTTCATTATCTTATATAATATGTAATAAATATATTTTTAATTTAAAGTTCATTTTAATCTCTTAATCTGATATACTAAATCTGTTTTATTTAGGTAATATGAGGCCCATCATCAAAACGTTAATTATCTCTTCAGCTCTATCTAATTCGATGTTGAAATCAGGCCTTGAGGTTTTACTTCCTTCAGCTGCTGCTCCTGAAGAATGGTCAGCTTCCACACTCTCTCCCTCACCATTTCATGTTGTCTTTCTCTGTTGGTCCTGTTTTTGAGAGAGAGCTACCCTGTTTTGGTTGTGGCTGTTTCATTTTCGTTTTCCTTTTTATCACTTTCCTATTTTTACAATGAACATGTTATTACTTAATGATTAGCTCAGAGAGGGATTCTCAAAGTGTAAACTCACAACACCTTGACCAGAAATGTAATGAGAACCTTTGCTACATCAACATGTGTTATGAGTTGGATTGTGTTCCCCCCAAATGTGCTGAAGTCCTAACCCCCACTATCTGTGAATGTGGCCTTATTTGGAAATAGGGATTTTGTAAACAAGTCAAGCTCAAGTCCTTAGGGAGGGCCCTAATCCAATGTGACTGTGTGCTTATAAAAAGAGGAAATTTGGGCACATCGACAAGCACACGGGGAGAACATCATGTGAACTTGAAAGCAGAGATCAGAGAAATGCATCTAAAAGTCAATCAATGCCAAAGATTGCCAGAAATCGGCCATAAGCTGGAAGAGAGCATGGAACACATCCTCTCTCAACAGTCTCAGAAGGAGTCAGCGCTGCCAACAACTTGATCTCGCATTTCCAGCCTCCAGAACTGTGGGAGACTAAATTTCTGTTGTTTAAGCTACCAGTTTGGGATACTTCAACACAAAGACTGTAGCAAATTAATGCAACATCTAAACCTTACAAGAAAAATTCTATATTAATATTTTACATAAATTAAACAATATTTTGATTCAAATCCAAATTCTATGAAAAGTAATTTCATTCAAAATGCTCTTTATACTGTATAGGTTAAAACTGTATAGGCTCCCTACAAGAAATAAATATTCATGAAATTCTGTGGTTATATATTAATAGTACTAAGCCACTATGCATGATGAGCCGGTTTATGATTATATTTCTTTTTATTTTTTCTTATCATTGGCATATAAGCCCTGTATAAATTTAAGGTGTACAGCACATTCAAACTTTGCCTACATAAAAATATATATACACATATTAATGTCCCTTACACAGAAAATAAAAATTATATTTACAACGATGAAGTTTACCTGACAAATCATTCAAGGAGCTCGACCCACTGCCTTCAGAATACTTTTCTTCCTGGACAGTACCTTTGAAATGACAGCCTAGCAAGATTTTACTATGATACCTTCTCTTCTTCGTCCTCTCCCTGAATCTTCATTACAGGAAACCATAGAAACAGGCACAAAATAGTGATGACATCTAAGAACTTTGTCATTTTTTGCCCACTATTTTCTTTAGCCTTCCAGCTCCTATACTGATAATAGAAAGTTGACCTTAAACCCTCTCAGTCCTAAGTCCATGGCCCTCTCCTGAAACTAAATGACACAGAACATCAACCACTTGATAAAGCCTCTCGCTTAAATCCCTCCCTGCTATCCCACCACTCCTTCCTTTCTTCCCTGACATGACAAATGAAGCAAAGGCAGAAGATTGAAAAAAAACAATCTTTCAGAGAAAAATAAAAGGCATTTACCCTGGTTATTACAAGTAAATTACTACCCTGAATCATAATTCAGAAATGTAAGCCAGCTTTTTATCCCTTATCATTATCGGTGTTGAATTATTCAGTGGTACCCATTAGCAATGTGATAACGTAGTGATTTTATATTTAGGCTTCCTTGTACAGGATGTCAGCAGCTTACTTCGAACACCTGACAAGTTGACTGTGCACTGACTCAGAAATGATTAAAGTTAGTGACCAGGATAAAACAGTAAAATCTCATTTCACTTTTCAAAAAGCCATGCCTAGAAAAATAGTCTCCCTTAACACTCCTCCTTCTTCTTATCATAATTACTATTATCACCACCACCATCATCAAATAGGCAACAGTCAAGAGCATCTCAATTACAATTAAGAGCTAAACTGTCTTAATGTGCCATTTTCCTTATAACGTATTTTTTAAAAATCTGAGATGCCCATCTTTCCTCTTTCTAGTTTCAGATTTTTTAAGGAAATATATGTATTTTTTTCTTCATACACCTGCACTGTAATTTATAAACTGTCAAGTAAATCCCTTTGCACTTTTTAAAATGCTGTTTCTTTCTCTGGTTTTTTATTGCAAAGGTACCACATTTAATCTTGCAGGTATGAAGTCATTACCACCTGTCTGGCAAAAAAAGCAAGTTCTCTAACTTTCACCAGAAGGTTTTCTGTAACTTTCTTTGCCCCTGTAAAGAGAGATTAAAAAGAAAAGAAAATCCTAAGAGGGAAATGTCTTTATATATGGATAGAGTTTTTGATTTATATTAGTGGGGATAAAAAGGAATACCATATAAAGTTTACACAAATCTATGTTTGCAATGTGTTCACATTATGTAAACATGAAATATATTCACTATGCAACCTCTCTTTCACTTTCTATAAATGATGGGCATTTTAACAATGACCGTCTGATTTTCTCTGGGTTGTGAAATAATGAGTTTTAAGTTCTCTATTAAATTTGTTAGTATGCTTTCCACAATGTGTGCGTTTCTTTTATATTAACAACATACATTAAAATTATAATATAAGTATAGTCTATACGAATTAAAACTTTTAAACAGAATTTTTCTAAAAAGCACAATGTCATAAGCAAATATTTATGTTTATGTGCAAACATAAAGAACATAAATAGTATTTACTTTTCATATAGTATTTAATGTGTAATGACATTCTTATTTTCAAAGATTTTTCCAATTTGTAGAAATATTTAGGCACATCCTATAAAATTTTTAGAAATTTAACTTAAAATAAACCTGCCCTTGCTATAATGTTTCTACTATCTTCAAAGCTAAGTCCAAATAGTCCAAGAACCTGGCTTTTTAAACGGCTTATTGTTCTACTTACACTTATTACAAATGAGCATAACATGTGTATTTACTTTTATCAAAGGAAAAATTCAATTTATTGAGGATAATATAGTAATAAATTTAATAATTTAAAATAATTTTAAGAAGTCATTGAGTGCCTAGAAATACTCTTTTAATCTTATTTTTAAAAAACAGAAATTTGAAAGAATATTGATTATTTGCATCTCAAATCCTGTTTGGAAGGCTCTTTTTCCCTAAATTAGTGTATATTTATGAAAGGTTTTAATTCATCTTTTCAGTATGGAATATAATCAACATTTTTTCTGATCATGGCCTTAAAAGTGTGCTTAGAGGAATTCATTTGAAGCCAAGCAAAAGAGCCCCAGAATGCTTGCTTATCCACATTTCGTTTGCTTTCATTTCAACCTAATTATTGAAAATGCTAAAGGTTTATAATTATTTAATGACCTTGAACCCGTTTCTATTGATACATTGTTCACGTATGTTTTACTGGTCATACATCTAACATATATTATGTTCCAAGCAATATTTGGACAAAATGCATCATACCTGGTAAAGCTGGGTATAATGAAATCTCAGGAACATATTTCATGATTTAAAAAAAAGTTGAAATACTTTAATGCTCAAAGAGGTGCTGAAATTCTTTTAAGTTACTCACCACCGTCAACCCTAGGTTATGGATTTAATTCTGCACTACCTATAGTACTCTCTGTCCAGTGAAAACTTGGATTCTTCTTAGACCTAGACACAAGGGAGTTCACTATTCAGTGGCCCTGAATAGTAGACCTGGAATATTTGAGGAGCAGCCAGGAGGCCAGTGTGTCCAGAGCAGAGTAAGCAAGGAGGGGAGAGGTAACAGAAGAGACTAGATACCTATACATAAGTGGGGGGCAATGGAGCAAAGCAGGAAGGTCCAGCAGAAATGTAAGGTGAGTCGTAAGCATAATTTAAAAATTTCTAATAGCTACATTAAACAAACTAAAACAGATTAAATTAATTTTAATAATATATTCTAAGTATGACGTAACAAAATTAAAATCATTTCAATATGGAATTAATTCAAAAATGATTGAGATGATTTATATTCTTTGTTTTTACTAAATCCGCAACACCTCACAACTTGGACTGTGTTGTACAACATAAGCATAGATTCTTGAACCCTATTCTGAGTGAAATGGAAAACCTATGAAGACTTTGGGGGCAGAGATGTAACTGTCTCCGTCTTTCTTTTGTGGTAAAAACAAAGCAATGGGTTAAGCAATAAATGAACATTTAAACTATGTAGATATCAAGTATAAAATTACCTTCTAAGAATTTAATATAAAGTGAAGTTTTAGAATTCTTAAACACCTTTATGTAATAGGAGGAAACCATACAGTTATAAAAGACAGCTTAAACAAATGTTTACTTCAACATTCAAAAGTTAAATGTAACAATTATTTAGAAAAACTTTTACTATGTTCAGTAGTTTGTCATGTTAAAAGTATAAATAAAAGTGGGAATATCAAATGGAATATAACATTTCCTTTGAAACAAGAATATTTAAAAATGAATTCATTAATCTGGCCACTCACAAAATATTAAACAAGTAGAAGAAATATTACTAAATCATTTGGGTATATGAAGCCCTCATACCCTTTTTATAATAGCTTTATCAAGGTACAATTGA
The DNA here is from genome assembly GCF_963455315.2 of Globicephala melas. Taxonomy (NCBI): domain Eukaryota; kingdom Metazoa; phylum Chordata; class Mammalia; order Artiodactyla; family Delphinidae; genus Globicephala; species Globicephala melas. Next base: position 23,649,126 of record NC_083326.1, on the reverse strand, counting down.
TAAAACAAAGGACTGCATATATTTGATGTATACAAATTCTTGAGTTTGGACATAGGCAAACAACCATGACACCATCACCAAAATCAAGGTAATAGACATATTCAACATCTCTCAAAGTTTCCTTGTGTCTTTTTGTGTTTTGTTTCTTTCTTTTGTGGTGAGAACACTTCACATGGGATCTACTCTCTTAACAAATTTTAAAGTGTACAATCCAGTACTGTTAACTAGAGACACTGTGTTATATGTTCCAAATAAACCAATTAAAAATGAGCAAAGGACTTGAACAGACATTTTTGCAAGGAAACATACAAATAGCCAGCATGTGTATGAAAAGATGCTCAACGTCATTAATTGTAAGGGAAATGCAAATCAAAGATATAATGAGCTATCCCCTCACACCTGTTATCTCTAAACCTCTAGAATTTGTGCGTCGAGCATTACAGATACTTTATACTCACGGAACTACAACTCCCCGTTTCCCCTCGCTCCTCACTCCCTGGCAAACACTATGGTATTTTCTGTTTCTATGAGTTTGACTATTTTAGATACTTCCTATAAAAGTGGAATCAGGCAGTATTTGTCCTTCTATGAATGGCTTATTTCACTTAGCCTAATGACCTCCAGGATGCAAATGTTGTTTGTTGTTGCAAATGGCACAATCTCCTTATTTTTTTTCCCAATTTATTTATTTATTTTTGGCTGTGTTGGGTCTTCGTTGCTGCCCGTGGGCTTTCTCTAGCTGTGCCGAGCGGGGACTGCTCTTTGTTGCCACATGCGGGCTTCTCATTGCGCTGGCTTCTCCTGTTGCGGAGTACAGGCTCTAGGTGTGCGGGCCCAGTATTTGTGGCGCATGGGCTTAGTTGCTCCGCGGCATGTAGGATCTCCCCGGACGAGGGATCGAACCCATGTCCCCTGCATTGGCAGGCAGATTCTTAACCACTGCGCCACGAGGGAAGTCCCACAATGTCCTTATTTTAAGTCTGAATAATATTCCATTGAATGTACATACAACATTCTCTTTATTCATTTGTTGACAGACAATTGGGTTGTTTCCATATTTTGGCTATTGTGAATAATGCTGCAGTGAGCATGGGAATACAGATATCTCTTCAAGATCCTGATTTCAATTTTTTTGGATATATATATATATGTCCAGAAGCTGTATTACTAGATCATAGGGTAGTTCTAGTTTTAACTTTGAGGAACCTCTATACTGTTTTCTCTGGTTGCTACAATATATTACATTATCTCTAAAGGTATACAAGGGTTTCATTTTTTTACTCAACCTTGTCAATACTTATTATCTCTTGGGGTTTTTTTTTTGAATAATAGCCATTGTAACAGGTGTGATGTGATATGACATTGTAGTTTTGATCTGCATTTTCCTGATAATTAATGATATTTAGCATCTTTTCATCTACATGCTGGCCATGTTTGTATGTTTCCTTGGAAAAATGTCTGTTCAAGCCCTCTGCTCATTTAATTGGTTTCTTTCAGAATTTTTGTTGAGTTATAAGAGTTCCTTATATATATTAGAAATTAACACCTTATCAGATATATGGTTTGCAAATATTTCAGCCCATTTGGTAGGCTGTCTTTTCATTTTATTGATTATTCATTTTGATGTGAAGTGTTTCATTTAATGCAGTTCCACTTGTCTATTTTTGCTTCTGTTGCTTCTGCTTTTGCTGTCATATCCATAAAAGCATTGCAAAGACCCATGTCAAGAAGCTTTTCCCCTCTGTTTTCTTCTAGGAGTTTTACAGTTTCAGAGCAATTAGCCAAAAAGGAGTAAAATGAATCTACTCAAAAAGGAAACGGTAAGATTATCTCTGTTTGCAGATGACATGATTCTATATGTACAAAACCCTAAAGATCACACACACACGCACACACACAAACCTGTTAAAACTAATAATGAATTCAATAAAGTTGCAAGATATAAACTCAACATACAAAAACAGTGTTTCTATACACTAAGAACAAATCATCTCAAAAGGAAATTAAGAAAACAATCCTATTCTTAATAGCATCAAAAAGAATAAAATACTTAGGAATAAGCTTAACCAAGGAGGTGAAAGACTTGTACGCTGAAAATTACAAAACACTGATGACAGAAATTAAAGGAGATGAATATTGAAAGACATTCTGCTTTCATGGATTGGAATTAATATTGTTAAAATGTCCATACTATCTAAAGAAACCTACAGATTCAATGCTATCCCTAACATATTCCCAATGGTATTTTTTACATAAGGGAAAAACACTTCTCAAATTCATGTGGAACCACAAAAGACTCCAAAAAGCTGAAGCAAACTGGAGAAAGAGCAAAGCTAGAAATACCATGTTTCCTGATTTCAAAATGTATTACAAAGCTACAGTAATTGAAACAGTATTGTACAGTATAAAGACAGGTATATAGAGCAATGAAACCAAATAAAGAGCCCAGAAACAGACCACTTGTGTATGTTCAGCAGATCTTTGACAGGGGGGCCAAGAATACATGATAGGAAAGGGATAGTCTCTTCAACAAGTGGTGCCGAGAAGACTGACTATCCACTTGCAAAAAAGTGAAATTGGGTCCTTACACCATACACAAAAAACTCAGCTCAAACTAGATTAGAGACCAATGTTAGACCTGAAACTTTCTCCTAGAGAAAACAGGGGGCAAGACTCTTGACATCTACTCTTTTAAGTTAAAAAGTAAAAATTAAAAGTTTGTAGGGAAATTTTGCAAGTGTGTGTTGTGTTTATTTTACAGTTAGCAGACATTGTTAGAAACTAGGTTCTGGAAGCAGCTGACCCTGGAAATCAATCCCCTGTCAAATCCTGCCCCCTTCACTTATCCCTTCGCTACCCAGTAATTACCTCACAAGAGGTGGAGATTAAATGACCTAAGGATCTGGTATAAGGCCATGCTTGATAAAGGTTAGTCACCAGTATAATTACTTTTTAAGATAGGGACAGTTTTCTTACTTTGTAACAACTAGAAAAGAAAAGCTTGAGCTACAAGATATGGTGAAGGTGCACATAATAAACAAAGACCTTGGGTAATAAAGTAAGACTTTAGGAAATTTAATGGGAAGCCTCTTTTTTATAAATGCATAATAGAAAGATAACAAGGTGGGGAGAAAAAGTCCTATGTATGCTTGTTAGAATGACTTTTCTGAAAAGGTAGCATAACTCAAACAAGAGGTTTAAGTTATGGAAAGATTTCTGGAGTAACTTTTCAATTAGAGAAGTAGTATGTGTGATGGCAGAGTTAGGAAAAGTTTGACATTTTTCAAGGCTCATAATTCACAGTAGTTCTAAAAGCAGTAATTATGGTCCCAAATGTATAAATAAGATAAAGATGCAGTTTCAAAAAAATATGAATACTATATTTTTCTAATTTATAAATATATCTAGTCTAAATATTAATATTTTATTCTTATTCATTTACTTCTCAATGTGTTAATGTTACATGAAGGTATGTAAAAACATCTTCAATTTTAGAGAAGTCAGTAAATTATATATATATGCATATATATAAAAAACTTTCATGAAAATTAGACCGTATAATAATTGATATTTGTATCTAAAAGAAAATTATTAGTATTTATATTTTTTAGCATTTGATAAAGGATTTTAGATTTTCCACAGTGAAAAGAAGAACTTATACAACCATATATAAAATATAAAAATAAATATTATAAATGTCCCATGAACATTTAAATGTAGATAAATAGAATATGTATTAGCATATGAAAGAATGAAAAATTGAAAAAGATGACTAATTTTTTACTTTCTTGAAAAATATATTAATTCTAATCAACGTTTGTTAATCAAAATACATAAAATGCCTTTATAAAATTAATTTTTATTCTTCAACTCTTCACATTCAAAGATATGTATAAGAATTGCAAGATAGGTACTCAAAGAAGACAACTGGCCAGTGAATGTGTAAAGGTAAGAATGCAAAAAAGTCAAAGTGTAGGCAAATAGGAACAAAAAAGTTATAATCTGTGGATAATATACCTAGAAAATCCAAGAAAAGGTATGCAAAGTTTTAAAACCATGGGTGCTTTAAAGTGTAAAGATACACAACAAATATAAAAAGTATTTTCCCCTGCATTCTAAAATAAAATATATTTTAATAGACCAGGAAAAATTCCCTTAAAATTATAAATTGGAAAATCCTTTCATTTGTAAAATGTATTTACATCTCAAAATAGTAAAGATCTTAACTGCCAATTTTATATCTCATCATTTTTTTCTCCCCACAAAACAAGATGTAAAAACTTTAAAACTTACATTTTTAAAACTTAATACTTAATATGTATATAAAGTTTTAAGCAAACAAGTTTATAAGTTTATGTTATATTTGCTTCACTTGAGAGTACACAGTTAAGCTTCATCCAAGTTATTGCATGAAGCTGTAGTCTGTTTATTTTCTTTGTTCTTTTCAATAAATGGTCCTCGAACAATTGGCTATTAGATAAAATTTATTGGACATTTATTTTAAGCCACATAGAAACATCAATTCCTGGGATAATGTAAAGCTAAATATGAAAACAAAACAATAAAGATTTAGAGGATAATACTGACCTTAGGATAGGTAGATACTTCTTAACAAGACCCAAAACAGTAAAAAGAAAACAATTATGAAGATACTAAGTATTAAAATAAGCAAATCTAGTATCAAAAGACAACTTGTAGCAATACAAGCCACGGACTGAGAGATTTGCCACACATACAAACAAAAAGAATTGTATCCATAATATTTAAAGAACTCCTACTCATCAATAACAAAATGACAGCCTCAGAGAAATACATGCAAATGTTTAAACTCGTGCTTCACAAAAGAAGAAATCCAAATGAAAGGTACATGATGAACAGGTGCTCAATTTTCTGAGAAATCAGAAGAGTGAAGTCCCCCCAGGAGATCTCTCTGCACACGCACAAAATGGAAAAAAATTTTAAGTCTGAATAAAAAGGAAGTATTTTTGAGGATGTAAATAATAAGAATTCTCACATATTGCTGACAGAGTGCAAACTAGTACAACTATGTCAGAAAATACATTTTAAAAAAATCAAAGATAGTCACAACCTGTAACCAATCTATTTTGCTCATATCAATAGATATATACTATAGGGAAATTTGTGTACAGGAGAATCAGGGCATACTCTATATAGCTGCACGATTTGTCAAGGCTCCAAACTGGTAATTATTCAAATGTTCATCAAAACTAGAATGGATAAATAGATTTTGCTAAATTCAAAGTCTTATATTGTAAATATATGAAAGTTAGTAGTAATAGATAATATTTACTCCGTGCTTTCTCAGTGTAAGTTATCTTACTAAGAATTTACATTTAGTAACTCAGTCAAATCTCAAAGCAAGTATCAAAGGTAAATACTACTGTTCCCATTTGATACATGACCAAAATCAAGGCACGCAGTTTTGAAGCAACTTCCCTAATGTTTCAAAACTAACAAATATAAGAATCCAGAGAGTCTGACCTTAAAGCTCTTGCTTTCAATTGTTATACCTTACCACCTAATTGCTTGCACATGTGTAATGAAACTGGGACTCAGTCAACGTACGTTTTCCAGATCCAGAATTTTAAAGTGTATACGCCATCTAACACAATAAGCCTTATCTAAGAAGCAGTAATAATATATATTCAGAGCTACAGTTGAATGTATATAGTATATGCATTTTGCGGGAAAATGAGTATATGAATTTTCTGGAATAAATATAGTGATGGGTTGTGGGCCCTCAAATAAATTGTGATCAGTGGATTTTCAACAGGAACAAATAATCTTAAATAAGGGGATAGAGTTTACATTACTTAGCTATTTTTCAATAACTCTGTAGCAAAGCCTTCTGTAATAGACTGTGGGATAAACGGACATGTATATATTGGATGGAGGAAAATAATTTGATTAGTAACAGGTGATTCTCTACAATGCGAACATTTTATCACTAATAATAAATGCATGTCAATCTGGAGGTTTCCTGACCTTTGCATGTTTATTTTTGATATTTTATCAGATATTTCAATGAGAGATGAATAAGACACACACCAAATTTAGGTTTTACAAAATTGGAAAGATTGCAAAAATTCTAGATGACAAAAATCCAAATTCAAAAATTTTTTGAATTAATCTAATGGAAGAAAATCAACAAGAATTAATGTCTGGATATATCACAATCCACCTTTAATGTTCTTTTGAACATATATTTGGAGTGTTCTCATCCAGTGCTGTGGCTTCAGGTTGTATCTACAAGTTGGTAACTCTCACATCTATACAGCCTGAAATTATGTTTGATTTCCAGACCTCAGCACGCAAATGTCTAAGGAATAATTACAATGGGATTTATTTCAGGCACTACAATTATAAAGTGCTTAACCAACGTGTCTTGCTACATCTGTCCCCCTTTAATTTCCATTCTGGTTATGCCATCAGTTTATTGTATAATACAAGCTATAAACTTAATCACCTTTACATTTCCAATTTCCCTTCCCGTGAATTTCATCTGTCACTAAATGCTAAACAGCCTCTTTTAAACACACCCTTTCTTTTCATCACATCTGAACTTAAACACCCAGGGACTCTTATTTTCCCTTCCTTCATCAGCCTCCAGTGTCCAACCCAGTCTCCCCTTCAAGTCATCATAGGGGTGATCTTTCAGAAATATAAAATCTAAAGATGACAGTTCCCTGCTTAAAATACGTTCACCTCCTGGTTTAGTTTCCCCTCCTTCGATTACCACCAATTTAACTTCAGTTGCCATTCCCCTTGGGTTGCCTCAGCTGCAGAGAGACAACTCACAAGGTCACACCCTTTCTAGAATGTCCTAAATCTAATAGACAAAAAGGCCATTTTAGCCCATTTTAGAACAATCCCAATGTGTCATTTTATTCCCAGAGGTCCTCCTGTGATTGGCTGAGGTGTCCTAGAACCTACATCACATCCTGTCTCCTTGCATTGCCCATTCTTCCTGACCTCCCCTCCCCTGCACAGGTGTTGAATCCCCAAGGGAGATTAGGGAATCTCCCTAATCTCCCTATCCCTAGATCTTGCACGCTATCACCTGTTTCAGAGTCTCCTTCCAGGGAACCCAAGCTGTGGCAGTGTACTGACATAATGGATGTAGCACTTCCAACTTTTTTGTAATGGTTAGTCCAAGCTGGCATATGTCTGCTATTTTTAGTGTCTCGACCAGTATAAGGAAGTATATTAATACACAGGAATGCATTTACCACAAAATTATCATGATACTAAACCAAGTCATGAATCCTAGAGAAAAGGAAGCCAAGACACCTGTCCTCAATACCAGAAGGATCATTATAGGGGCAAAGGTAACAGCCAGGATCTAGCCAGGAGACAGAAACCGTATCAGTTATTTTAACAGATAAAATTTTACTTAAAGAATTATCAGTAATGCATAAGGCACTGTTAACCATGGAACTGGTAAGTCAAAGAGAGAACATTAAGGTAACAGGGTGGGAGCCGAGTGGAGGATACCTACCATTCCAAGACTAACACTGAAATTGTTAACATTTAGAAGCTCAACGAGGGGCACCAAGGAGGTAACACCCTGACCTCTGAGAAGGGTCAGCTAATGCTGGTGGCTCTGAGAAGGTGGGGGAAGCCAGGGGGATAGAAGCAGCGCCCCTCCAGGTGGTGCTGGGGTGTCTTCAGGGCCGTAAAGTTGCTCTGGGAGTGTTGGAGAAATTATGATGTGAGTTCAGCTTCTTCTACATGAACGTCCACTGCCTCAGTTGAAGAGAAGCATGGCTTGGTGACACTGACAAGGTCACTGAAAAGGTCAGCAGGAGTCAACAGCTGGAAGCCATTTCCTTTCCTCCTTTACTTTGCTGTCTCATCAAATCAAATCCTATGGACAGAGCCTACCCCCAATGGGCAATGCACACACCTAGCATCACAAAGCCAAATCAGAAGAGTGGCTTTGAAGCTGGGAGAAGAGCTTGAAAATGACCCACCTCCACCGCCGGAATGGTGGCAAGATGCTCCAGAAATACAGCCTAAGAAGAACTCGTTCTGAGGGAGGAACGTCTATTCCCTTTTGCTTACATTTCCAAGTGGAGGAAGGTGAGTTAGAGTTTCATTCCCCATCTGTCAACCACCCCTCTCTCAGGGAAGAGCTGTCACTCCTCTGGTGGATGAATTTGGCAGAAGGGAACAGGACTGACCAAACCATTCCTGGTACCTCGCGGTACATGTGCCCTTTGGATGAATTCTCAGCTAACTCAGGAGGGAAATTCACCAGGACAGGCAAAGCCTCTGCAGGCGGCAGCAGAGTCTGTGTAGCTCTCCTGTGACTGAGTGAATGAGTTTACTCTAAGGGAAGAATTACTAGAATACCTGTGCAGTCTCATCAGATTCAAGCCATACCCTGCAATCTAGCTTTATCTCTAAATAACTAATACTTTGAGTTTGTCTGACTTATATCTTGTATCCCAATGGGCCCAGAGCTCAGATGGGAAAGAAAGAAAACAGGATGCTGTTCACTGGCCTTTAAATGCCCATAATTACTGATGGCTAGACATTTCCAAAGACTGAAATAGCCACAAATGTAAGGATGCCTTCTACTCTGAAGTACTCCTATGAGCTCTGCAGATTCAGGCTTTAATATGCAGAGTATTTTTTCCTCTGAAAAGTTTCTATACCTCAAACCAGGGTAAAGTATATTGTACCAAGAGTCCTGGCAAAGAAAGAGGATACCGTATTGAAATTATATACATTTCGCGAGTGGTGAAAATCGGGAATATTTCGTCATTAGTCATGCCTCTAGGTAAATTTCCACCTACCCAAAAAGTGCCTGATTAAATAAACTATGAGAAAAACATCCAGGTATATATTGAAATGTCTTTTCGTCTCTGCTAAAAAAACAAACAAACAAACAATCTTCAGAGTTGTGAACGCCTCTCAAACTGTACCCACAGTGCCCTTGTGATTAACTGGTGTTTCCAAATTTCAAAAACACACAATTTTTCATGGTGTATTCAAATTAAGATAATATTTTATGAAAGGTGAGTAGATATTAACCAAGTTCACTTTAGTGAGGAATCATTTCTATATACTTCGGGTTTGGCTTTCTCTTCTCCATTTGTATTATTGAGATCAACATGATTAAAATTCTGTTTGCTTCTCTCAACAATCAGCCCTATGAAATGTAAAGATTTTTAAAATTTTAGTCATGAATCACTGAATTACACCACATTCATTTCAACCACAAAAGTGCAATGATCAAGGAGATCTGAGATAGGTGATCACAAAGCAATTAAAAATATTAGATAATTAAGCCTTGCCTATGAACCATATAATTATTCTCTCTCTCATTTACTGAATTATGCCAGGCAGGGAAAAAAGAAACTTTAACATGATCTATTTAAAAATCTCAAAATAATATGAATTATAAAGCAATTCAATTTCTCTAGCTCTGCTATGCGTTTCCCCTCTTGTTTTTATGCACAGATCAATTTCCATTTCAATGACAGATAGGAGTTCAAGTAGTAGGTTGAACATCTCTCTTTTCTTAGAGTATCTTTGTTATCATGAGTAAAATTGAGCTGGTTTTCATTCAAATCTACTGTGTCTATGAAACAAGATTTAGTCATGCATTAAATGAAGGTTTCAAATAACATTATGCTGGGAATTTGTTACACGTTAAACACCAATAGTTTGCTTTCAATATGTGTATTGGCATAACAGTTATGCAATAATAAAATACAATAAAACTTATAATGCTCCATTCATACCAACAGCTCCCACAGCACAGCAGTTCTTCAAATGGTGAGTGAAAAATTAATAAACAGGACGAATCTGTGGAAGTGGTGTATAAAAGATGTGACGGACTGGAAATATCAAGCAATAATGAATGCCAGATCTGATTCCTTTGGCAAAATTACAGGACTAGTGCATTAAATGGAGCTTTGAAAAAATGAATTTTCAGTGATTTGGAAACAGCTATGTGCACGGTGACAAAGCTAATGTTGAGAAAAGAAAAAAGATGCACAGCGCAGACAACAGACTTGAATTGCTCTTTCAGATAGAACAGATAGAAGTTGTGTAAATAATAGGATTTGAGGGTTTCTCTACCCAATTGTAAATCCCTGAAGGGTGAGACAGACTTCATGATCACACCAGATCTTTAGCATAACATCAGCTGTAGCTGTAACTACCAGATGACACACTAGCATTTGGAAAAGCTTCAAGTATATATATTAGCTTCTTATATTGTTCTGTGGGTGTACTGGTAACAGAGTTTTCATACAATGGACTGGCTTCAAGGTTGTGTCGTTAACAGTGTAGTCCCTGGTCTGGTCTGAGGAAATACTGTAAACCCAGGCCTAGTTATTTGTAAACATTTTATTTTCAAAGTCCTCTGGAGGGAATCAGGCTTTTAGAAAGCTCCGATTTTTCAGTTGCTAATAAAAAGTCTCAAATTCAATCATCTGTGGCAGGGATGTTATATTTACTTAATTCCAGGAGCATCTGACTTCTCACACACAGACTTATTGTTTCCCGTTTTGAACTTTTTTATCAGATGCAGAGGTGATGGTGGTTCAGTTGAAAAGAAGAAAACAGCAACGGTTACCATAAAACAGCCCAAAGCTCTCCAGACTCAGCACAGAGAAAGAGAGAAAAACAATTTGCTAAACTGATCATAGAGTGACTTACCAGTCAATTAAGGAACACTTTGCAGCAATGCAAGGGGATTTCAGACACAGATGAATTACACCAAGATTGCTTTCTTTATTTGCATTGCAAAAACCAGGCAGACCGCAGATTTATATAAAGAGCTTCATAATTTTGCAATTTCCTATTGCCTGAACTTTTATTTTGACACAAGGGCCATGTTCACCTGAAGACAGTCACTCAGGTACTTTCCAAGCACACCGCTGAGAAATCGAAATTAGGAATAGTGCACTGCCAGATGCTACATTCTAAGAAGCCTTGTAAAAAAGCAGTACTCAAGTGTCACTTTGAAGAACACCTGTTAGACATTGTATTTGAAATGAAATACTGCTTGAACATTTTAGCTTGTAAGCATGATTTTTGATGTATTTAATTCACAACAATTGCACAGAGGATCTTTTCACGGTGAGCTAAAGACATGTCAGTTTTTGACACTCAGTGGAAAGAGTGACTCATCATGGTTGCTGATAACACGTGACTGGCGTTGAAATATACCCTCAGTAAATCCGTCATGCTGGGCTGCTGCTCCAGAAATGTGATGCGTGAGATTCTGGAAGGAAACCATCTTTTTAAAAATATTTAACTTTAATATTGGAACGCTTTAGTTTCTAGTCTGAAATCTTAGAAGAAAACAGGGCATTTTGACTTAATACCAGTAATGTGCCACGTCACTTATAAGGGAGAAAACGTTCTTTGAGAAAAACTTGCCAACTCATAACTGTTTCGTAACTTCTTACCGAAATGGAACTGTTTGACCGTAAAGCAAAAATAGATATATCATGCCGCCTAATTTTAGTATCAGAACTCAGTTTTAAGATAGGTCAGTTTTTGAGGTTAAAGATGAAAGTATCTTAAATCCCTTGATTAGCAATTGCCTTCACTGGGTGTAATATAGTATTTCTAATGCTATTTGAGCTAGATTTCAAGGTCCTGGCTTAAGGCTGGCCAGTTCCTTTTCCTGAGCAGCTGATTAACTCTGCAATCCAACCACGTCCTATTGGGCTTTCACCACCCAGGTCCACACTACAGCAGCCCTAGTCACTCCAGGGCCAAGTAACAGCTAGGAAGAGCCCCCGTGCCCTAGGAGTCTTTAAAATTATTCAAATGATGGAATCCACAGGCAGCTCGAGAAACCTAGGAAACTCCATCCTGCTTGCCATACATAAGATGTCCCCTGCAACCCTGGCTTGCTGTTATCTTGTCGCCAGGACCACCCCCAGGGAGCCCTGGCACCTCCTCTCCTCGGAGTTGTAGGGGAGAGTTCTGCCTTTCACGTATCATAGAGCGTCAGTGTCTTGTGTCCCACCATCCAGAGAATCTCTAAATTGTATAAATACTAGGCAATTAGAACTGCTACTTATTTTCATGTTTCCTCAAATGAAACCTAAAGTTCTATGAATGAAACCTTGCAGGTAACTCTATGAAGAACACTGGGGATAGGAAATAAGGCAAATCACTAACAGCTTTGTATTCGTATCTTTTGTAATCAGAGTCTGTTATATAAGTAAAGCATGAAGTGATAGTTTCACTTCTTAAAAACTTCTAGCGCCGCCACTCATCATCCCGCCCCAAGCCCCAGCACTCAAGCTCTCCAGACTTTCCAGCACAGGCACTGAGACCATTGGCGTGGATCCCACTTGGGGATTTCTCCCTCTTTTCAGTCACCACGAGAAGCCCAGGACCGTCAGACATTTCTCAAGGTCCTACATCTTGGACCCTTATGACCCTTTCCCAACCTGACGAATTTCTGAAAACTTCCCCTGTGCTCTCTGGAACTCATGATTCTTCATCAGAAAAATCCCTTGTAGCTTGGATTCTTCTGCTATTCCCTTTGCCTTCTACCTCTGACCCTTGGCTCTCCTATAAGGACTGGGACCCCTGCCCCTCTCTGAAGCAGCATGTCTTTTCAGGCCCAGGAGTCACTCACGAGGGGCGTGGGATGTGTACTCCTCACTCTACTTCGCTACCTTCAAATCATGTTCTTTCCCTCTTCCTTCAAACCACCTAAGATTTCATTTTCTGCTCTGAGATTGTATCACCTGGTACTCCTTGCCAAAGGTATCTATCCAAACCCTCAACACTCTCCTTGAAGATTCTATTATATGTTCTGGCTCTGTTTCTCTTTCTCTAGCACTACTCCTTAACTTTGAACATCTAACAGTCAACACTCCAATACCACAGTCTCTCAGATGGTTGATTTGTCGTCAGCTCCGCTTCACCATTACCCCCACTGGCATGCCCTAGACCCCTGGCATATCTAAAAGCCACATCTCTGCCCAAATCGCAATTTAATGCCCCACCCTATGACTACCACTTCTAATGTTTCCAGGTGACTGGCTCCTACCATCACTTCAACAACATTTACATTCAAGTAGGACCTGAAATCCATTCATTCTACCGTCTGTTCACAGGTCTACTCCAGTCTCGTGACCACACTGTCCCAATACAGATTCAAAGGCCCCCAGTTAAGTCACTGTGGTGCACAGTCTCTACTCCCTTGCTTGCCAATTCTGTCATCCTATTTGCCTTGCAAAGCATTCACTCTAGTTAAGATTACTTTTATCCCCCCCAGCTCTGTCACTAAAACTGCACTGCTGACGGTGTCTCGAGAAAAGTACATGGAAAAGTACAAGTTCACATTAAATCCATGAGCTCTAACTTCTTGTACTGGGCTCTTCGTGCTTGCCAGCAATGCTACTCCGTTTCTCTAGCCCACGCCTTTAATATAAGAGCATTTCCTATCTTCTCTCTACCCAAGAACTCAAGTCTGTTCTTGGCATTCTCCAGCTTCTAGTTCATACAGAAAATAAAAGCTATCAGAATAGAGTTCCCCACAGCACCAGGACACATGCACAGCCAAAGGCACCTCTGTCTTCACTTCTCTTCATGTGAAATAATGGCCTTGGTCCCTATATAATGATAATTGTCCCATCTGTATACTACACCCCATGTCATCTTACTCTTAGACAAAGGGCATTTGTCTAACAACTCTCCACTATCCCCAAGAGCCATCACTCTCCACTCTCCACTCATAAATGAGACAACAATGCTACTCAGGATTTACCTGGTCTCCTTGGCAACTTGTGCTTTCCTCCTCTTCTCTTTTGAACCCTGTTTCAACCCTCATCATGCCATTGGAGCTGGTCTCCTCGAAGCCACCAATGACCGAAATACAATGATGAGTCAGTCCTAGGACTTTATTTCCTTATATCTCTAGCAAAAGTTGAAACAATCATTTTTTTTCTAGAAATATTTTCCTAGTTTGTGTTTCAAGTTAACCAGATTTTCCATGTTTCGATCTCTTTGTGTGCGTGTGTGTGTGTGTGTGTGAGTGCTTTCTCAGCTTCTTTTGGCTTTTCACCCTCATCTCTGCAAGATTTGAAGTTAGATAACCAGGTCAGTCCATGTTCATCTTCTTTCATTCCTATACCCTCATTCATTCCCTTGGTGAACTCATCTATTATCAATTGTTATCATCAGATGCTAAAGGTTTTCAAATTATAACTCCACTATAGCTCCAACTTGGACCTCCCTGCCCTTCTCTTGGATGGATGCATGGCTCACGCCCTCATTGAGTCTCTGCTCAAACATAACACTTGCCGTAAGACCTTTCTAAATCCCTAACCCACCTTTAAATTACCACCCTCTCACACATCTGGACTTAAATATCCCCATTTTCACTTCCTGATGTATTATTAACATAACATTTTATCATGAGAAGCATACGTTGTACTCTTTTAGTTATTTTCTGTCGATCTTTTTTTGTTTTTTTTTTGCAGTACGCAGGCCTCTCACTGTTGTGGCCTCTCCCGTTGCGGAGCACAGGCTCCGGACGCGCAGGCTCAGCGGCCATGGTTCATGGGCCCAGCCGCTGCGCGGCACATGGGATCTTCCCGGACTGGGGCACGAACCCGTGTCCCCTGCATCGGCAGACAGACTCTCAACCATTGCGCCACCAGGGAAGCCCCGATTTTCTGTCAATCTTTCTTCCTCACTTCCCCTTACCACTAGCATATGTCTCCTGCAGAAAAGGAATTTTGCCTGTTGAGTTAACTGTTAAATCCCCAGTGCTTAGAAAAATGTAAGGCATGCAATAAATAAGTAACAGATAAATATTTCATTTCAGGATCTCTACAACATTGCTATAATTTGGCTTCCCACTTTGATCTCATAATGTTCTTCTAGACAAGGTTTAAATTTCAGCCAGTTTTAATATTATTGGTTAAACAATACATGCTTTTGCTTCTAATTTTTCCTTTTGCCTAGAAGATACACTAAACCTTCCCCGCCTTTGCTTTATTTCTACTTGATAAATTTCTTCTTATCTTTCACATTTTATCAGCATCATAAATACTTCTCTGATATCGTCAACTAAATTTACTCTTTTACCTTTCACAATTTTTAACATTTTCTACAGCATTTCAGTGGATATTTGCATAGTAGAATCCCCTTTACATCTTTTTTCTACCCTTCTAAAGGTGACTACTTAGGACAATGTATTTATTGTAAACTATTGTTATACACGCTAACGTACATGCATGGATTCAAAAGCGAAGACTCAGGCACTCCTATAAGTGAGGGAATAATCTATATCAGGCACTGATACATGTGTAATATAGAAAATGAAAATACTACATAACTGTCTCAAGGGCACATCTACTGATGCAAACTGACATGTAGAGTAATAAATAATTTCTTTTTAATTTCATGGCAAAGAGAGGAAGGTGGTAAATTTTCTCCACTGGGCTATCTCATCTATGCTTATACTTTAAATTATAATTATATGTGAAATGTATACGTTTTCCATCTTTCACTTACAATACCTCTGAATTGTTAATCCCAACCTAATTTTAAAACAAATAGAATCATCGTCAACAACAATAAACATGATATTGCTAATAAATTTATGCAGTGTTATATACTCCCTAATATTAGCAGCAAATTTATAGTGTTAGTAAATATTTTAAGAGCTATCTCTTGTGCTCTGTTTACTATTTTAGAAAACAAAGGAAAACCTTCAATTTGAATCAAAGTTTTTATCAATTTTTAAAGTATTTCCAGCATTGCACAACTTTTCTCTCACCCACAAGTAATGTTAAAACAGAATGAATCATGGCACTAGGTCTCTGTAACCTATGACTGTACTAAAAGTCAAGGGGTATGTTTTATTTTAAATTTGGGTACTGGGTTTCTTATGTAAACCCCTTGCTAAATTTTTTTAACAACCATAATGAAAAAGAGAAAAAAACGAAAAACAATATGGAATTCTTTGACAAAGATCCACCATTTAGGGGCAACATAAATTCTTCAAAGAATACATAAATATCAAACAAATAATCAAAAAAGGGGTTTTTTCTATGCTGTCTAGTATTTATTCACTTTATGACTTAGAAGCTACTTTTTTTTCATTTGTAACATTCAGTGTCCCAAACTATAAACTACAAAAACACCACCAAATTGGGAGTTCTTCTGATGATTAAATGAGAAAATGAAATAAAGCTTGTCATAACAGATGTTTAACAAATTGTGTGCTATCTTCCCATGGATTCGTATGAAAGGGAACATAGGTTCGTCACAGAATGGCTCCCACACCCTGGGACTTCTCACACTTCACTTTGACCTTGGCTACCGATTGGTATCAGTGATTATAGAAACTCATCAATATCCAGGTCCTGGGCTTCCCTGGTGGCGCAGTGGTTGAGAGTCCGCCTGCCGATGCAGGGGACACGGGTTCGTGTCCCGGTCCGGGAAGATCCCACATGCCGCGGAGCAGCTGGGCCCGTGAGCCACGGCCGCTGAGCCTGCGCGTCCGGAGCCTGTGCTCCGCAACGGGAGAGGCCACAGCGGTGAGAGGCCCGCGTACCGCAAAAAAAAAAAAAAAAAAAAAAAATCCAGGTCCTCCTCTTCAACCCCCAAACCCGTTTTGCAAGTAGGACCATTATATAACTAGATGTGTTCAACAGAATACAAAGGAGAAATCTTTGGCTCTCTTCTAATGAGGCAGCTAATTCCTTCAAAAGCCATTTTTTCTTTCACCTCAGGCTAACCTTTGTGTTATAAGCTAAAGAACCCACGAGAATGGAGCAAAGCTTTTCCTCGAGATGCCGTTTAGAGCAGAAACCTGCACTCTACATTGACTGCGATGCGAGTTATAAATAAGACTCTTTTTCACTATGTCATTGAGATTTTGTTTCTATTGTTACAGAAATTAGCATTCAGTACTCTGGCTAATACAGTATTTAAGCAGTTTATTCATGCAGATGTAACATGAGGCGGATTTTGCCTGGGTAAAAATAACTCATTCCACTTTGATGCCCATAATTGAGGTCCTTCATATGCTGACATTCGAGAAACTCCATAGTTAATTGTTGTAACTGTTATAAGAATGGAAATCAAAATTATAACCATAAAACAACCAAGGTCAAGTAAAGAAAGGATAACTATGAAAAGTATACTTTTAACGAAGGTATTATTTGAATAAGTTGACTTTTCCAAAGCCAAAAAAACTTAAAAATATAAATGTGTTGACATTTATTTGGCTAAAAATCCAAAATACCAGACTCTCTGAAGCAAACAGGCTTACCCACAAATTGCAAAGTACACAAGGAAGACACTAATTGCAGTAACCACTCTTTAAACAATCATGCAGAAATGTATCAGTGGATAAGCTGTCAAAGAAGCTGCATTTAAGATTTTTATGAAAACAAAACAGAAAAAGCAAAGCTCCTCTTCTAAGGAGGTAGGAGATGTGGACTCTGTGTAATTAGTTTCAGTGTACTGGCTGTGTATTGGAAGAAAATAAGTGTTTTGTCTAGAAAACAGGTTACATGTGAACTACTTAAATGCTCACACTTTGATTTTTCCTCTATAATTTCAATAGCTTGAGGGCACACAACAGGAATTTAAAGAAGAAAACACCAACAGTTTTAGTTTCAGATGAAGAGACTCGTGGAACTACAGTCAACACCTACTGCTTTCTCAGTGTTTTCATACTACATAGGCCATTATTTCACCCTTTCAGAAACAGTCCTGGCAGTCACAGGTGATGAACCAGACCACGAGTAATTGGCGCTTGCATAAAATAATGGAGACTAAAAGTGTCATTCAATGCAGAGATTTTTAAGAATGGCAGCAGAGCGACAAATGAGAAATGTCTTCCAATTCTGCAGTGTAAGTCTAATTAAAAGTATGTGATACGATAAAGGAAAAAAAAATTGCTAGATGCTGGTAACTCTGTATCTTTCAGATACTGATTTTAAAATGAAAGCATTACATCCTTCAGCTTTCAGTTAAGATCCAGAAATCACAAAAGGTCATCTACACCCACCCTGAGAAGGAGAGTAAGATGGATGAATTACAAAGCCACACAAGTTTTTCTACCCATCATAGAGCTGAGGACAAAAAGAAACACAATAAAACTAAACTGCAGAAAAAGTGAAGGCTTCGCTAGAAGAGAAGAGACCATAACTGCTTTCTCTTCTGCTGGAATGGTGAGAGTGGTGGTAAGGGGTAATCTTGAAAGACATATGGAAGGCTAAAGGGGTCTAAATTTTAATAAATTTGTAACATCTAGGTACAGGTTGACATGAGAGATCAGAATCCTGAGGGGCTGCAGTCAAAGACGGTGTGTGGGGGTTCCCTGGTAGCACAGTGGTTGAGAGTCCGCCTGGCAATGCAGGGGACATGGGTTCGTGCCCCGGTCCGGGAAGATCCCACATGCCGCGGAGCGGCTGGGCCCGTGAGCCATGGCCGCTGAGCCTGCGCGTCCGGAGCCTGTGCTCCGCCACGGGAGAGGCCACAACAGTGAGAGGCCCGCGTACAGCACAAAAAAAAAAAAAAAAAAAAAAAAAAAAGACGGTGTCTGCACAACCCACCGTTTTTCCCATGGTCCCTCAACGAAGTCGACAACCCAGAGCCCTCAAGGTTTGGGGCAGGGCAGAAGGACCAAGAGAAACCCTCCTCCCCCACTCCAGGCGCCTGGGCCTTCACAGTGCGCATGTAAAGCAGACTGACACCTGGGGCGCCACTAAAAGCAAAGCTCTGATCCAAGAGCCTTCGAAGGTAGCGATGAACACACTAAAGCCATGAAACAGCTCAATCACTGTTAGATCCACACATACCCCAGACTAGGGCTTGAAAGTGAAAAGGGCATGTTTTTTTCTGCGGGTAAATATTACTTAGTCTATAACGCTGTTTCACACACAACATCCCAAATAAATTTTAGAAGCATGAGACACAAGGAGAAAGTAGAAAAATATGACCCATGTTCACAGATGTGCTTGTGTCCATACACGAGTCAGAATTTTCTGTTTCTTTCTCGTTTCTGGTACGTCCAAATTTTTTTCAGGACATCCTGAGTAAATATACACACATAGGCTACTGAGGTTTAAAGCAGAAATGATAACAATGTATCGTGAGGTTCCAGACATGCAGAGGTAAAACATACTTTTTTAAAGTTGGATTCAAAATGAATTATTTTCTGATGTGACAATTAAATGTTATAAGTCTCTTCTTTATGTTCAATTTTTGTGTTGTAATATTTAAATATACTCTATTGAAAAGATGGTCTGTTTCAAGGAAAAAAATTTGAAATTCAAAGCATTTTTGATGTTTAAAGGCACAAGACCTCACTCATATCGTGTATACTCATTTACATTTTGAAACTTATAATAACGTAATTTAAATATGATGTGACATCCTTATTTCATGCTATTCCAAATGCTGCTTTCAAGCTTTATATTTTGTCCTAATAATAGGGAGAGCTGGCAGCATAAATGACATGTTAGTGCTGCATATATATGGCTCCTCTAGTCCTGTAAAAACAAACACATATACCAGCATATATATTTTTAAGCGGCAATATCAAGATTTCATTTGCTTTCAACACAAAGCTAACATCAAACAAACGTAATGAGGGCTGTTCTAATTAAGTGAAGAGTTAAGCAAAGATTCCTTGGATAAGACACCAAAAACTCACAATACAAAAGAGAGTATTGATAATTGATTCATTAAAATGTAAACTTCTGCCTTTCAAAAGACAATGTGATGACAATGAAAAGCCCCAGGCTGGGAGGAAATATTTGCAAAATATACATCTGATTAAACTCTCACAACTCAGTAAGAAATCAAATAACTCCAAAAAATTTTTTTGAAAACACATTTACCAAAGAAGGGCTATGAATAGCAAATAAACACATGAAAATATGTTATATAAATATTAGTCATTCAGGAACAAAAATTAAACCTGAGATACCCCTACACATGCATGGAACAGCTAACTTTCATGAAATCTGTGAATACCAAATGCTAGCAACTCAAACTCTCATGACATTGTCCTGTGGAATGAAAAATGGTACAGCCAGTTTAGAAAACCGCTCGGCAGTTCCTTTTACAGGTAAATATCATGTCATGTGATCCAGCAATCACACACTTAGGAATTTACCTAAGAGAAATGTCAACATATGTCTATACCAAGACCTATATATGAATATTTACGGTACCCTTAGTGATAACAGCCCAAATCTGAAAGCAACACATGTGCTATCAGTGAATAGAGAAAAATTTCATAGTATATCCATAAGGTAAAATGTTACCCGGTAATCAATGGAAGTGAACTACTGAAAAATACAAAAATATTGCTGAAGTGAAAGCAATCAGATATAAAAGTCTACATAGTCTTTGATCCTTATTATATGACAATCTGGGAAGAGAAAACTAGAGAGACAGAAAGCAGATCAGGTTTTGCCAAGAATGGGTCAGGTGGTGAGTGGGGGAAGGGGACTGAGTACAAAGGGACATGAGGGAACTGAGGGAGACAAATATTCTATATCTTGATTGTGGTAGTGGTTATGTAATAGTATATATTTATCAAAACACATACAACTGTAAGACCAAAAAAACTGATGGATTGTACTGTGTGGATATTATACACTAATAAACATGTCATCCAAAAAAAAAAAGAGGAAATGCATACATTAGCAGATTTATGGTTTGGTTTGAATCAGGAGCTATTTAAAATATTGGAGGCAAAATAATAACATAAGACAAACAAAATCAGGTTGCTCTGAATGAAATGGGGTAGAAAAATCTAGGTTGTTCTGTGTGATTTTGCTGCTATGCAACTCACACTGCCTTATTTACTCAGAAATGTCAGATGTAGGTTAATAGGTTTAATTAAGAAAACTTTCCAATCATTCTGGTATAATTTGGAAGAAAAATTGGCTTCCGCTTTGGTTATGAGAGCCCAGAAGATTGGTAAACCTTTTAATATTTCTGAACACTACTTATTTATAATGTTTTCTCTAGAACAATCTCTATGTACGGTCCATCTTTTGGGAGATCACTGATTATTTCAGTTATACTGTATTCTTGAAAACACACATATACAAGCACATACATATGTATGGGTGTTTTCAATCCCTCTCGCTCTTTTTCTCTCCCTCTCTCCTTTAAATTTCCATATAAATTTTAGAACCGGATTGCAATTTCTTCAGAAACTCTTCTGTGATCGATATTGAAATAATACTGGATCTATAAGTGAATCTAGAGGAAAAGTCTTAGCAATATTATTTCTTTAAATACATGAATGTGGTATACTGCTTTATTGAGGCATTACAAATTTTCTCTGAAATGTTTTTGTAGATAGCAGCTTACATGTTTTGCACAATTTTCGTAGATTTTTCCTACTTGATTTTTTTATCCTTTCATCAATTATAAGTTTATGTATTTATTCTGTATATGAGGCAATCATATGAACTTCCCCATTTTTCAACAGTATTACACTGATTTTGTTTTTCTTGTCTGTGCCTGTTGGCATAATCAGGATGCCAGCTTCTCTAGCATCCAGGTGTTGGTGTATAAGAAAAAGAAAACTCGAAGAATTCCTCGTCTAAGATGTTGAAGTCGTCAGTTAGTCTGTCTTCTCTTTATCTTTCAGAATATATTCATGTCTTTTTTTACACATGACATCCAGAATTAAATGTGCTTAGTCAAAAGAATAAAGAGAAATGTGTCTACTCCATTTTGCCCAGAACTAGAAGAGAAACATCTACGTTTAGCCTTTACTTTGAAAGATATTTTCACTGTTGTAGAGCTCTAAGTTGGCAATTCTTTTTGTTCAGCACTTAAAGACATTATTCAATTGTATTCTGACTTCCATTGTTTTTCGTGTATCCTCAGCCTGCATTCCTATTGTTGATGCTTTGAAAGCATCGGATCTTATTTTCTAGCTGCTTTAAACATTTAGTCTTTGTTTCCAACAGTCTTAGGAAGACGTTTCTAGGTATGGTTGCGTATTTATCTTCACTGAGGTGTGCAAAAGTTATTTAATGTCTGGTTTGAAACTTTTCATCAGTATTGAAAGTATCTTGGCCATTATTTCTTCAAATACTGATGATGCCTGATTTATTCACTCTTACTTCTCCTTATATTTACCTCCAAGGTTATTAGACCTTTCACTTTGTCTCATTTGCCTCTTATGAATTTTTCCTGTACTTCCCATTTTTTCTTCTCCATTATTCAGTTTGAATAGTTCCTGCTCATACACTCTTGAAGTTAAACCCAATTTCAGGCACTGTAGTTTTATTCTTAGAACTTACATATCTTTCAATAGTTTCCAGTTTTCTCAAAATTTTTTCTATTTTTCTCCTTTTCATTAAACAAGTTAATCATAGCTACTTTAAAGTCATTTTCTACTTATTCCATTAGTTCAAATACCTTAGAGCCAATTTTTATTTCCTGGGTTTTTTCTTTTAGTTTTTGATCACATGATCCTATTTCTTGGTATTCTTCCTAATTTCAACTGAATGCCTGATGTGTTATACTAAAAAACACAGAGGTTATAGATGAAATCAAACTTCTCTAAAGTTTCACATCTTCTGCTAGACCTTCATCAAAATAAGCACTGAGCTTAGTTGGACAGAGCTGTACTTACGGGAAGCCTGAGATGCCCTATTTCTAATAGACTTGTTGGGCTCTCATAAATAGCTAGATTTACTCATCTTGGTCCCTTTCAACAATCTTAATTCTGATTTCTGTTTTCTTAGCTCTGTGAGATGGCAGAAAACTCTGCTATGCTTCTTAGAGAATTCTGGCTTAATATTTTAGTCCCTCTTATCAGGTACAACTTCATAATTTCACAGAAGTCTTGAGGAGGAAATTGGATGTGTTTTGATTCCCTTCATACTGTCATTTTTTTTTTGTTTTGATTTTAGTTTACCCTTTGGAGACCACCAAGATTTCTTATAGTTTCTGCATTCCCCAAGAGTGGGCACCTATCCAAGCAAAATACATTCTCAGCCTGAGCTCAGAAATAGTAAATACATCCAGGGAGCAAAATAGCTGTAGATCATAAGAAAACTTCTCTGAAGTCCTCTCCCCTTCAGAATTATATCCATTCAACTCCTTATTTATTGCTTCCTCAACTCACTGATGCCTTAAATGGATTCTTTTTCAATTGTATCTCAATTTCCAAATGGTTCTCAGGGATAACTGTTTTCTGTAGCCAAATATTACTACCTACTTGAAAGTGACTATCTGGAGATCTTTTCACTTACCAATTCCACAAATTCCATCTCCACAAATTTTTATTTAGTTGTCTTATTATGCATAATGACATCCACAGTGAAAATAGTTCGATAACTAAAATATTCAAAGGAAATTTCACTGTGAAAAGGTTTAGAAACATATGTCTAAACTTCCTGGTCTCTACGTAATTGCCTACATGCACAGGATGTTTAGACGAGACCCCTTCCTCAATATCCTCAAGTAGGATATAAACTGAAACAACATAGCTCTAGAGACAGATGATTGGTAGGTAGGTAGACAGATAGATAGATCAACAGAGAGAAATAGACTGAATAAAGTGAAATACAGGGGCTTCCCTGGTGGCGCAGTGGTTGCGAGTCCGCCTGCCGACGCAGGGGACACGGGTTCGTGCCCCAGTCCGGGAGGATCCCAGGTGCCGCGGAGCAGCTGGGCCCGTGAGCCATGGCCGCTGAGCCTGCGCGTCCGGAGACTGTGCTCCGCAACGGGAGAGGCCACAACAGTGAGAGGCCCGCGTGCCGCAAAAAAAAAAAAAAAACAAGAGATGACAAGTGTTGACAAGGGCATGAAAAAGGGAGCCCTTGTGCACTGGTGGTGGGATGTAAATTGGTGCAGCCATTATGGAGAACAGCATGGAGGGTCCTCAAAAAATTAAAACACTGAACTACTATATGATCCAGCAATCCCACTTCTGGCTGTATAACCAAAGGGAATGGAATCAGTATCACAAAGAAAATATCTGCACGCCCACATTCATTGCAGTATTATTCACAAGAGCCAAGCTATGAAAACAATGGAAACAGCTGTCAAGGAGTGAATGGATAAAGAAAATGTGGTATTTTCTCTGAAGATGAATGAGGAACATAGACTTGTATGGCGTTTCTGCACCTGCTGCTTATAATAATTAAGAGTTTTCATAACTGGAGGACTTTATAAAGTCACCAAAGTTTGTATAAATAATCAACCTAATTATGTACCTTAGGTTAATCATTTGGTGCTTGAAATTAAGCTCAACGTTCAGAAAGATAGCATGAGTAATTAATTTCATTTTGGGTCTAAATCATCTTAGAATAGTACTATTTCATATAGGAATAGTATAGAGATATGTGTTAGACTTCTGCGGGTTTTTTTCCAAATATGTCAGTGGATCTATTTACACCCACCTTTGTTTGCCTCCGTTGTTTCATTTCTACTTTGTCTAGAACTGATTTGCCTTAAGGAGTCGCAGTAAGAACAATTATATATTATTCAACAGTTTAAAAACCTGGACCAGTTTAGAATTAACACCCGATGACTACCCATGCTGGATGAAAACCATTCACCTCTTAGGAGTTATTTAAATAGCCTTAGAAGGCCTCACAGTGGTATAAAACAGTTCCTCTCCAAATTCATGTGCAGATTTCATCTGCCTTTCCTGTATGAAGATGTAGCTCTGTGTGGGGAAAGCACACAAGATAAAATCCTCAGCAACAATGGAGTAGCAGAGGGCAAAAAGCAACAAGTTTTGCTCGCTGAAAAACACAGGTCACTACCTCTCTGCCTGTGGTTACAAACCATAACATCCTGAAAGTCACCCCTTGTCACTGCTTCTATCCACACCAATCCTGGGCATGTCACCTCATTAAAATCATTAATCTACTTATATTCAGACAGAGTCCAAATTCTCTCTTAAAAAAATTGTATGAGGTTCTTTATTTTTCCCCTAAATTAGATGTTTTAGTGGAAGAAAATAATTAGATGTATTTTAGCAATAACTGATTTGCAACTCACTGCAAGCATAGTTAAAGCAGCGTCAGGAGAAAGAGAAAAAGAATCCTTTTAATGGGGGCTATTGATCTATGACAAAGTATCATAATTAAAAGAGACCTTTTGAATTTCTGTTGCAAAGACATAGTATATTCTAATTGCTATAACCTTTGGGAATCTTCTGAAGGATAATAGTTCTGTCCAAAGGTTAGAACAGATTTTAGGCAGGAGGTGTTTAACTGAATGTGACTGTGTGACACAAGAAATAGCAACCTAATGCAAAATAAATCACCTATATTTTCCACCTATTTTTTTTCTAACAGAGTAAAAACAGACAAGCAAAGCAAAATAAAAATTGGGATTTAAATTTGTAATTCCTCTTCAAGGCATATGTCTGTAATACTAAGTATCAAAACTATCACTGGAGATAGCAAAGTCTTAGAAAGCCATTATTATTGAAGTCTTATTGGACAGAGCACAGTAACTTCTTATACTCAAATTGATGTGGAATATTTTTTTGTTTTAGTTTTCACAAAGTTAAAGATATTTAATGGATAGACCTTACAAGCACTTTGAAATATCAGAAAAATTTTTTCAAAGACGAAATACCCTACATATGTTTCCAATACTGTTATACATCAAAATTTCCAGATTATTAACATAAGATCAATTTTTGAGGGCATCAAGGAAAAGCTTCACTAAACAGAGTTAAACAGGCAAGGAAAATTGTATTCAATACTACCGCAGCAGGGTAGAGTGATTAAACTTGACTCCGCTGAAACAAAGGGCTGGAGAGATTTAAGCACTGGGCTGAGTGAGTAGAAAAGTATTGCAGGAGGAGGGCGGGGATTGGTCCAGGTGATTAGGCCCTCTGTTTGCTCATTAGTAATAACTGTGATGATTGCTGAGCTGTCGTCCTGCCGTCCAGGAAGATGGGGACATAGGGCACCATCCTTCTAGACTGTGAGATGGCTTCCAGGTGTTTGAGAAAGAAATTCCTGGGTTAAAAAATCACAGAAGAGGACTTCCCTGGTGGCGCAGTGGTTGGGAGTCCGCCTGCCGATGCAGGGGACGCGGGTTCGTGCCCCGGTCTGGGAGGATCCCGCGTGCGGCAGAGCGGCTGGGCCCGTGAGCCATGGCCGCTGAGCCTGTGCGTCCGGAGCCTGTGCTCCGCAGGGGGAGAGGCCACAGCAGTGAGAGTCCCGCGTACCGCAAAAAAAAAAAAAAAAAAAAAAAATCACAGAAGACTGGGGAAAGATTTACATCTCAAAGGAACAGAGAATTTAAATGTTTTCTAAAACAAATGCTCTAAAGTTTAGTGAAGAATGAGAAAGTTAGGCCATCTTGGTAAAATGACTTATACTTATTCAAAAATCAGTCAATTGGATCAATGGTAGTTATTTTCTATCACTGTTTATACCTGAATATGAATTAGCATGGAATTTGTTTATTAGGGGTCTTTCACAGGTTGCATATTTTAAGATGATTTTTGCTATCCCTTGTGAAGGAAAAATAAAATTAGAGTAAGAGAGCTCTCTAAAATGGAGTCAGATACAGAACAAACTAGGTTGCCTTTGGGGAGAGGGAAATGAGGAGGGGCAAGATAGGGGAAGGGGATTAAGAAGTAAAAATTACTATGGATAAAATAGATAAGCTACAAGGATATATCGTACAGCACATGGAATATAGCCGATATTTTATGATAACTTTAAATGGAGTATAATATATAAAAAATTGAACCATTATGTTGTACACCTGAAACTAATACATTATAAATCAACTATACTTCAATAAAAAAGGAAAAAATATACAAATTCTAAACCTCTCCCCCAAAATAAAATAAGATAATATGGAGCTTGGAGGCCATTAAGAAATGTGACTTATGCACTTCTCAGCCTGGATGGAATCTGACCTTTGAACTGATGAAGTCATCCAGAATACCTGCCAGAAACTCAAGATACTTACTGGACTCACTCTAATAACTCAGGACAGTCTATCTACTTATTGAACCTCTACCCTAAAACAAATGGGCATTCCTTAAGGACGAATACTTTCTGACTCGCATCACAGTCAATCAAAATTTCTTTATAAGCCCCTGACTCTTTCTCTTCCTGGAAACATTCTTCTGGGGTTACTTGAATCTGTGTCTCCCAAATTGCAATGATTGAGACCCTAAATAAACTCCTCTTATTTGCAGACTCTTGCAGTATTTATTTTGGTTGATACCCCCCATCCTAAATGATAACACGGTAATGGTTAATTTAAGACTAATAAAACTAATTTGAGTATTAAGTCTCAAACAACCTTAGAACTCAGATGTGAAACTACTGACTAGTGTCTTTTATGAAATACAACTTTGGAGTCACTGACTTGATAAAATGTTGAAAGAGATAAAAGACTCTCAATATAGGGAGAGACATTACCAGAGTTGGGCTAAATTATTGATATTGCACATCCTAAGTAAAGTATTTGCATTTTAATACTTGCCCTTAGCCTTTTTTTCCCCTAGAGTCTCTGGTATAAGACAGGCAGACAAATTTCTCACTATAATTTTACAGACAGAAAAGCTACAACACAGGTAAGTCACAGAGCCCCTTGAAACAAGAGCCAATTGAAGCAAAGCAGAGAACATTCTCGTAAATATTCTGCTATGTGAACAGAATATTTCTCATTTTATACACAAGGAATCTGAGACTTTGAGGCCCAGTGCCACAAACATATGAAGAGTCAAGTTTCATATTGTTTTCACTATACTACCTCAATTATATTTATACACTTCCATATTTCACTCTTCAGAGTTCTCAAACAGCCAATTATGTTTTAAGTTTTGTGTCTATCATTTTTCACCTCCTAAAATCTAACTTTCTGGAAACTCGTATGCACTTTCTGGGAAGGAATGTAAAAATTATGAAGAAGATGACAAAAAGTTCTTGGAAGAGGAAAAAGAAAATAAAAAGACAGCTTATCTTGTGGGTCTATTCCTTGTTTTCCAAAGCTCAAACATCCTAATGAGAAATCAACCTAGAAAAATGAGTATTTTTAAATGTTGACTACATTTATAAGTTGTTTTTTCTTCACTTTCTTCCTTCATTCTCCTTCTTTTCCATGTCTTCTGGCCAATTAGCCATTGAAGACATTGTAGTTTTGTAACTTTGACAAATAACTGTATAATTTCCACTGTGGACAGCATTGTTTCATTCCTTTATTTTTAACGCCATGGACCATAAAAGCTTCATACCAACTGCTAAGTACCAAAACATCTCAAAGCCATAAACTAATGGGTAAAAATTATTGGGTAATAATTATTAACTAAATCTTTTTTATCATTGTTCAAATTGCACACTTATATCATAAAAACAATTATCTCTGTGTGAAATTAAAATCTGAGATTATCTTTAAAATTTTAAACCATGATATATCACTGTGGTTACTAGTCACAGAGTTCATATTCTCAGCTGAATTCTTAACTTCAATTACTAACTGCAGAGAAAGTCTGCTTGAAAGAAGTTATTCAACAAGTAAAGCTGACAGTCACAGGAATTCCTGAGCAAACTGTTAATACTAATCACTCCCCCATCCACCCAACAAGCCCCCAGGAAAACAAGCAAGCAGTGTCTTTGAAAGTTTTTAAGACTAGCATGAAAACTCTTTCCAGAGGACTGGCTTAACCTAAACTTTGATACTTTCAAAACACGAGTTTGATGACTAAAGTCTAATCTCAGGTTTTAAAGACAGAAAATTGGAGGGCAGACAGCAGAAACAAGAAGAACTACAATCCTGCAGCCTATGGAACAAAAACCACATTCACAGAAAGAAAAACAAGATGAAAAGGCAGAGAGCTATGTACCAGATGAAGGAACAAGGTAAAACCCCAGAAAAACAACTAAATGAAGTGGAGATAGGCAACCTTCCAGAAAAAGATTTCAGAGTAATGATAGTGAAGATGACCCAGGACCTCAGAAAAAGAATGGAGGCAAAGATCGAGAAGATGCAAGAAATGTTTAACAAAAACCTAGAAGAATTAAAGAGAAAAAAACAGAGATGAACAATACAATAACTAAAATGAAAACTACACTAGAAGGAATCAATAGCACAATAACTGAGGCAGAAGAACGGATAAGTGACCTGGAAGACAGAATGGTGGAATTCACTGCCACAGAACAGAATAAAGAAAAAAGAATGAAAAGAAATGAAGACAGCCTAAGAAACCTCTGGGACAACATTAAATGCAACAACATTGGCAAAAATTAAAGACAAAGAAAAATTACTGAAAGCAGCAAGGGAAAAATGACAAATAACATACAAGGGAACTCCTATAAGGTTAACAGCTGATTTCTCAGCAGAAACTCTACAAGCCAGAAGAGAGTGGAATTATATACTTGAAGTGATGAAAGGGAAGAAACTACAACCAAGATTACTCTATCCGGCAATGATCTCATTCAGATTTGATGGAGAAATAAAAAGCTTTACAGACAAGCAGAAGCTAAGAGAATTAGCACCAACAAACCAAATCTACAACAAATGCTAAAGGAACTTCTCTAAGTGGGGAACACAAGAAAAGAAAAGGACCTACAAAAGCAAACCAAAAACAATTAAGAAAATGGTCACAGAAATATACATATTGATAATTACCTAAAACGGGAATGGATTAAATGCTCCAACCAAAAGACACAGGCTTGCTGAATGAATACAAAAACAAGACCCATATATATGCTGTCTAAAAGAGACCCACTTCAGACCTAGGGACACATATAGACTGAAAGTGAGGGGATGGAAAAAGATAGTCCATGCAAATGGAAACCAAAAGAAAGCTGGAGTAGCAATACTCAGATAAAATAGACTTTAAAATAAAGAATGTTACAAGACACAAGGAAGGACACCACATAATGATCAAGGGATCAATCCAGGAAGAAGATGTAACAATTATAAATATATATGCACCCAACATAGGAGGAACACAATACATAAGGCAATTGCTAACAGCTATAAAAGAGGAAATCAACAGTAACACAATAATAGTGGGGGACTTTAACACCTTACTTACAAAAATGGACAGATCATCCAAACAGAAAATTAATAAGGAAACAGAAGCTTTAAATGACACAATAAACCAGATAGATTTCACTGTAACTTACAGGACATTCAATCCAAAACTAGCAGATTACACTTCCTTCTCAAGTGCACATGGAAAATTCTCCAGGATGGATCACATCTTGGGTCACAAATCAAGCCTCAGTAAGCTTAAGAAAATTGAAATCATATCAAGCATCTTTTCTGAACACAGCGCTATGAGATTAGAAATGAAATACAGGGAAAAAAAGTAAAAAACAAAAACATATGGAGTCTAAACAATACGTTACTAAATAACCAAGAGATCACTGAAGAAATGAAAGATGAAATCAACAAATACCTGGAGACAAATGACAATGAAAACACGACGATCCAAAACCTATGGGATGCAGCAGAAGCAGATCTAAGAGGGAAGTTTATAGCTATACAAGCCTACCTCAAGAAACAAGAAAAATCTCAAGTAAACAATCTAACCTTACACCTAAAGGAACTAGAGAAAGAAGAACAAACAGAACCCAAAGGCAGCAGAAGGAAAGAAATCATAAAGATCAGAGCAAAAATAAATGAAATAGAAACAAAGAAAACAATAGCAAAGATCAATAAATCTAAAAGCTGGTTCTTTGAGAAGATAAAAAAAATTAATAAACCATTAGCCAGACTCATCAAGATAAAAAGGGAGAAGACTCAGATCAATAAAATTAGAAATGAAAAAGGAGAAGTTACAACAGACACAGCAGAAATACAAAGCATCCTAAGAGACTACTACAAGCAACTCTATGCCAATAAAATGGACAGCCTGGAAGAAATGGACAAATTCTTAGAAAGGTACAACCTTCCAAGACTGAACCAGGAAGAAATAGAAAATATGAACAGACCAATCACAAGCAATGAAATTGAAACTGTGATTAAAAATCTTCCAGCAAACAAAAGTCCAGGACCAGATGGCTTCACAGGTTAATTCTATCAAACATCTAGAGAAGAGCTAACACCCATCCTTCTCAAACTCTTCCAAAAATTTGCAGAGGAAGGAACACTCCCAAACTCATTCTATGAGGCCACCATCACCCTGATACCAAAACCAGACAAAGATACTACAAAAAAAGAAAATTACAGACCAGTATCACTGATGAATATAGATGCTAAAATCCTCAACAAAATACTAGTAAACAGAATCCAACAACACATTAAAAGGATCATTTACCATGATCAAGTGGGATTTATCCCAGGGATGCAAGGATTCTTCAATATATGCAAATCAACCCATGCGACACACCATATTAACAAATTGAAGAATAAAACCATATGATCATCTCAATAGATGCAGAAAAAGCTTTTGACAAACTTCAACACCCATTTATGATAAAAACTCCAGAAAGTGGGCATAGAGGGAACCTACCTCAACATAATAAAGGTAATAAATGACAAACCCACAGCAAACATCGTTCTCAGTGGTGAAAAACTGAAAGCATTTCCTCTAAGATCAGGAACAAGACAAGGTTGCCCACTCTCACCACTATTACTCAACAGAGTTTTGGAAGACCTAGCCATGGCAATCAGAGATGAAAAAGAAATAAAAGGAATACAGATTGGAAAAGAAGAAGTAAAACTGTCACTGTTTGCAGGTAACATACTACACATAGAGAATCCTAAAGATGCCACCAGAAAACTACTAGAGCTAACCAATGAATCTGGTAAAGTTGCAGGATACAAAATTAATGCACAGAAATCTCTTGCATTCCTATACAATAATGATGAAAAATCTGAAAGAGAAATTAAGGAAACACTCCCATTTACCACTGCAAGTAAAAGAATAAAATACCTAGGAATAAACTTACCTAGGGGAAAAAAAGACCTGTATGCAGAAAACTATAAGACACTGATGAAAGAAATTAAAGATGATACCAACAGATGGAGAGATATACCATGTTCTTGGATTGGAAGAATATTGTGAAAATGAGTCTACTACCCAAAGCAATCTACAGATTCAATGCAATCCCTATCAAATCACCAATGGCATTTTTTACAGAACTAGAAAAAAAAATCTTAACATTTGTATGGAGACACAAAAGACCCCAAATAGCCAAAGCAGTCTTGTGGGGAAAAAAACGGAGCTGGAGGAATCAGACTCCCTGACTTCACACTATACTACAAAGCTACAGAAATCAAGACAATATGGTAGTGGCACAAAAACAGAAACATAGATCACTGGAACAAGATAAAAATCCCAGAGTTAAACCCATGCACCTATGGTCAACTAACCTATGACAAAGGAGGCAAGGATATACACTGGAGAAAAGACAGTCTCTTCAATAAGTGGTGCTGGGAAAACTAAACAGCTACATGTAAAAGAATGAAATTAATACACTCCCTAACACCATACACAAAAATAAACTCAAAATGGATTACAGACCTAAATGTAAGACCGGACACTGTAAAACTGTTAGAGGAAAACATAGGAACAACACTCTTTGACATAAATCACAGCAAGATCTTTTTTGATCCACCTCCTAGAGTAATGGAAATAAAACCAAAAATAAACAAATGGGACCTAATGAAACTTCAAAGCTTTTGCACAGCAAAGGAAACCATAAACAAGACGAAAAGACAACCCTCAGAACAGGAGAAAATATTTGCAAACGAATCAAGGGACAAAGGATTTATCTCCAAAATATATAAACAGCTCATGCAGCTCAATATTAAAAAAACAAACAATCCAATGAACAAATGGGCAGAAGACCTAAATAGACATTTCTCCAAAGAAGACATACAGATGGATAAAAAACACATGAAAAGATGCTCAACATCACTAATTATTAGAGACATGCAAATCAAAACTACAATGAGGTATCACCTCACACTAGTTAGAATGGGCGTCATCAGAAAATCTACAAACAATAAATGCTGGAGAGGGTGTGGAGAAAAGGGAACCCTCTTGCACTGTTGATGGGAATGTAAAGTGATACAGCCACTATGGAGAACAGTATGGAAGTTCCTTAAAAACTAAAAATAAAATTACCATATGATCCAGCAATCCCACTACTGGGCATATACCCAGAGAAAACCTGTAATTCAAAAAGACACATGCATCCCAATGTTCATTGCAGCACTGTTTACAATAGCCAGGTCATGGAAGCAACGTAAATGCCCATTGACAGACGAATGGATAAAGAAGAAGTGGTACATATATACAATGGAATATTACTCAGCCATAAAAAGGAACGAAATTGGGTCATTTGTTGAGACTTGGATGGATCTAGAGACTGTCATACAGAGTGAAGTAAGTCAGAAAGAGAAAAACAAATATCGTATATTAACACATATACGTGGAACCTAGAAAAATGGTACAGATGAACCGGTTTGCAGGGCAGAAATTGAGAAACTGATGTAGAGAACAAACATACAGACACCAAGGGGGGAAAGCGGCGGGGTTGTGAGTGGTGGTGTGATGAACTGGCAGATTGGGATTGACATGTATACACTGATGTGTATAAAATTGATGACTAATAAGAACCTGCTGTATAAAAAAAATAAATTAAATTAAATTTAAAAATTAAAAAAATACATGTTAAATAAATTACAGCACTTCCATAAAAAAAGAAAGAAAATCATTTTGTTTTCGTTAAAAGAGAAAAAGAATCAGAAATGAAAAAATTTACTGAATTGGTTCATGGGAAAGTGTACATAATTGATATATTTATTTAATAATGAATTTTAATCATCAGTAAATGATTAAGTGTAAATTGACAAACACAAGCAAAGTCAGCTTGATTTTAAGTAAACTAAACCCAGATACTTTTCATACCAGTGATCTCTAGTATTTGAAGTCATTCCCTTATCAGAGGTCATGAAAAAATATAAGCTAAATTAAAGGATCGTCTTCACTTTAGCACTTAAAAATCTACAATTTATGGGCTTCCCTGGTGGCGCAGTGGTTGAGAGTCCGCCTGCCAATGCAGGGGACATAGGTTCGTGCCCCGGTCTGGGAAGATCCCACGTGCCGCGGAGCGGCTGGGCCCGTAAGCCATGGCCGCTGAGCCTGCGCGTCCGGAGCCTGTGCTCCGCAACGGGAGAGGCCACAACAGTGAGAGGCCCGCATACCACAAAAAAAAAAAATCTACGATTTATTAGTATGTTTTCAATGAAGAGTGGAACAACTAGCCAATTATTAAAGCTTCTGTGGAATCTACTCAGGGCATATATATTAGAGAAGAATGCCATATACTCTAAGAGAACTCCTAAACGACACATCACATTCGTGCAGAGTGCAGGGCCAGACTTTTAATAGCCCAATGGTGACAGGGCATATGCCTCTAAGGGCCAGGCACAGGCAGAAGCAGCTAATTAACATCAAACACTAATTAGTCCCTCAGTATTTAGCAATGAAGTATCAGCAGCTGTCTTAGATGCCATATGCTAATTAGCATTAATAAACTTCAGAAATAATTGTCTCCATTGTTCTGTGTCATAATACTCCCTCTAATTGTACTTTGGAGAGCATTGCCTATAAACGGTAGCAGGCATTCCATAGCACTGCCTGACGTTTAATGAGCCACTTACTGTGACTTGTGGCATTAGGAGAGAATATATACAGGAAAGAGGAAAGATTAACGCCAATTTTTAAAATTCATAATTAAGTTGTTGGCTGGTACTTGTGTCTCCAACTGTTCAAATATTCAGACAGGGGAGACTGTTCCTTGGGCTCCAGCTAATCTTCAGGAAAATAAAATGTGAAGTTTAATAGAGACGGCCTGAGTCCATGCCTCAGCCAGCACAGCACCTCTGTTTTCAAAGCCCCTCTGTTTTCAAAGCCCAGTTTCGTCTTTCGTTGGAAGTTGTACCATCACGTTTAAGAAGCCTGAAATGTCAGAAAGGAGAAAGCCCATCTTTCTTTGGAGAGAAAACAACTCCCATTTTCCTAATGTCAGCAGAAGTCAGCAAAATGTATCTTTGATGGTATGATCTGAAGTAAATACAGAATATGGCCATTAATTACCTTGGAAAATGCTTAAGTCTCCAAAAAATTTCGCTGGTTATTGTTTCATGAATTAGACAGCAAAATACAGTATCATGAGAGTGGGGTGGGTACCTACAAATACATTAATACGAAAGACTATGGGATATGATTCTTGACTTAATGAAGTCCACAGTGCAATTAAAGGGTAAAAACATATGTAGTAATGCCCTAAACAATTAGTCAATATAAAAGAATGTGCACTTTGGAAGTTTGAAAAACTATATATAACTGCAACATTTTTAATAATTGAGAAAGCAATATAGGACCCTATAAACTAAGTCTTTTAAACACATATACAGCCTGTGGTACAACAGTTACATGACCTTCTATAAGCATTTGTTTTTTATTTGAAAAGAAAAAGCCATAATTGGAAGCAAATTATTCAGAAGTTTGCCAGAAATTAAATGAATTGTTTTTCTGATAAACACTGTAAGGATTTATAATGTATACATTTGTTAATATTACTTGCCATACCTGTCATTAATGCATAAAAGTCTGTCTTAAACCCCTTGCTAAATTATAAAAACACTTAACATTTTTTATTTCCATTGATTCTAATTAATTCTTTATCAGTTTATACTTAACTTATTTTACCTCAAACTGTATTTTACAAGAACCACCATCCTTATTACTGTAGGGTATTTTCCTGTAACTACTACTAACTTTAAAAATCATTTAAGTTTCTCTTAAATTCTAGCTAAAGTTCAAATTTAAAATAATAACAAAAGAAAAACTGTTGGTTATTAAAGAATACCAAGAATATCTTCTTTCATGATATCCATTCTGAAAGCTCTTAATTCTATTGTCTTTGGATCTTACAGATGCAATAACTCTTGGAAAGCATCATGTTCTTTCTTTGCTCTGGCCACTAGAAGCTTAGAGCCAAGTACTGTGTCTTCCTTTATTACATGGGATCATATTGCCTGCATTTATCTGTATAAATGTTATCTCTGATTATTTCTATATCCATAGGTTTATTGTCCTGATTTCTCTATTATTTTAAATAACTGTATCCTTTGGGATTTTATATAAAATTTTAAGTCTACTTCACTGTGTAAATTACATAAACCATCATTAAATGGAAACTAAAAAATTCTATCCATTTCAAAATGGAACTAACATAATTTGCGGCAAAACTTCCTTAAGTTTGCTACTTTATGTCAATTCATATAGGAGTTTGGCTAAAACTTACCCTTGTGAAGCTTGCTTTTAATTCACAAATGCTATATTATAAAGGTATTAAGCATATTTAAGAATTCATTTTAAGGGCTTAACAGGAATAACTAACATTAATGAAATATAAATATAAAGAGTAAGCTATTTTAGAGAGAAAAGTTTGAGCCGATGTATCATTGGATATTATGAAACACTGTTCCAGAGGGGGACACCCACCCACCCACCCTTAAAGAGATAGTTCATATTTTACACTTACTATTGAGATAGGTCAGCTGTAGACTTAGAAAAGAGAGACACACACAGAAAGAGAGACAGAGAGATAGAGAGAAGGCAGGCCATTGGTTCTGTTGCTGATGTACAAAATAAAATGCTCCCAAGAACCTCTGTCCCCTGGGCTTGTCTTCGACTGCTCAGGAAGCTTTGATTACATGTTAATTTTATGCTCTCTACTGTTTTGATCAATTGAAGTGAAGCAGAATAGCTACCGGGCAATGTTTGATCTTGGAATGTGGTTACTTAATAATCAATACTAACAAATCTTGTTCTGTAAGATCCTTCTGGAATATTAGTAATTTTAATCCTACCGGTTGACTGAGGTACTGCAAATTCATCTTTATCTTCACAGGATGTGATTAGTCTCTTTGTGCTATCGTTATCATTACTATTAACAACAGTTCAAATTTATGGAAATGTTTGAGTTGGACAATATATTAAATATTTTAGATATTGCATCACTTTCCATTCTTAGAACCACCCTCTTCAGTAGATATAGCTCCTTTTCTCATCATTATTATTATTGCTGTCATCCAGATGATAAAGTTTAGGATGTGAGAGGGCAAACAACTTACTCAAGGCTATGCAACTAGTGTAACCTTGGACTGAGAATGAACTCAGGGAGTAGATTCATCAAGCTCACTTCATAAACAACTTCATGTAAACACTATATTGGACTGCTTGACTCTAATATTTTCAGATAACTAAACACAGTGTATAAAAATCAGTCTGTCGGCAATGTTTTTATGTGTAAACTACTCATTCTATTCTTCTATTATCTTAACTTGATTTTACCATTAGCAAAATTTTATTTTGTTTTATTTTTTATTTTATTTTTTTTTTGCGGTACGTGGGCCTCTCACTGTTGTGGCCTCTCCCGTTGCGGAGCACAGGCTCCGGACGCGCAGGCTCAGCAGCCATGGCTCAGCGGCCGTGGCTCACGGGCCCAGCCGCTCCACGGCATGTGGGATCTTCCCGGACCAGGGCACGAACCCGTGTCCCCTGCATCGGCAGGCGGACTCCCAACCACTGCGCCACCAGGGAAGCCCGGCAAAATTTTATTTTTAATGTAATTATTAGGGGTTTTTTTTACATTAAAACATATATATATAAATATGTCAGGCCAAATCAATTTTCATTAGTAACTGTTCTTCTACCTGATTAGCAGTTACTGTTATAAAAGTCATTATTATTTCTTGGCAAACAGTGCTTTCTACTATTATCTATGGATGCATCTCAATTTATATATGAATGCATGTTAATTAACGAATATTAACAGCATATATACGGGTCTCCTTGTTAATCAAGTCTATAAAGGACATAAACAAGTAACAGATGCATGTCTTTATGAATTGTGAAAACAAATATACCTTTTCACCAATTATGATTAGTTTTCTCAAAATTAGTAAATATAGGTCAGCTTAATTGCATCTTTCTTCTTGATTCAGAAATGCAGAGTGAGATGTCTCCAGATCTTTCTGGATAATTAAGAGTGCTTATGATGGCAGATGGACATGTGTCAGTTCATTTGTATCTCGCCACATTCTGGATAATATATACAGGTCCGGTGATGGCAGGACCTGTGTGAGTTACTCATCTTTGCAGCTCCAGGGCTTAGCAGTCACCATCACAGGGGACTCAGAATATAATTGGGCCCTGAGCTTAAAGATGCCAAATAGTAGAAAACTTATAGTACCTTTAACTTAGAAAATATATTTAACTTCCTTGAGAGGATACACTAACATTCCCAAGCATCAATAAGTGAAATAACTACCAAAACAGTGTGGGTAGCTTGTTGGTAGAAATAACTTCTCAATTTAAAAATATTTAATCTCATGTAAATAATGTAGCTTTGAGCTTTATACAAATACTGTCATAAGGATTTTGGATAAGAATTCACCTGTTTTCTTAGAATTAATGATTTAAATCACATAAAGGTGAAAGAGTCAAGGGAGTTTTTTCCTTTAGAAGGAGGATATATCTAATTTAATAGACAGAGGGAAAAAACATTTTACTCCACTTTATAAGAAAATAAAATGTACAAATTCTTTTCCCCCAAATTCATTACTTATTCTGTCCAAATACCCTACTATTCAAGCCCTTAAGCAATAACAGAGGTTTTCTAAGTAATTTATGCAGTTATAAGTTATTTCTTAAGAAAATGAATGCAGTTGGCCTTATTTATAAATGGTATCACATATCCAAGGTTTTTCTGTAGATTATTTAGATGCCGATTATTACAGTTTTACATTATTTAACAAAAGTCTAGTTTTCTAACTTGTACATGTTTGGAATTTACATGTATTAGCAATCATGTGATGTTTTGCTTGTTATGAAATAAAACAGAAGCAAATAAAACTATGTGGAGGTTTTCTGCATGACCAGCCTATTAAATGAAATAAATACCAAAGGTCAACAGTGGTTTTCTCTTTTGCAAAATACCAGACCCACGTTTGTTATTTTTTTGGTTTTCCCTTCTTCCTAATATTAATAATTAGAATGAACAACTCCAATAAAGACCA
Organism: Globicephala melas; assembly: GCF_963455315.2. Classification (NCBI taxonomy): domain Eukaryota; kingdom Metazoa; phylum Chordata; class Mammalia; order Artiodactyla; family Delphinidae; genus Globicephala; species Globicephala melas. The sequence continues at coordinate 23,610,069 of NC_083326.1, read as the reverse complement.
AAGAACTATCTCCCAGTAGAAAAACTTCAAGTTTTTTTTTGATTTCATAAACACAGACTTTGAAAATCATTCTGTCCACTTGTGACAACTTCACTATTCTCATGGTGTATCTAAGATTATATCAAGACACTGATGGTTGACATCATTTAACATAATTATTTAAGATTTGAAATATAATTAAATATTTAACATTATTTTGGGGTATCTCTGAGATATCATTAGTATTCAGAGAACTTTCCACTTCTCTTTTTCTGTGGCACTCAAGGCAGTATTTTCAGAGGAATAAATTCTTGGTATGTACTGGACAGCACAGTGACCGAGGTAACAATACTGTATTACATATTTGAATTTGAATGATATTCAAAAGTCGCCAACAGAGTAAATCTTAAAAGTTCTCACTGCCAAAAAAAAAAAAGAAAAGAAAGAAAGAAAAACAAATGTAACTGCTGCATAGGAAGTGATGGAAGTGTTAACTAACCAGCCTTATTGTGGTCATAGTTTCATAACATGCACAAATATCAAATCATTACCTTGTATACCTTAAACTTACACAATGTCATATGCCAGTTATATCTAAATAAAGCTGGGGGGAAAAAAGAAGAAAAAGGAAAAAAAAACAGATTATATTATCCCTCAATGTTAAGGCGGGACGGCCATGTGGCTTGCCTTAGCTGGTGAGATTCGGTTGAAACTGTAAAGCGGCGTCTCCACGTGGAAGAATTTAAGAGCCTGTAAGCCTTTAGGCTTATTATTCTGTGTGTCCCCTTCCCCTATGGTGGTAAAGCCATCTCTTCTTTTGAGATGGTAGCATTACAAGGTAATGGGATTTTTGCTAGCCCGGATCTCACAGTTACAATAGTGAGCAGAGTCCCTAGAATGACTCATTAAACAGTATGCTTAAAATTTGTTTTCTGCATAAATTTATTAAATTATTTACTGAATATACTATAAATTATATTTTAGTGAATGTAAAAATAAGTTTTTAAAAATGTACCCGTGTATCAGATATAATAATTGTCCTCATTTATCAAAAAAAGAGAAAACAAATTTCCTCAACTCAATAATTACTTTATGATGTGAATTCCTGTTTCTTTGCATAGCACCATGGAAACATTTTGGTCACAGCACACAGCATTTTTTCCTGATATAACCACTTTGGAAGACTCAATCTGATTATTACTATTGTTTTTGTGTAATCATTAGTTGATCTCACGTTGGGCATGCATATACAACATTTATTTTTTTCTTTCAGGTAACTGGTCTTAATCTCAAATATGCTTACAATTTCTCTGAATTTGCAAATATTCACATTTGGAAATTCTGAATTCAAACAACGCCACTTTGTTGACCGCTTTTAGCCAACTTTAAAAAAAAACAGAAACATAATGACAAAAATATGTAATATTTTTGTCATTCATATAAGGAATAAGGAAATTTGGTAACCTAACCATTCTATTTGTTCCACTGATATATTGTAATTCAGGTAAGGCAATTAGAAAATTCTTGGCAAAAATCTTTTCAATTTGCTTTCTCCTTTTGTGGTAGAGACACCTCAGACCCCCCATACCCACTTCTCAAGTCCTTTGAACATACAGGATTATTAAAATCACCTGTGGTTCACCAGGAGTAGGTGATTAGAACTGGCCAGTGGGTGGTGAGAAATGAGGAGTGTGAATTTCAAGGCAAAGAATTTATTTTCCAGTGGGTTCTTCAGTCTTTCCTCTTATCCTAATACCTCAACCAGGTGAGCCCAGTGCCCCAGAATCTGTTTCCTCTGTCAGCCTTGATCACCTGAAGAGCAGCTGCCCTGGTGCTGAATGTGAGTTCAAAAATTAATGTGTCTTGTTTTGTTTTGTTTTTTTTTGTGGTACATGGGCCTTGCACTGTTGTGGCCTCTCCCGTCGCGGAGCACAGGCTCCGGACGCACGGGCTCAGCGGCCATGGCTCACGGGCCCAGCCGCTCCACGTCACGTGGGATCTTCCCGGACCGAGGCACGAACCCGTGTCCCCTGCATCGGCAGGCGGACTCTCAACCACTGTGCCACCAGGGAAGCCACAAAAATTAATGTTTGATGCTTTCAACGATTGAGGCTTTGCTTGTTCATTTGCTGTGGCATAATCTAGTCCTATCCGAACACACACATCCTGCTATTGCTGAAAAACATCCTCTGGAGTAACAGCAGTGTGTGTCCTCAGTCTCCCCTCAGGGGTCCCGGGAGTGTTTCCGTTACTGCGGAGGGAAGAGAGGGCCTGGGGACGGGGTGGGATTGTACGTACCATGGAGAGTCACAGAAGGCGCGCATGTGCGCACGCACACACACACACACACGCACACACACACACACACACACACATACACAGCTAGAGCTACAGCCACCAAAATAGCCATCAAAAGAGCCAGCGACCTGTCAGAACATCCTTCCTCTCAAAGAGGGAAGATTTTCCCATGGTGCCCTGTACCCTGAGACACGAGGCCATGCAGGATCCAGGATGCGGTGTGGAGGCCGCTACTTCTCCATCTTGCTGTTTCCTAGCCTTGGGTGGGGACAGGAGTTGAGGACTGGGGAGATTTGGGGACAGACAGTCTCACACACACAAGCAAACGCAACTACCCCGGCAGCGAGGCCTCCCAGATCTCATGGCGGGGAGGGAAGCAGAGGCCTGGGGCTCCCCGAGTGATTGGGCGGGACCCTCCAAGAGGCCCTATTTGTCCGTTCATCCATGCCACATGATTTTAACGTCCAAAGCGCCCCCCTCCCCAAAATGGGAAGGGAAGGTCCCTACTGGGATTTACATGACTGATTCCTTCTCACAGGTGTTAGCATCCCCAGCAGGTCGTGGACCTTCCTCGGTGGGGACCGGCAGTGGCCAAGGGCACCTCACTCTTCACCTGGATCAGCTCGGGCACTGTGTATTCTCAAGTCATAAAACATACACATTTCAGTCACCTTAGAAAATGATCCTGGGACTGCCCTGGTGGTCCAGGGGTTAAGACCCCGAGCTCCCAATGTAGGGGCACGGGTTGGATCCCTGGTAGGGGAACTAAGATCCTGCATGCTGCACGGCGTGGCCAAAAAAAGAAGATCCTAAAACCTCAACTCATTTAAGAAAGTAAAGGAATCTTTTAAAATTTGCATAGAGCATTTTATTGGTCAGTAACCTCCCTTTGTCATAAGTCCCCTCATGCCATAAATGTTTAAAATAAATCCTAGGAGTAACCTCAGCAAAACAGTGGGATAGGAAGTCCTATGCCATCTTCCTCCACAGAAAAACACTGATGAAACAATATTGGGACCAAAATATTTTGTGAGAACTCCAGAGTCTAGTTAAGAATTCGCAGCATACCGGAGGATCACAAAACTGAGAAAAAAGGCTTTGAAATGGGTAAGAGGGGCAGTTTAACTTTATCTGTTACAGCCCCTCCCCCAAACCTCCATAGCTCAGCACTCAGATCCACTCAGCCCCCCATTTCCCCCTCATGGGAAGGAGTGAGAGAAGCATCCACCTGACATCCCAGCCTTTTGGGCTGCTGCCCAGAGACTTACTTCCATCCGGCTTCGCACAGAGCACTGAGGCAACTGGCACAGTTAGAATGCTGGGGGGTCGGGGAGGGACTTAACGACCAAGAAAGCCGGTGGGAGCTCTCAAAGGCCTCAAGCACTGCAAGACTGGGAGGAGGTGAGCAATCCTGAGATTCATCCTTCAGGAGGGAGGGAGGGAGGGAGGGAGGGAGGGAAGAGTAGCTTGCACCCAGCCCCCAGCATTCCAGCGTATGCCTCTATGGGAGAAGAGGGATTTACAGCACTCAGCTGCATTACACACTTAGCAAGTACTGGAAAGACAAGAGCAAATGAGGCATGGTTGATGTCTTCAACATCATACTCCAAAGTAAGTGTCCAGCTTGTCCACTGTCCCCAGCATCACCTTTTATAAAAACTCTTAAGAGCAACCTAAGTGGTCATCCACAGATAAATGGGTTACACACACAGACACAGACACAGACACACACACACACACACACACACACACACAGGAATATTACTCAGCCATAAAAAAGAATGGAATTCTGCCATTAGAACAATGTAGACAGACCTAGAGGTTACTATGCTTAGTGACCCAAGTCAGACAGAGAAAGACAAATACTGTATGCTATCACTTACATGTGAAATCTAAAAAATAAACCAAGCTAGTGAATATAACAAAAAAGAAACAGCCTCAAAGATGTAGAAAACGAACTAGTGGTTACCAGTGGGGAGGGGGAAGCAGGGAGGGGCAAGCAGGGAGGGGCAAGACGGGTAGCAGATTAAGAGATGCAAAGTACTATGTATAAAATAAATAAGCAACAAAGATGTATTGTACAGCACAGGGAAATATAGCCATTATTTTGTAATAGCTTTACATGGAGTATAATCTATAGAAATACTGAATCACTATGTTGTATACCTGAAAGTAATATAATATTGTAAGTCAAGTATCCTTCAATAAAAAAAAAAAAAAGAAAAAACAGATCCTGGTTTAGTTTTCCTCATAATCTGCCATTAATTATTCCTACATATTGCTCAATTAAAATTTAGAAGGTTGCAAGCATTGGTCCTAGAACCAAAGTAAAAACCAAGTGAGCTATATTCCTCGAGACTTCCTTAAATATTTTAAATGTATTAAATCCTACAGATTCTGATGTGCCATTTACACCTGTAACTTGATGTAACTGTTTTTATTATTTACTTAGTACTAAATATATGTAATTTATCCTTCTGAAACTATATGCATGTAATTAAAAACTTATACTTGGTGTTATTTTTTCAACATGCAATTAAAAGAACCAAAATATTATATATATATATAAAATATATACATATATATTATATATAACTATCCATTTTCTGGTATTAGGAATAGTATTTTTTAATTCACAGTATAACCAAGTAATTAGATCCATATCTTCTGTAAGCAAGGTTTTAAAGATGAAATTAAAAACTGAAAGCTGAGTAGTGCTCCAAAACTGAAAAACTAGACAATGTATGATAAGAAAAGCAGACCATGAATTGCTGTCAGTTAATATTGAAAATTCATCTAAATGTTAACCTGAAAAAAAAAATTGCCTGTGAGGTTCTCTGGTTGTTTTAAAAAGAGGGTCAATATTCAACGTGTTATATCACTGACCAACTCAGCCATTTTGATTTAGTTAAGCACAGGGATTACAGAGTTTACTAGTGAAAGATTCTAAGAAAAATATCAAAAATAAATCATGATTCACTTTGTTGTAAAGCAGAAAACAACACGCCACTGTAAAGCAATTATACTCCAATAAAGATGTTAAAAAAATAAAAATAAAAAATAAATTAATCACTGGATTATTTGTTTTTAAAGTGTTTTCTAAAACATGGTGCAGTGAATAATTTAAAAATTAAAACCTACTATCATTGCATACATGAAACATTTCAGTAGATACATCCCAGTAGGTACCCCCTGTTTTTACTGATTTTCGTTAATCATCCCCTGTTGTTGCCACAGTTGTCACCTAAAAGCCCACGTCTAAACCATGGCTATTCAAGTAACACTGGGTGAAGGACTTTATCCCTTCAGTATGGATATTTTGTTCTATCTTAAGTTGTTTCATCAATAAAACTAAGAAGAATCAATGTATGATTCATCTATTTTTTGCAAAAAAACAAAGCTTACTTGAGTAAAAATATACTTTCATGCTTTAGAAGTTAAAATCAGTGCCTCAGTTTGGGCCTATGTACTCATTTTCTTGGTGCAATCATTATTCATGGTTAGAAAGGTGAACCTGTTTACTGTATCCATTGACTATGTGTCTATTTCACCCTCTATATCAACTTCATTTTCTATTATAATTTACTAAATTAAGATCATTCTTTCCCAGGATCAAAGGTGAAAGAATGCCTAATGGCCAAATATTTTGAGCAACAAAATAAATAATGATAGTATAGGATTATAATCTTAAGAATAAATGTCTAAGAATCCGTACAGATATAAATAATAAATTAACAAATATTGTAAATGGGAGATACGGGGCACATCTTCTCTATAGAAGATTTCTAAGTAATAAATTGAAAGGAATGAGGGGAATCGGAAATCACCCTTGGAACGCTGTAGTAATTGCTGCAGGCTAGTTCCATGGATTAATGGGAACAATTTTAAGTTCGTAGAGGCAAAACTTTTAAGAAAAAGAGCACATTTGCATACCCTCAAGATTTCTCCTCCTAAATATTATTAATTACTGTGGCACATGTGTCCACAAATTTCTAGATATTCCTCTCTCTAGGAGGTAGCTCTTAATTCCTCTCCTCTAAGAGTATCCTGGGTTTAGCAACTGACTTTTAACCAATAGGGTATGGAAAAAGTGCAATAGTAACTTTACAGTGGAGAAACCTGGTAGACATCACCCTAACCAAGTAATGAGCATACTATAACAAGTAAGTTGGTATCTTGTACTTCCCGATAGAATGTTATAAGAAGAGTACTCACCCCTGTGGTATTTTTCCAAAAAGTTCCAAACCCCTAACAATGAGAAAACATCAGACAAACCCGTACTGAGGGACAAATACTTCAAAATACTAGATGAATACTCCTCAAAAGTATCAAGGTCAATAAACACAAGGAAAGACGAAGAAACGAACAAATATTAGAGAAGAATAAGGACATGGGATAAAAAGAAAATGCAATGTTGTATCCTATACTGGATCTTGGATTGGAAGAACATTAGTGGAAAAGCTGGTGGAAAATAAAGTCTGGTTCAGTTAATAATGTTGTACCAGTATTAAATTCTTCATTTTGGTATGCGTATGATGGTTATTTAAAATAACTCTATTGGAAGCTGTGGGATGGATATGCAGGAACCTTCTTTACAGCTCTTCTGTAAATCTGAAGTTTTTTTTTTTTTAAAGAGTGGACTTCTGACTATCTACAAATACTTTAATGTATATGACTACATGTGGGGGGTTGCATGTAGAGGTCACTTGCCAACTCTCAAAGAATGTTACTGGTCAAGAATTTTAAATAATCATTTCTTCATGAAAAATGTTTTCTTTATGTCTCAGAAGAAATTTCAGAGGTGAGATAGCATTGATGTAGATTGTAGACTTATCACATATTTTTTTTGGTCTACATGGATAGAAGTAGAATGGCTAAATATCTTAAGAAAATGTACCTTACCAATTGAAGAAAATGTTGTCTCCAGCCAGTATTTATTGCTTCAAAAATCTCATGACTTGTCCTCCTTATAAATCTTACTATATTTGTATGTTATTATGGTATCACCTATTTTCTTCAAGAGTGTTTGGGTTTGTTTTCCTTCCTCTCATCCTGCTTTAAACAAACTATCTCTGCATTTTCTTACAGTCACCACTCCCTCATAAATCATTACATTCAAGGCTATAAAACTGGTTTATCTTATCCAGATTAATCATCTCAGTCTCGTCACCTTGCCCACCAACCCTGACAGGCAGCCTATCATTCTCTGACTTAACACCGCAGGGCTATCCATTTAGTTCTGCCTAGAGAATGCTATTTTATTTGCAAAAGAAAATTTATATATCACAGCTTTGGGTGAAAATTTGTCTCAATGCTTAATATCCACCCTAGGGATATTTCACCTCAATTATTAATTACATTTCTAATGACCATTATCGACAGAGTTATTATTTTTTCTGTAATTTACAGAGGAAAAAATATTTTCAAAATGTGCTAATAACCAATTGTTGTGTACACTTTTGGCTGATGGAATTGTGCATTTATATCCTTCACCATTTATAGAGTTGTCAGACCATTAGTTATAATCTATTTTAGCACAAATAACCATTTCTTTCTATTAATTCCGTGTAAGGCTTTAGCTAGTTTGAGCAGATAATGAGGCAGGGAAGGCAGAGCAATCAGAGGGGAGGGAGGGAGGGAGGGAGGGAGCAGGTGAGCGCCTGCAGAGGAGTGAGAGAAAAGAGGAGAAGAAGGAGAGAGGGAGGGTGAAAGGCCAAGGAGAGAACTAGGGGACTAGGGGAGTCTGCTTTTATAACACACCAAGGTCTGATCCTTTGAAAATAATATCAACAAAAACCTACCGAAATAGGTAGGCAGAAGGGAGACACTAATAATTTTAATTTGCTAACTGGGGTTTTGTAGTGAAAGATAATAACTTTTGAAATGCTATTAATTTTGAGATCAGAAGACTCAACGATTTTCAAAGAAACAACAATAACCTCTATTACAAAGGCAAATACATATACAAATATATATATATATATCCTGATAATTTTTTTTGCATTGAGTATTTTTTATATTTCTATGTAAAAAATAACCACAAAATTTAGGAGCTTGTAACAAAACACATTCTCTCAGTTTCCTTGGATGAGGAGTCCAGCAAGGCTCGCCTTGCTTCCATGCTCAGGGTCTCAGAAGGCAACCATCAGTGCGTCAGCTGGGCTGCATTCTCATCATGATACTCAACTGGGGAAAGATCCACTTCCAAACTTCCAAACTCAGGACACTGGCAGGATTCCTTTCCTAGGGGCTGTGTGACTGAAGACCCCGTTTACTTAATGACTGTTGGTTGGAGCTACCCTCAGCCCCTGGGGGCCACCTGCTGTTCTTTGCCATGTGATCCCTCCATAAGCTGTTTGCTTCTTCAAGGCTAGAAGGAGAATTTCTTGCTATAGTTCACTAAGATGGAGTCTTATATAACATGACAAAATCACAAGAGTGACTTTCCTGTCATCTCTGCCAATATTCTATTGACTAAAAGCAGTTACTGGTTCCTCTTATACTCAGAAATGGGGATTATAAAGAAGTGTGATTTAGCAGAAGTCAGGGGTCACTGTAACCTTTCTCGACCACACTTGAAAATAATAAAATCCTATATTAAAACTCTCATTCTGAATTTCGCAAACATTTTAATAACTACAGTTGAACATATTACGTTTACCTACTTAAAAAAATCACAAACATATTTACTGTGACGGTTAAACATGATCAGTTTGTTCAATAATAATAAATTGCTTCCTTCTTATGGGTATTTTAGTGCATTCATTAGTGTAAGGTGTCTGCATTATTTCAAAGAAAATGTTCAGAATACAGCATTGCATCTTGCTTTCTTTTCAATTTACATTCATTTTGTGTGTTTTGAAATACTCGGCAGGAACTGCACTCAGTCACTGTGAATGCACACGGTACTGAGTTCCACTTCAGCCTTTCAGCCCTGTGTCATCCTCCTACTTCTCTGAATCAGGTTGCGTGTGCTCTACAGCTTTCGGGTATATTATCGCTGTCTTGATTCCTGCTTCCGTTTTTTTTTCTGTTTTATTTAGCACTTAATTGACAACAAGAGTGGTGTGGAGTATGGCAGAGGCCATTCCAACTATGTCTTGAGCAATGAAGCTAACTGGAGAAGAACTCTTCTGTCTTAGAGTTACAGGCTGAATTGCGCCCCCCAAAATCCACATGACACTACCTCACAGTGTGACTGCATTTGGAGATATTATCTCTAAAGAGGTAATAAAGTTAAAATGAGGTCGTTAGGGTGGGCTCTAATCCAATGTAAGTGGTGTCTTTAGAGGATGAAATTAGGACACACGCAGGCACAGAAGGAAGATCACGCGAAGACACGGAGAGAAGATCGCCATTTACAAACAAAGGAGACGGGTCTCAGAAGGAGCCAGTTCTGCCGACACCTCAACGTGCAACTTCTCCACCTCCAAAGCAGTGAGAGAATAAATTTCTGCTGTGTCAGCCACCCAGCCTGCAGTACTTTGTTACCAAAGCCCTAGCAAGCACCCTGCGTAATATCAACATTGTATCTCATCACAACTTGAACCACACACCCTGTGACTGGTGACTGAAATTGCCTCAATCAGCCACTGAGATGCAAGAATCGCAGCCACATGCTACCCCTGCGGCTGCGCAGCTGTCTCTGTTTTCATTCATTTTACACCAGGATGCGCCCTGGAGAACAGGTATGATGTAATATGAAATCATTATGATGTAATATGAAATCATTACAGCAACAATCATTACAGCAACATTGCTGTAAATCATTACAGCAACAACCAGGATGCGCCCTGGAGAAGAGGTATGATGTAATATGAAATCATTACAGCAACAAGCCCCTTCCTATGAATGGCCAATTTGACTCAGTGTTTTAAAAAAAAGTTCTCTGGGGTGTCTTCCACTATGAATTAAAACTGAGAATTTTACAGAAGATAAAAGGGTCTTTAGACTTTAATGGAGTCACAGGTGTTGATGATTCGGGGGAAGTAAACACCACTGACCACCACCAGATCCAGAAAGCACGAAAGGTTTCATTAGGAAGTTGTCTCACAACATAGGAATTAAGATGTCAGGGAAAGTTTGGAGAAAAAAAAAAAAAAAAAAGAAAAATATTAAAATATTCTAACACTGGTGATTATTTCCAGTATGCTCCTGAGAGATGTTATTATGTATTTTCTTAATTAAAAGCTGCTTCTCTGGCAGCATTCAAATTCTCGTGAGAAATCAAATGCTCTTTTATTAAAATGACACTGAAGTACTGTCATCACATGACTTATATTGTGAAAAGCAAACAATATCTTTCCTGAATCCCTGTTGATAGTGGTCTGCAAGACGGACCCCGATCTCAAATAAAACTTGCATGCCCAAAGATGTACTGGGCTTTTCTGATTTCCTCTACATTTAAAGAAAAAAAAAGTGCTGTCTTTCCCCGCATACCTTACTTTTATAATATCTTTAAATGTTGAAATTATCAAGAATATATAAAATAAAATGCCATTGGAATAGAAATTTTCCTCTCAATGCCTACTTAGCACATCTAAGTAGGTTTAAAGCATAATTTAACACACATTAACACAGCTGTCCTCAACCTTTTTGGCACCAAGGAGCGGTTTCGTGGAAGACAATTTTTCCGCAGGGCGCGGGAGGAGGGCACAGGTGGTTCAGGCAGTAATGCGAGCAACGGGCAGCAGCAGATGAAGCTTCGCTCACTCACCGCCGCTCACCTGCTGTGCAGCCTGCTTCCTAACAGGCTGCAGACCGGTATCGGTCCACGGCCCAGGGGTTGGGGACCCCTGCCTTAAGAAACAGATTTTTTTTTTTTTTTTTTTTTTTTGCGGTACGCGGGCCTCTCACTGTTGTGGCCTCTCCCGTTGTGGAGCACAGGCTCCGGACGCGCAGGCTCAGCGGCCATGGCTCACGGACCCAGCCGCTCCAAGGCATGTGGGATCTTCCCGGACCGGGGCACGAACCCATGTCCCCCGCATCGGCAGGCGGACTCTCAACCACTGCGCCACCAGGGAAGCCCCCGGATCATTTTTTTGATAGATCATTTTGAAGAGTTTTTGAGGATGGGATGTAAAAGTAATATTCCAAAATATATAATTTATTTCATACATTGCTCTCAACCAACATTTCCCCAAAACAACAAATTTGGAAAACATGGGTTGCCATGAATTGCCCATCTTGTTCCAAATGCATCTGTTGTCTTACTGCTTAACTCAGATTTTGCATCAAGGAAGGTACCTGTCCATTATCAACTGAAAAAGTAATCTTATCAAAATGACTACAAAAACAAGGTAATACACAAAAACTTTGGAAAGGTAAATAAATGTAAAATCGAAGAATTATATTTATGGTCTCCCTTTTATTTTCCAGATACGGTTTTACCATTTCCACATCCTGATATAAACAGATGTCTTACAATTCAATGCTATGCGTTTCAGAAGACTGTTATAAATTTCATATACAGGAGGTTGCAAGAGTTAAAATATGAATAGTAAAATGTCAAGTAACTGTATATCTTGGGCCATAATTATACATAAAAATGAAAAACTATTTTTTAGCCCACAGGTTACATTTCAATTAAAGTCTAGGGTAAATGTGGATTTCTAACTCTTTGAAGATGATTTTGTAAGGCTTCATCATAAAATTTCTCTATAGGTTTATACTTCCAGTGGTGAACCTTGGAATAATTAAACTACAAGGAAAAAGAGGCTACTAGCTTACTAAAGCAGTCTTCTGGAAAATCCCTTTGCTAATGAAGAGCCTGCTGTGACCAAGTTTCAATAGACTTTAAGGACATCCTGCTTGGTCTGCAAAACCGCCCTGTCACCTGACTGCAGGGCTGTTAGTTCATCCTTTCATTTTAACTTGCTGATAATCTTTTCTGGGCAAACGATACAAACTTGAAATAAAGAAAGATGTATCTGAGAACATGTTATTTATTGGTTTTGTTACTTTATCTTATTTTTAAAATGATTCATAACTGCATTTTATCAAACTTACAGAAAAAGTAAACGAAAACATGTACTCACTACCTAGAACTGGATGATGGTATCATCATCTTCGTATGTACGTACAGATTAAATACTATGAAATCTCAATTTTCATCTCCACCTTTCTTCCAAGGTATAACAGTTACAAAATTCTTCTAATTAAGTCTCAAGTTATTTAACATCTCTATACTTTCCCCAAGTGAAAAAATACCTGAGAGTATTCTAAGTAACTATTATAAACTACCCTATCTTTATTGTTATAGTTTTCTAGAGATTGTTTATATAATGTATGATAAAAACAAAATAATGTTTATTATTTTCAGAGACTGTAAAGTTACTGACATGTTTTATCAGTTACCAGACTACTCCTGTTTCTGTTCCTCTACTTTCTACTCCTTTCTCTCTCTTTTCTGTAAAACTAATTTTTAATGAATACAAATTGTTAATAAGGATATCATTTATCTTGGATATTTTGCAAACATATTGATGAGATCAGTGTTTAAAACCATAAACATGTTTAAAATATATGTTTCCAATCTGACACAAAAATGTAAAAGTATGCAGATATTTTAATACAACATAACATTTAATAACCTATGAAATATTCAAAATATTAGAAAATATCTGGCTTCAAAGAGCATATACTATAAATTATTAATTTAAAAATAAAATATAAATGTATATCATGACCTACTTATCTTTCTGACTACAGGATTTAAAACAGCATGTTAATAGTGCTAATCTTTATGTGGAGGGATTACAAATTTTTTTTTTTTTGGATGTGTTTGTGTGTGTATGTATTTAGTATTAAGATATAGGTTGTATTTTAAGTTTTTTAATTGGTATGTACTTCTGGTTTAACTACTCTGTTCATTTGAGGCAGAAATTATATTGACAAGATTAATTTTTGTTTAGAAAACACTATTTCACATGTAAACTAAATTTGTAATTCATAATAGTCTTTATATTTGGAGATTCAATAAAAAAGACTGTAGTCATAAATAAGCAACTACCAATTATTAAAGCTGTTTGTGAGAGGAGCTTAGGATCAGTAGCTGAATTACTAAATAAAGGGTTTAGAGCTACATATTTAAATTTTTAACAAAATTCCAGTTTAACCTAAAAAATATTTTATTTCTTAGAAAATTATTAAGGTAATTAAAGAAGATAACATAGTAAAACTCCTATTTCAGAAAGCTTTGTACATTCTTAGCATCATAATAAATATGATTTTTACCTTCTTCGTGAAGACCACTTGATATAGTTTATTTGAAAAACTGAAAATAATTTACTGATAGACTCAACAAATAAATGTTTAGTCTTAGGAGGAATAATTTTTATTAAAATGTATTTGGCAAGGGGAGCTCATGTGGAACTTTAGCAAAATGCAACTGATAGTGAACATTCTTTGATTTTCTTCACTTTTATTTTTTCCTGTAACTTCCCCCAAGGTTCCAGGGATTGACAAGCTATTCTCACCTATTACATGTTATACATGACTATGTGAATATCACTTCCTGAACAGTAGATTTCATAAGCTGTTCTGATCCTGGGTGTCCTGTCTTCCAGAACCTGAATTTGAATGGCACCTGGTACAGAGAACCCACTCCTCGCTCTATGTCACAGTGGTTGAATGTGGATAAACTTGCCAAGGTAGTTAGTCTCCCAAAGATGCCAGAGAAAACATGGCACGTTCTTTATTCCTCTCGCCTCTCATTGCTTTTGCTTCAAATCTTCTTTGCTGATTTTTCTGACACAACAAGATTTGGCGCATATTTCTAAAGAAGTGGCCACGCAGCCATAAAAGAGCAAGTGTGATTCTGTTCTGCCTCGATCATCATCAATCAACTTGTCATTTCAATCGTTACGGCTGATCCCTCAATTCAATGTCATTTTGTAATGAGAAAAATTCATTTTTCTCAGAGAAAGAATTTCTGTAAAAGTCACATTTTGATAAGTAGGCTTTAACTTGTTTCCTTATCAAAATATGAAAGTTGCAGTAAATAGAAAATACCCCTTTTTATGAATGAATACTTACAATAATTTTACAGATGATGATTTACTCTTGAATTTATCTAGTCCATCTCTGCTTATAATAGAGGATTCAGCTCTTGCTAAGTCACTATCCTCTATTATAAGCAGAGATGGAATAGATAAACTCAAGAGTAAATCATCACCTATAAAATTAAACATAATTTAAAGAGAGTTTAAATACCACCAAATGCAGGTGAATAATAGAGATGAAGACGTGACAAGACTTGAAAAAGCTAAAGGCCTATCTATTTTCATAACTTACACTAAATGGAAAAAAAATACTGGAATTTAAACCTTTATACATTAGCCTACCTAATATGCAGATAGTTGTGTAAGGAAATATAGTGGAAGTAAGAGGAAACATGGGTTTAACCATAGGTTTAACAAATACTAGTTTTTTGACATTTTGCTGATCAGATGTTGTATGATAAAAATGCATCTCATTTAGTTCCCCAGGTTGACAAAGCCAGTCAGCTTCCCTCTTTAAAAGAAGGAGGTATTTTTACACAAATGTGGTCATTTTTCAATTACACCCATATAAAGTGTTCTAAATTCAATTCAAGAAGGAACAATCAAAATACATAACAACTGTCGTAAAAATCAACCATAAATGAAGAAATAAAAACAACAAAGAAAGACATAAACAAGAGATAACTATCATTAACGTATGGGTTGACATATTTCATTATGGTTTTATGCTCACATATTATTCGTGTATTTATAATATTTTGCAGGCCTAGTATAAAGAACTGAATATTCTAATAGGGGACCAGAGTGACCAATACTTTTCTTTAAAGCAAAGTTCATTTGCAATATATCAAGGAAGCAAAACACTTTAGGGCTCTGAGACCAAGTGTTCTGCAAGTTACAAAGTCAAACTCCGGTGGAATTTGGTTGCCTCGCCTACTGCTGCACTTCTTCAAGAAATGTAATTTGGTTAACTTACTCCCTTAATTAAAAATAAAGAACCAACAAAACAAAAGTACTCAGAGTATGTTACTTACAAACACACACACATATGCACAAACACACACACATATACCCCAATCAAATGTCCTTTCACTTAAAAGGATAGGCTAACAGAAGCATGTTCCATATGTACAATTTCTTCCAATGAATTTTTGAAACAGAGTGTTGTTCTTGGTCTCAAATTGAATTTTGAAATTAACATTCTGCCTTGATTCCAGACTCCTGATTATCAAGATAAATGACAAATTACAAGTTAATTGTTGTAGTTGAATATAACTGATTAGCCTACTTCACGGTTTTAGAAATCTGGAAATATAGTGAGATATTCTCAACCAATGCTTAATTAATCCACGAGTACAGGTATTACAGGCATAAGGTAATAGCTAGGAAAATAACAGTATTTGTTTTTTCTTGGAAGATTTACATGACTAGGAGTTGAAAGCTAGGTATTTTACTCTGAGTATTGATCTTAATTTGTCATTTTGTTAAGGTATAAACTATGAAGATGGGTTCACTCTCGTGTGAACCAAGGAACGAAAGGCAATGGTGTCTACACCTGATTCTTCAATATGTTATGACATGAAAGAATAGCAGGTCCAATGGCATAAGGTTCCAGGGGCTGCAATAAAACCTACCATATTTAGACTCTTCATAGTTGCTTTTAGACCTTTTGGGCTCCTCATCCTTCATCTGAAATACATCCTTATATTTGTATTCCCAGGACCTGATGTACTGCTTTTTGCCAGTTAAATCTCTAGTTAATACAGAATGCACAGTTCTGAAAGGAAGGAAGAAGTGTGGTGACAGTTCTGGTTTACAGCAGTTTGTGATGCGTCCAGATGTGAAATTGTACAAACACATCGTGTCTGTGCTTAAATGAGCTTCTTAATGTTGTAGATTTTAGCGTTTCACCAAATTTTAGAAGTTTTTGGTCATTAGTCTGCCAAATATTTTTCTGCCATATTCTACCTTTCTAATTATTTCTCCACAAATTACTTCTATGTTATATCTTCAAATTTTTTTTCATAGGTCTTAGTGGTGCTTTTCTATATTTTTAAATTTATATTCTTTCACTTCTGACTGAATGCTTTTTATTGATTCATTCTTTCCTTTTTTAATCTCTATTGTTATTAAGACTATTCAGTGTTTTTCAAGAATTTTTTTTCTAAATTTTCTATTCAGTTATTCTTCATCTATTTCCTTTTTCTCTACTAATATATATTATCTCCTCATTCTTTATAGAACTGTGTTCCTTCACCTCACTGAGCATAATTACAGTAGTTGCTTCAAAGTATGTGATAATCTCAATACCTTGGTCATTTCAAGGTTGGAATTTATTGGTAATTTGTCTGATCTTCAGTTTGTGCATAATGTGTCTATTTTCCCTGCCTACTTTATATATATGTCTTTTTCTTTTTTTAATGGTATTCAGTAATGAGATGTTATGGTTGTGTTTATCTTAATTGGGTCTGTTGGACTTCTTTAATCTGTTGGTTTATAGTTCTCAGCATATTTAGAAAATACTTAGCTATTATTTCTCCAAATATGTGTCTGCCCGCCCTTTTTCCCTTTCCTCATATGATTTTAACTAAACACATATGTTTCACTTCTTGATATGGCCCTATGGGTCCTTGAGACTGTGGCCTTCATTCTGGAAATTCTCAATAGGTATGTCTTCATATTCACTTAATATTTTTTCAGTAATGTCTAAACTCTTATTAATCCCATTTAGATTTTTTAATTTTAGGTACATTTCTCATCTCTACAACTTCATTTTGATTATTTTTATTATAACCCACTTACCTCTTCACAGTTTTTTAGCAAAGTTTTATACAGTTTAGTAACTTTGGAATGTCCTCTACTAACCCATCATGTCTATCATTTTTGTGTCCGTTCCACTGAATTATTTTTGCCCTGTTTATGTGTCACATTTTCTTGAGTTTTGCATCTAGGAATTTTGATTACATGCTGAGAATTGTATATTTTACAGTGTTGACTGTGTGGATTTCGTTGTTACTTGAGGTTCAGTTTGAACCTTTCAAAATGTTCTTAAACTTGATTCCTGCATTCCATCTATTTGCTCTAAACGAGATAAAATATGCCCTCACTACTGAAGACCGTCTCCTCTGCAGTCTTCACTGAATGTTCTGCAGGATCTTTGTAGACTCTCCACTCCGATTAGTGGAAACTTGAACAATGCCCATCTCTGGATGAACTCAAGAGCTCTTCAGCTCAGACCTCTCTGCTTAACTCTTTGCCCAACTACCTGGATTTCTACTCTACCACATGGTTCTCAAGATTTAGCAAAGAATCAAGGAGCTCCCTAGGCAAATTCACAAGCTTTTTTTTTTTTTTCCTGAGTAGTGTCTTCCTCTCCAAAACTCTGTTCTGAAACTTCTAGCCCTTTCAGAGCTTCTAGGTTCTGTACTCTGTCATCTCAACTAAGAAAGGTAACTGCTTTCGCTTTAGAGTCTGCTTCCTGATCCATGATCCAGAACGAGCATCCTTGAAGAAATCCTGAAAGACAAGAAGCCTCACCTCATTTATTTTCCCCTTTCTGAGGGATTTCAGTCATGCACTGCCTAGTTTCCAATACTGAAATTGTGTCATTTCACATGATTTGTCCATTTCTTTTCATCATTTAAGAAGTTAAATCCAGTTTTTATGAAACCATTATGCCTGATAAAGAAATCCTCGGAACTCAGTTTCCATTGGAGTGAAGAAAAGGCTATGGTGAGATGTGGCACAGAAGAGAGATGACTGAGCACATCTGGGCCAGATTTGGGTAAGACAGTAAAAGAAAAGTATGCATGAAGTGATAGGGATAGAAACATTGAATCATGCATTGTTTATATTGAGTATATTAACCTGGTTACCAAAGTCTTCTAGAACAAATATTCTCATTGATTCACAAAGTGGACTAACAACATTATCTTACTTGATTTATGACAAAGCAGAATGATTATATTTAATAACCACTGAAACATTCAGTAAAACAGTTATCCCAACCAAATTCTTTTCTCCACATTAATTGATCCAACACTAAACTATTTCACAGTAGCTTTCATGTATAAACACTATTTCCAGAGTTGCTTTCATTATCATGTCCAGTAGATTTGGTGTTTCCTTATAGATTTTCCTTTGCAAAGACATTTAACTTAATAGAATCCCCATTAATGAGCTCAGAGGCAAACAATTTGCCCTGACAGTAAGACCCAGGATTGTGAATTAAACCAAAAATTTAAATAAGATAACTGTGATGGGCTAATTTTCACATCAATCTTATGTAATGTAGACTATTATTCCCTTCTTAAATTAAGTGCCATTTTATTGGCTGACTAATGGAGAGATACAGTAAAACTACATACTGGGTGATGTAAGGGCTATGCTTCTAATTAAGCATTGTAGTTTGTTTAAACTGGAAGTCAATACAATAAAGTTATGCATCTTTCAAAATGAATTATTTTGTAATTAAATAAACAAGTGGGATCTCTTTTCAAGACTGTTAATCAACTCCCAGGACTGAAGAAGCATACTCATTGATTTAAGGTCAAGAAGGGAAACACTTCCCACTTTTAGCCTCATTCAATCCAATAAAATAAAATATCAAGTCTGAGTCATTACCAGGAATAAGAAAATAGATTGGAATTCCCATGGTCAGGTTCAACAGATTAATTTTTTAAAATATTCTGCTAGATAGATACCTTAATAATTTAGTTCATTACAATGTTTAGTGCTGATTTTACAAAAGTTTTACTGAGAATCAGTCACTAGATAATATCTAACAACAGAGTATTATTTATGTTGCATGCATGAATTCTACAAATAAAATAACATTAAAGGGTATAGGAATTTCTGAGCATTCATTTTTACTCATATTTGATTTGGATTTTTAAATTGACAAATGACTTAAAATTTGTTATCTCATGTAAGTAAACAAGGAAACAAAACATGTAAATAAATAAATGAATTTGGAGTCTTAAAACGTTATTTTATTTTCATATTTCAGAGTAATGAGACTCCCTACAAAACTGTAATGATATGGATGGAAAAGAGCACAAGCAGTGGTGACTGGTTCAAGATGGTAGAGTAGAAGGACATGTGCTCACTCCCTCTTGCGAGAGCACCAGAATCACAACTAACTGCTGAACAAGCATTGACAGGAAGCCACTGGAACTCGCCAAAAAGGATACCCCACTTCCAAAGACAAAGGAGAAGCTACAATGAGATGGTAGGAGGGGACCAATCACAATAAAATCAAATCGCATAACCACTGGGTGGATGACTCACAAACTGGAAAACACTTATACCACAGATGTCCACCCACTGGAGTGAAGGTTCTGAGCCCCACGTCAGGCTTCCCAATCTGGGGGTCCAGCAACGGGAGGAGGAATTCCCAGAGAATCAAACTTTGAAGGCTAGCAGGATCTGATTGCAGGACTTTGACAAGATTGGGAGAAACAGAGACTCCACTCTAGGAGGCCACACACAAAGTAGTGTGCACATCAAGACCCAGGGGAAGGAGCAGTGATCCCATAGGAGACTGAATCAGACCTACGTGCCAGTGCTGGAAGGTCTCCTGCAGAGGCAGAGGGTGGCTGTGGCTCACCGTGAGGACAAGGACACTGGCACCAGAAGTTCTGGGAAGAACTCCTTGGCATGAGCCATCCTGGAGTCCACCATTAGCCCCACCAAAGAGCCAGGTAGGCTCCAGTGCTGGGTCGCCTCAGGCCAAACAACCAAAAGGGAGGGAACCCAACCCCACCCATCAGCAGACAAGCAAGTTAAACTTCTACTGAGCTCCGCCCACCCAGCTCTACCCACCACCAGTCCCTCCCATCAGGAAGCTTGCAAAAGCCTCTTAGATAGCCTCATCCACCAAGGGCAGACAACAGAAGCAAGAAGAACTACAATTCTGCAGCCTGTGGAATGAGAGCCACATTCAAATAAAGATAGACAAAATGAAAAGGCAGAGGACTATGTACCAGATGAAGGAACAAGATAAAACCCCAGAGAAACAAGTAAATGAAGTGGAGATATACAACCTTCCAGAAAAAGAACACAGAATAATAATAGTGAAGGCGATCCAGGACCTCGGAAAAAGAATGGAGGCAAAGATCGAGAAGATGCAAGAAATGTTTAACAAAGACTTAGAAGAATTAAAGAACAAACACCTAGAAGAATTAAAGAACAAACAAACAGAGATGAACAATACAATAACTGAAATGAAAAATACACTAGAAGGAATCAATAGCAGAATAAATGAGGCAGCATGGATAAGTGACCAGAAAGAATGGTGGAATTCACTGCCACAGAAAGGAATAAGGAAAAGAGAAAGAAAAGAAATGAAGACAGCCTAAGAGACATCTGGGACAACATTAAATGCACCAACATTAGCATTATAGGGGTCCCAGAAGGAGAAGAGAGAGAGAAAGGACCAGAGAAAATATCTGAAGAAATTATAGTCAAAATCTTCCCTAACATGGGAAAGGAAATAGCCACTCAAGTCCAGGAAGTGCAGAGAGTCCCATACAGGATAAACCTAAGGACAAACATGCTGAGACACATAGTAATCAAACTGACAAAAATAGAAGACAAAGAAAAATTATTAAAAGCAACAAGGGAAAAAACCACAAATAACCTACAAGGGAACTCCCATAAGGTTAACAGCTGATTTCTCAGCAGAAACTCTACAATCCAGAAAGGAGTGGCACGATATATTGAAAGTGATGAAAGAGAAGAACCTACAACAAAGGTTACTCTAACCAGCAAGGATCTCATTCAGATTCGATGCAGAAATCAAAAGCTTTACAGACAAGCAAAAGCTAAGAGAATTCAGCACCACCAAACCAGCTTTACAACAAATGCTAAAGGAACTTCTCTAAGTGGGAAACACAAGAGAAGAAAAGGACCTACAAAAACAAACCCAAAACACTTAAGAAAATAGTAATAGGCACATAAATATCGATAATCACCTTAAACATGAATGGATTAAATGCTCCAACCAAAAGACACAGGCTTGCTGAACGGATACAAAAACAAGACCCATATATATGCCGTCTACAAGAGAGCCACTTCAGACCTAGGGACACATACAGACTGAAAGTGAGGGGATGGAAAAAGATAGCCCATGCAAATGGAAATCAAAAGAAAGCTGGAGTAGCAATACTCATATCAGATAAAATAGACTTTAAAATAAAGAATGTTACAAGACACAAGGAAGGACACTACACAATGATGAAGGGATCAATCCAAGAAGAAGTTATAACAATTATAAATACATATGCACCCAACATAGGAGCACCTCAATACATAAGGCAAATGCTAACAGCTATAAAAGAGGAAATCGACAGTAAGACAGTAATAGTGGGGGACTTTAACACCTCACTTACACCAATGGACAGATCATCCAGACAGAAAATTGATAAGGAAACACAAGCTTTAAATGACACAATATACCAGATAGATTTAATTGGTATTTCTAGGACATTCCGTCCAAAAGCCACAGATTACACTTTCTTCTCAAGTGCACACGGAACATTCTCCAATATAGATCACATCTTGGGTCACAAATCAAGCCTCAGTAAATTTAAGAAAATTGAAATGATATCAAGCATCTTTTCTGACCAGAATGCTATGAGATTAGAAATCAATTACAGGGAAAAAAATGTAAAACACACAAACATGTGGAAGCTAAACAATACGTTACTAAGTAACCAAGAGATCACTGAAGAAATCAAAGAGGAAATCAAAAAATACCTAGAGACAAATGACAACAAAAACACGACCATCCAAAACCTATGGGATGCAGCAAAGCAGTTCTAAGAGGGAAGTTTAAAGCAATGCAAGCCTACCTCAAGAAACAAGAAAAATCTTAAATAAATACACTAACCTTACACCTAAAAAAAGTAGAGAAAGAAGAACAAAAAAACCCAAAGTTAGTAGAAGGAAAGAAATCATAAAGATCAAAGCAGAAATAAATGAAATAGAAACAAACAATAGCAAAGATCAATAAAACTAAAACCTGGTTCTTTGAGAAGATAAACAAAATTGATAAACCTTTAGCCAGACTCATCAAGAAAAAGAGGGAGAGGACTCAAATCAATAAAATTAGAAATGAAAAAGAGATTACAACAGACACTGCAGAAAAACAAAGTACCATAAGAGACTACTACAAGCAACTCTATGCCAATAAAATGGACAACCTGGAAGAAATGAACAAATTCTTAGAAAGGTATAACCTTCCAAGACTGAACCAGGAAGAAATAGAAAATATGAACAGACCAATCCCAAGTAATGAAATTGAAACTGTGATTAAAAATCTTCCAACAAACAAAAGTTCAGGACCAGATGGCTTCACAAGTGAATTCTATCAAACATTTAGAGACGAGCTAACACCCATCCTTTTTAAACTCTTATAAAAAATTGCAGAGGAAGGAACACTTACAAATTCATTCTATGAGTTCACCATCACCCTGATACCAAAACCAGACAGAGATACTACAAAAAAAAGAAAATTAGAGACCAGTATCACTGATGCATATAGGTGCAAAAATCCTCAGCAAAATACTAGCAAACAGAATCCAACAGCACATTAAAAGGATCATACACCATGATCAAGTGGGATTTATCCCAGGGATACAAGGATTCTTCAATATGTGCAAATCAATGTGATATATCATATTAACAAATTGAAGAATAAAAACTACATCATCAACCCAATAGATGCAGGAAAAGCTTTTGACAAACTTCAACACCCATTTATGAGAAAACTCTCCAGCAAGTGGGCACAGAGGGAACCTACCTCAACATAATAAAGGCCATATATGACAAACCCACAGCAAACATCATACTCAATGGTGAAAAACAAAGCATTTCATCTAAGATCAGGAACAAGACAAGGATGTCCACTCTCACCACTATTATCCAACATAGTTTTGGAAGTCCTAGCCGTGGCAATCAGAGAAGAAAAAGGAATACAAATTGGAAGAGAAGAAGTAAAGCTGTCACTGTTTGCAGATGACATGATACTATACATAGAGAATCCTAAAGATGCCATCAGAAAACCACTACAGTTAATCAATGAATTTGGTAAAGTTGCAGGGTACAAAACTAATGCACAGAAATCCCTTGCATTCCTATATACTAACAACGAAAAATCAGAAAGAGAAATTAAGGAAACAATCCCATTCACCATTGCAACGAAAAGAATGAAATACCTAGGAATAAACCTACCTAAGGAGGTAAAATACCTGTACTCAGAAAACTCTAAGATATAAAAGAACTGAGCATGTATTCTAATGTCAAATCAGAGCACCAACACAGAGGCAGAACTTGAATGTACCCAAGAGAGACAGAGTATTCACAACTAAATAATTATATCAACATTACAAAATGTTTGCTGCTTGTGTTTTGTTTTGTATTTTGAATTTTATTTTTTTTATACAGCAAGTTCTTATTAGTTATTTACCTCCATACTGTTCTCCATAATGGCTGTATCACTTTACATTCATGTGTGTCTTGGCCATCTGTATATCTTCTTTGGAGAAATGTCTATTTAGGTCTTCTGCCTATTTTTTGATTGGGTTGTTTGGTTTTGTTTTTTTTTTTTACCATAGGCTGTACATATGTTTAAAAGACTTAGTTTATATGGTCCTATATTGCTTTCTCAATTATTAAAAATGTTCCAGTTAAATACAGGTTTTCAAACTTCAAAGTGCACATTGTTTTTTTTAATATTGAGCTGCATGAACTATTTATATATTTTGGAGATGAACCCTTTGTCCGTTGATTTGTTTGCAAATATTTTCAACCATTCTCAGGGTCATCTTTCCATCTTGTTTATGGTTTCCTTTGCTGTACAAAAGCTTTTAAGTTTCATTAGGTCCCATTTGTTCTGTTTTTATTTCCATTACTCTAGAAGGGTCAAAAAGATCTTGCTGTGATTTATGACAAAGAGTGTGCTTCCTATGTTTTTCTCTAAGAGTTTTATAGTGTCTGGTCTTACCTTTAGGTCTCTAAATCATCTTAAGTTTATTTTTATGTATCGTGTTGGGGAATGTTCTAATTTCATTCTTTTACATGTAGCTGTCTTTTCTCCATTGTATATCCTTGCCTCCTTTGTCATAGATTAGTTGACCATAGGTGCGTGGGTTTATCTCTGGGATTTCTATCCTGTTCCATTGATCTATATTTCTGTTTTTGTGCCAGTACCATATTGTCTTGATTACTGTATCTTTGTAATATAGTCTGAAGTCAGGGAGTCTGATTCCTCCAGCTCTGTTTTTTTCCCTCAAGACTGCTTTGGCTATTCGGGGTCTTTTGTGTCTCCATACCAATTTTAAGAGTTTTTGGTCTAGCTCTGTAAAAAAATGCCATTGGTAATTTGATAGGGATTGCACTGAATCTGTAGATTGCTTTGGGTAGTACAGTCATTTTCACAATATTCATTCTTCCAATCCAAGAACATAGTATATCTCTCCATCTGTGTGATCTTTGATTTCCTTGAGACTTAGAGCTTTCTGAATACAGGTCTTAGAGTTTTCTGAGTATTTTCATTTATTCTTCTGAGCAAGCCAAATGCTCCATTCAATCTGCATATATTACACTCTTCTGGATTTTTTTCATCTTTTATTATTTTTCCCTCTAAATATTTTTTTCTTCTGAATTCCTATTAATTAGATACTTGGGCTTGCAGAGCTGTTTCATTTATTTCATTTATTACTTCTCATTACTTGATGAGTACTTCTAATGTCTAAGCTATATTTTCAACACTGTCTTTCAATAATTTTCATTATTTTTTATGTTGCTTTTGAAGTTTATCATTTTCAAGACATTTTTCTTATCGGAATTTTTTTTTAAAATAGTATCTGCTCTTGTGATATGCATGCAGTATCTTTTTTTCTCTCATTTAGTAGTTTTCGTTTTTAACATTGCCTCTGCTTATTCTGAGCTCCCTTTCTTTGTAATTTGTTTGGTTTTCTCTCTTTCCTTGACTGTGAAGGAAAGAAAGCATGGGAAGGTAAAAAGTTGATTATTCAATTTTACTTAGCAAGTATGTGTGTCAGGCAATCTTCTAGGCATTGGGAACACAGTAGTGAAAAAAATAATCCAGGACTCATGTCTACATAAACAATATTGTAAAGGGTGGAAAATTCTGAGGAGAAAAGAAAGAAGAAGAATAGGAAGTAATTAGTTATAAGGAATTTGTGCACATGCTAGCCCCACAATAAGGTCGGGCAGGGACTCAGCAGGTTCTTTGAAGGATGCATATATACCATCAGTTACAGCTTTTTAAAAAAACTGGGCATATCCCACAGAGAGGAATATTTCAACCACATGGCAGAAGAGAATCAGCTTGGCTGATAGAATTCCAGACGCCCGGAGCAGAAGGGGCTCTCCCCGTTCCACATGCAAGCATTTATTCACACCTCCCTCTCATAGTCCACTGCTTCATTCCTAGCCCAGCAGTGTCTGGTTTCCATTTTTCCAGATCCACTAGGCTCAGCCTTTCTCAAGACTCAACCTCTCACCTTTTGCTACAGTAGACTTGGGAAGGGAAATAACGGCCAGCATGTCCTCTGCAGTGGTTACTGTAGAATGCAAATTGGATCATTTCCTTTCGATGAAACATGCTCCTTGGTTCCCTATTGCTCTGCATATACAGCTCAAACTGTTTAACATGGCTTTCAGTGTCTTCCCTGAGCTGATATGCGTAATAGTCATGATAACAGTAATTGCAGTAACATAATAGTTACTCTTAGTATTATTATACTAACATTTATGCACCCTTATGTGCCAGACTTTGTATTATCTCATTGAATCTTCAAAACAACTCTATTAGAGAAAGACTTGTTTTTAAACTCTTTTCTTAGTTAAAGGAAACAGGCTTTCAGAAGTTATTCCACGAACCCAAGATAATGCAAATGGCTAGTTATTGGACCTAACTAACCAATTTAATCCGAGTCAAGAACGATGAAATTTATGTTGGTATTCTATAGTATTCTATGGCTGCTAGTATGGTATGATACAGTATGGTATAAAATAATATACTCTAGTAGATAATACAGTACAGGACAAGATTGTACAAGACGGAAGGGATAGGATAGGGTAAAAGGGTGTGCACAGTACAGGATACTTGCTGGCTACTGCTTGCCTATCTAGCTTAATTTCTAATTATTTCCTTACTCTTTCATTTAAACTCTATTCAACCTGAAGTCCTTTTATTTTCTTCATACTTCTTTCCCAAGGTCATGAATCAGGCAATTCCAGATGCATGAAACATACTCCCCAGTACCTATACCCTTCTAGGACCTATGCCCTAAATCTAAGTACAAATACCAGTTGAGGAACTTTTCATTTCTATCAAGTGCTTAATCACAGTGTATTGAAAACATCGATGATGTGCCCACCTTTCCCTTAGCATTGTTTAAGTGTCATGAAGTAAGGGTCACATATTCCTTAATTCTTGTATCCTCGTTACTTTCCTTAGCCTAGTAAGTGTCTTGTATTTCTCAGTGAGATTATAGTAACTGTATTAGCTTCCAATTGCTGCTGTAACAACTCACTATAAACTTTGTGGCAGAGAGGCCAAACTCTGCCTCACTAAGTTAAATTAATGTATCACGCAGGACGTGTTTCTTTCTGGAGGGTCCAGGGGAGAATCTGTGTTCTTGCCTTCCCCGCTTCCCTCGTTTCTTAGTCTGTGGCCATCTTCCTCCCCCCCTCAAAGCAGCAACAGAGGGTCGAGGGTTTCTCACATCAAATTACCTGACACTGATTCTTTTACTTTCCTCTTTCACACTTAAGGACCCTTGGGATTATACTGGGCCCACCTGGATAGTCTATTTTAAAGTCAGCTCATTAGCAACCTTAATCCCACCTGCTACCTTAATGCCCTTTTTTTTTTTTTCCAGGTAATTTAACATAGTCACAAGTTTCTGGGACTAGGATTGTGTGGGTATGTGGGTGCGGTGTGTACACAGGGTGGGTGTTGGGTGGGGAGGAACGTTAGTCCCAACGCCATGACAAAATACCAATTCGGTTTCTACTCTGAAGTAATGTGTTTTACATGTATTATCTGAAATTAATCTTCACAAATAACTATTCAAGACAGTTATCTCTAGCTCAGATTTGAAAATAATGCACTGAGGTTCACAAGGCTAAACTGCCTAAAATCTAGTGGTGAGTGGAGGGCCATGATTCAAATGCAAGCGGAGAGTCCAACGGTGTACGCCTTTTAACGAACATCGTTAAAAGCATTTCCTGCCCATCCTGTGAAATACTCTTCTATTGCTCTAGTCAGATAATTCTACTGTGTGTCACACATTCTTACACGATTCTTTCCCAATGGATACAAATGACCTTCTTGAACCAGTTCTCCTTCGTGGAGCCACTCAAGTGTTCCAACAAATTTCCCTTTTTTTAAAAAATATAAATGAATAGGTGCTGTTTGTCATTTGCAGCCAAAAGTATCTGGTTTAATCCAGTACTTTACTGTACTACCTTCCAACCACTATTTGGTATGTTTTCCTAGTTGACAACAGGGTTTCATACAACATTATTTTTTTTAATAATCAGAGAAATACCTACATGTTAGATATTTTCTCCATATGTTAGAGAGGAATAAACCTGAAGGATCCCCCCTTTACTGCATTTATTACATTGAGATACTAGATGGAAAGACAGACACTTGTGAGAGTCAGTCTCCCTCAATATATATATTTTTAAAATTTTATTTATTATTTTTGGTTGTGTTGGGTCTTCGTTGCTGCACGCAGGCCTTTTGTAGTTGCGGTGGCTTCGTTGTACAGCACGGGCTCTAGGTGCGAGGGCTCCAGTAGTTGTGGTATGTGGGCTCAGTAGTTGTGGCTCACGGGCTCCAGAGCGCAGGCTCAGTAGTTGTGGTGCATGGGCTTAGTTGCTCCACAGTATGTGGGATCTTCCCGGACCAGGGGTCGAACCTGTGTCCCTGCATAGGCAGGCAGATTCTTAACCACTGCGCCCCCAGGGACGCCCTCTCTCAATATATTAACTGCAGAAGGACACAGAGTATGTAGCTTACCCTTTGCTAAATGCCCAGCACCCTAGTTCTCATAATGAGCAGTAGATGTCGTATTAGTTTCCCAGAACTGCCGTAACAAAGTACTACAAACTGGGGAGCTGATAACAATGGAAATTTATTCTTTCACATTTCTACAGGCTCGAAGTCTGAAATCAACTTGTCCATAGGTCATGTTCCTCTGAAACCTGTAAGGGAAAAGCTGTCCTTGCCTCTCCCTAGCTCCTGGTGTTCTGTGGACAATCCTTGGAGTTCCTCAACTTACAGCTACAGCAGGCCAATCTCTGCCTCCGTCCTCACATGGCATTCTCCCCTTGTGGGTCTGTGTGTCTCTTCTCATACGGACACCAATCGTGTTAGATTAAGGACTCACCCTAGTCTCGTATGACCTCATCTTAACTAATTATATCTGCATTGAATCTACTTCCCCATCAGTTCCCCTTCTGAGGTCCTGGGGATTTGGAATCCGACCTATCTTTTGGGAGGATGCAATTAAGCCCAGAACAGATATTTAATAATTAATAGTTGGATAAATGATGTATTAGAATAAAGGGTCTGTTTAAAATATTTACTGTCACAATACACGTAGACACAAAATGTTTGCCATCTCCATTTTTGAACTACTGAAAGGCAGGACTTGTCCGTACTGTATGACAAGACTGGACCTTTAAAATAAAAGAGACACAATGCAGAGACAGCGGGGAGTGTCATATTAAAAAGTAAAGAGTTGAGATTTGTTGCTCCCTAGACCTTTTCTGCTCTTTAGATGATATTTTAGTGATAACGTCCTCAGTCTGTGAAAGCAATCCGTGAGGTGACGGCCACCGCCAATCCTCGACTTCCTCTGCTGCTCCAAGGCCCGCCAGTTGCTGATTTCATCATCCCTTCCGTGCTTGCTAATAAGTGAGGTGCAATTACACGATGCACAGATGCAGATTTACTGTGACGTTAATGAAGATGCAGCTTCAGGGCCTTCCAATTGCGTGGGTTCCTTCCAGGGCCTTGGACCTAATTTATTAGTTTTAGTAACGTGGCATATGCATCCTTAAAAGATCACTGCCTAGACTGGATCAGCTCCAGGCCTCACAAAACCTGGATCTGCCTTTGAACAAACACTCGGGATTGCCAACTCATTATCTTACATTTTGATTGGCAGACGTTTCGTTCTCCAGAAATGCAAAACTGTTCGATAGAAACGGTACAATGAAAATAACCCATTCTGAGCGGGGACAATCAGAGTGCACTGTGCTGCAGGGGATCCCACCGGCAGAACACTATCCTCTTCAAGTCTGGCCCTTTATTTTTTGTTGATGTGTGATAAGGGTGGTTGTTTTCAGTGAACATAGAAAGAGGAAATGTGGCCCTCTTTATGAGGGCGAAGAGTGCAAACTGAATGAAGAAACGTACAGCACAAGCAACTTCACTGAAGTCAACCAGAAGGGCAGCGCTGCTGAAGAGTTCTACTCCGGGTGCCACACATGGACAACTATTGCTAAATGCTGTATCAGGCAGGGCGGACGAGGAAAGAGTTAACTACTGAGGCTGGGAATCGGATTAAAGAACTCTTTTTAGAGAACTAAATCTTTTAGAAGCCAAAATAACAAACGTGAAACGGTGGAATTTCAAATGTCATGATGCTGTTAGGGACAAAAATATTCTTGATACAAGACTGGGACGGGTGCCTCTTTGATCATAACACACAGGTGTGATCAGCTCCACCACGATATTTGGTTTTTAGAACTTGTTGCCTAGCACCTAATCATTCACTTCTGTATATTTTATCTCCCACGTCCCCATTTGTTTCTTTTCCACATTCTCTCCTACCTTGACTCAATGTGGACCCTGATCACCTGTTTCGGGTTTAGGGTTGTTTAAAGTACTGTTGATATTCATCCTTTCCCTTATTAGGTCTTTCTTCTAATTCCAACTTAGCGTAGAACTTACTCTGGTCATTCTCTTTAATGCAGCTAACCATACCTCAAACCCACCCCTGAAAATCCCCTATTCTTTTTTCCTTTTATCCAAACCTTCTAACTCACTGGGATGCAAAAAGATGAAGTGATTTGTTTAGCAACACTTGCCGAAGTAAAGCAAAAAACAGAACTAACTTGCTTAATCATTTGCCCTATTTTTCTTTCCAACTTTAATGCCTTATGTACCATCTCTACTTTATGTGTTAAATAATTTTCATAAATATTTTACATCTTTCCAAAGGACAGCCATCTCATGAAAGATCGAGAATAGAAACTGCTTATTCCAATAGGGACCAATATTCACAGCACTGCTTAATCCAGCTTCCACAGAATGCAAAAATATATGTTACAAGGCAGTATGCTCATTAGTTATTGCGTGAATTAAACTATCTACCTAGTGCCAATATTATTACCTAACTGGAAGCAGAACTTTTAGCCTCAGTTCTCTTCAGATAGCATCTGTTTAAATGTGCCACTTAATTTTCACTTTACTAAATATACTTTTGGATTCTAATAAAACCCATTTGAATTCACTTGATTATTTGTATCCTATGTCCATATTTATATTGACTAAGAAAGTTTTAAAAAACAAATTGCTGGGCTTCCCTGGTGGCGCAGTGGTTGAGAGTCCGCCTGCCTATGCAGGGGACGCAGGTTCGTGCCCCGGTCCGGGAAGATCCCACATGCCGCGGAGCGGCTGGGCCCGTGAGCCATGGCCGCTGAGCCTGCGCGTCGGGAGCCTGTGCTCCGCAACGGGAGAGGCCACAACAGTGAGAAGCCCGCGTACCGCAAAAAAAAAAAAAAAAAATTCTAGTTTGTAGTCGAATACTTCTAAAATACATTTATAACTGAAATAATTTCCTAAACTGTGTTTTAATTTTGTATTCACTACCTACTAAAATAGATTTATTCAATTTTATACGCTAGCTGCCACCAACACTAATAAATGTGTCTTCTCTTTACGATTAGGTAGCATTTTGGTCTCTGTTTTAGGAACACCAGCAGCATTATCTCGTCAGATGTATATGATTTTATTTGGATACTGCATGTTAAATGTTTGGAAAATTGTGAGTGATAACTACGAGGAAAATCTGCATCTCTCTCTAAAATTGCAACCAGGCTCTTAGTGTTTGAGTTCCTTAGGCTGCACGGGGAAAGGAATTTTTGCAGGTTTTTTCCACTGTTAACCTAGATTCCAGAACAATGACCGGTACAGGGTAGGTGCTCAACAAATATGCTGAGTGATGGAAATGAAAGACACCGTACCAAACAATTAGTGATGGGAATGTTTCCAAAGGGGCTACTTTTAATTCTGGCCTCAAAGGATTTGGTCCATCCAAGAATCTCCTGTTCACTTTGAAGTAGCAACATTCTCATACCGTAAATAGACATTGTAAATCTTTGTCGATTTTTACAAATCATGAGTGAACCACCGTCAGAAGGGAATTTTTAAAAATGCCCCAAGGAAAGAGATCAATGTTCTGTTCAGTAGAGTCTAGTCCATCAGCATTTCATCAGAACAATGCCAACCCCCAAGCATTTTCTTTGGCTTCTCTAAGGGGTGGCACAACTAGTGGAAAATAAAGCCTTGATGTATTCCAGCACATATACACTAATATTATAAGACACAATTATTTCAAATCTAGAATATTAGTGGCGCTGAGCAGCTGTGCAGCAGTGAAGTTATCTTCCCGAAGTTAAGATGTACCCCAAAGGGCCACACAGCCAAAGCTACTGGGTTCATGGGAGTAATAACACCACCAGCACGATGTTACAACCAATTACAGATTTCATTTCAAATTAAACACCTACCTTCTAAACACAAAAATTGCTAGGGGAAATTAAGTCTGCTCATCTCAGCTATCTGACTAACTGGTTTTGCATGTTAATATAATTCAGCCTGAGTAGTCCTATGCATTAAACTGGAGGCAAACGTCTCCTTACTTTGAGAGGAAGTGCAAGGGAAGTAACAGTGTCAGGACAGGCCTTGCACTTCACATCAGGTGGAATGTTTTTCATATAATCACATGACAGGATGGTGCTTCGAGGCAATGGAGACTTGAAAAGTCTAGAAAGTGTAACCGGGAAGCCTAATCTTGACAAAGAAAACTGTATACTTTCAGTTATTCTCAATTTCAACATGCTGTATAAATCCTTAATACTTGATATATGTGCTATACGGTATTTTTAAATTAAAAGTAAAAAAAAAAATTGCTGATGTATTTTCTTAGACGACTTTCTTTTTCCTAGACTCTTTTTAGGATTCCTTTTTCTTGGATCACCAAAGAGGAATGTTTGTAATACTTAAAATCTGACCGTCATGCCAACTTCACAAACCAGAAAACTTACAGGCATCACTGGCCTACTTTGCTGCTGTGAAATAAAAATTCCCTCTTGAAAAAAATACATCCTCCTTCAGCCCAAAGCATCTATTACATATACTGGCTCAGCATTAATCACCATTTTACTGAGCCTAATTTTCCCCATTTAATCCATCCCGAATCTGTCCTTTTCTATCATATATATGTCTTGATGCCAAATTTGTTACACTGTTTTATATTTGTACGTGTTTTTACAAGATCTTTCCTCATAACACAATGTTCTTCCATTAATTCTCAATATATATTATATATATACACATGCACAAAATTATTGTTTATTCTGTAAGTCAAATGTCTGTGATAAATATTCCCCATATCCCATTTGTATGAAATAGTCTTTTGTATAAACTTGTACTGTATTTCATGTATAGTTGTATTTAGCACTCAATTATTTGTACTTTGCGATACATATAACCATTTCCTTGACACCCTTCTCTACTAGGGTAAAAATATTTTGTGAATGAAAACCAAATATTACTCATCTTTTTCTATTTCCCCCTGGAGCCCCAGCACATACTTTTTGACAAATCTTAGGCTTAGGTTTATTGGTGCTGTGAGACACTCCAAAAGACTTGGTTCTAAATCAGAAGATGCAGTGATCCAGCTTGATCAAACTGAGTTTGGAGAACCGATCAGGTTACAACATTGGAATCAGAGAAACTACATAAGTATGTCTGACGTTGTGTCAACTGGCCTAACCACCTCAATAATGATTTAAGGAACATTTAGCGGATGAAAGTCCAATGACAGGACAAGGCATAGATATGGAGAATTCAATGCTGAGCTCCCAAATATATGGGCCACGTTTCAAAGATATCTGTACGTAACAGTCATTATGCCAAACAAGGACTGGAAACAGAGGAAGGCTCCCGTCCAAAGGACGATGAAACATAAAATCCGACCACACGTAGAGAGAACTGGAATTGGGGCAGCTCTCCAGGCTTCAGAGAGGAGACTACAGAGAAAAACAATAGGCGTGCACTAGGGCTCAAGTCAAAGTTTTCTCCTAATTGGGCCAACAGTGAACAGAGGCAGAGCGAGCGCCCTCACTTAAGGGCAATGTGAAATCCAGGACTTCATTCCTTCCAGGTCAAAACCATGTAAGAGAGACTTTCCACAAGCACAAGATTTCCTGTGATCTGAGTGAGTAAACTGACTATAATTTACCCAAGATGACGGAGAAGTTGCAAAGTCCTTGTCAAGAAAGGCTCAATGAAGTGAGTGGCATACATCTCTGGAGGCAGCTGGGCCATCCTGGAAGGCAGAGCAGGGGCTACCAAAGAGTTATCAGTGACTATGGGATCCGCATTTTGTAAGTAAACAATTGTAGAAATTACATTACTTCCAAAAACCATTTTTACTATGTTGGAGAGCATTATTATCAGCATTATAATTATAAACCTTGAGCATTAGCTGCTAGTTTATTAAATTACGCTAGGATTTGTATTGCTAAAAAGACTATAGTACTCTAATTGCATCTCAACTGAACATACCTAGAATCGTGTCAGCTTCCTAAGAGAATGATTAACAACCTAGGACAGTAATTCCTCAGCTTCAAGAACGATTCCGTTCTCCCACCCAAACTTAATCCTTCATAGTAAGTGGAGGCTAACACGATCATTAGAGCTGAATTCCTTTTAAGACCAGGTACCATAGGGAACTCCATAGGTGATATTCAGTGTAAAATGTGGTGTGTGCAAGCAGAATTAGGCTTTGTTAAGTCATCACTGCATAAGAGATGATGTGTATTTGATATCCCCAATTAGGAATTATAAATGATTCGGTTATTTACTCACCCAATATTTATTATGAACCTGCCACATGAAAGAATATGTTTTGGAGGGTTAACTAATTATATTGGTAAGGCACAGTCTCAATCTTTAAGTTTTACAGCATGCAAAACTGTATTTTTATAAACAGAATATATAATTACAATAATAGAATAAAGTCTAGGTGAAGAAGTGAAGCAGGAATGAAATTACCAGATCTATTCACTTGGGATCAAGGAAAACTTCCTGGAAGATGTTATGTTTGAATGAATTTTTAGGGATGAAGTGAAATTAGAGTTGGACAAGATTAGAAGAGTGTGCTTTGGGTTGAACGGAGCAAACAGCACGTGCTACAGAAAAAGCTTGTTGCATAGCATTCTGGATTCAGTGAACGTATAGAATCTGGTAGGACAGAGTAGAGTGGAATGGTTTTTAATGTACAGCTAAGGATATGATAATTGAAGCAAAATGTTACAGGAATTATATGGCATGCTAATGGGCTGGAATTCTATTCTATTAGGACAACTGTCAACACACAACTCTGCCCTTATAAAGGAGCCGCAGACAATGTGTAAATGAATGTGAAGACTGTGTCCCAATAAAACTTAATTTACCAAAACAGGCAGTGAGATGGATTTAATCCGCAGGCTGTAGTTTGTCAACTTCTCCTAGAAAGGATCAGGAATCACTGCATGTAGAAAAATAATCATATCTGATTTTGGAAAGAATACCTTGGTAGTTTTACAGTGGATGGACGGAAAGTTACCAGAATGAGTTAGAGAAATCCTTCTTCTAGTAATACACTTACATTTTTGATAATTCAAGATATTTCAATAAAGAGTGAGTGGCAAGAATGGATATGACAATATTTAAGGAATCATAATCAATAGGACTTGGTGTTTAACGATATGGGAGGTACAGCATGTGCTGAAGCTATGGAATTGTTAATAGAAGGTGAATTAAAATGGAAGAACACATTTGGAATGAAGAGTAAAGGATAAACTCAGGACTTGATCCCACAGAGATTGCAGTAACAGATGAGTTTAATTTATACGTAATGACTGGAATCTCAGCAGACAAATGTTGCTGTAGTGACTGAATTAGAGCCCATCAGCCTGACATTGATCATTCAAATCTCAGGGATGACATTAACTAGAAAGAGGGTATCGAAATTGAAAAAGCCTACAGTAACATCATTCACAACATTTATTCATGGTTTTCTCATTAAATAGTAAACATAAATTTCCTATTAGAAATGTATTCTCCTGCACTCTGAGTCCATGACATCAGGCCAGGTAGATGCCACCCCATTCCGAGATGGGTCCCAGACGGTCTAAACCAGTAGCTCTCCACTTTGGGTGGTATTCTTACTGATCCCCTGTAGACAACTGGTTGTGCGTGAGGTGTTTGGAGGAGGGGATGCTACTAATATTATTTCCCAAGGGTAAGGTATAAACACCATCCAATGCCCAGACATTTCTGTACAAAAAACTGTCCTGCTTAAAATGCCCACTGATCCATGGTAGTCGGCGTACCTCACGCACTGTCATTGGCCTCTGGATAGGACTTTGAACCACCAGAGCCATCATGTTGCTAAACCTTGACACTGGGGCTTCACAGAAAGTGACCAGTGAGTTTTCCCTTAGACTTGCATTTGCAAGCAGGCAGTGTGGCTCTGCTCCTGTCTGCCTCTTTGCTAGCGTAGTTTTGTAAAAATGAATCCTACACATGGAGGAGAATTGAGCTGATCCTGGAGAGAAGGCATAACTGTATCTTGGTGACACATTTATGAGTATTAAAGGGGAACCCAGCCTACCGCTAGACTATTCTGTGATTTGAGCCAATAAATTATCTTTTTGTACAAGCCAGTTGAAGAGCCGTTTTCAACTGAAAGAAAATCTATCTGAAAAAAGAGTCATGAATAGAGAATCCTGGGGAATTTAGAGTAAAATCAGAATAATAAGTGAGAGACGGAGGAAGATCCAGAAATGGCCAGTAACATAGAAGAACCAGGATAAAGTGATTTTTCAAAATCCAACAAAGAAAAAAAAATTAAAGAAATGGTCAGCGGTGTCGTCTGCTCAAGGGTAATGAGACTTGATGAAAAGTTTTTTAGATGGCAATAGAGAAACCAAGGTCCAAATCCGCCGAATTAATTGCAGGTGCAGAAGTCAGACGGCAACTTGACTACAAGTGCTCTTTGGACCCATCCAGTTACGTACCTTGTTTTATCAAGACGTGATGAGATTGTACTTACACAGTACAACTGCAAGGACGTAAAAAGGATGGAGAATTACTGATATTCATTTTCTGATTGAAACATACATGGTTCACAGAATAGTTACTTGAAACATAAATCTACATATACATATGTATATATACATACTAGGTATAAAATACTACAATATTCACAGTTCTAGTGATGTGGTAGGTTAATGACAAACTATCCTTATTAGAAAATTAATGTAACCCTAATTAGAGTTAGCTTGGGAAAGGCCTTTACTTCAGTTGCATACACAGCCTTCTCTTTTTCCATTGTCAAACTTGGTATCATTTATTGCTTCTCCAGTAATGCACCAGCTCACTCAGGCAGTGTGGTAATTAATGTCGAGTTGTCACCTTCTTCTATAATCTTACAGTAAAGAACGAGTAGCTTGATGATATATTCCGGAAGATGCACAAGGAGACAATCCTGGGGACTGGTTGAAGAGAAGATGTTTCTACAGGAAGCTAGAACAATCCTTTGCCTGCCTTGAAGGGAGAGGGTATGAGACATCAGGGAAAAAAGAAAGGACTTTAAGAAAACAGGATGAAAAAGGGTGTGACTACAAGTGATAAGAAGAGTATTTTCTTCCCCTAGTGATTCATCTGTGGGTGAACTACAGGGTTCTGAGTAAGTCAGGCCAACTAATTGCTGAGATAGACAATGCGTGGTGCCGTGGCCCCGGATCAGGGAGAATTCCCTGGGAGACGGCAGCATGAGCATCTCAAAAGCTAGAAGGGCAACGTGGAAGCAAAAGTGGCGTGATTCTCCAATACTAAGCAACTGTAAACTAGGTCAAACCGACACAAAATCGGCAACTTTGTAATAACGGGAGAAATATGCCGAATTCTCATGCTAACTAGGGAGTTCATGATGAATGACATTAATTAAACTCACATCTACATAATCCTGGGGTGTCTTCTTGAAAAACCAATACCTGGGGAAAGTTATGCAAGAATGCACCATATTACTTGAATGATGTTGTAACAGGAGAGACTTATCTACAGCTCCATATACAATTACTCAAAATTTAACTCAGTTTGTTCATCAACAAGAGACTCAGTTATCATCTTGCTTGTGAACACTGTTGAAAATACAGCAACCCCACATTCCTTCTCTCTTACCCAATCTGAAAAATGTTGTTGTTGCAACGGCTCATGAATACTTGGGACTGGCCTATTCTTTCTACTCTGTGTTGTGGTATAAAGTGCTATATATACTCCCCAGGCTTTGGCTGACAAAGGATAATTTGAGAGGTTTATTACCAAAAAAAAAAAAAAAAAAAAAAAAACAACAGAAAACAAAAGCCCTAAAATCTGTGACTATTTCTTCTGTTGCCCTATTTTCACTGGCTTCTCTCGTCTACACAGTGGCTAAAAGGATCTGTGTTATACAGTTTACTTGTATCAGATCCACAGGCTATTGTCCTTCCCAACCTAATCCCCCACTTACACCCTGAAAATATTTTAGCATTCCTTCAAGCCTTTTTTATAACAAAAGTTTGTTTTAAAATCCATGGTGTATATATATATATATATATATATATTTTTTTTTTTTTTTTTACAGAACCCTTCATTAGAACTACGAACACAAATGCACACACATGTCACACACACACACACACACACAAGTGGATCAAATTTTAATGGATAAAAATCTCCTAAATTGGTATATTAACAATGGAAATAAATAAGCATTTATGGAAGTTAAAGGAAATTTTTCCACTTTTTTGATTGTAGTTAACAATACTGTAGCTAATATCTGCTACCCTGTTCATGGAATTGAGATAGTACCTCTATACCTAAGAAATGACTCTCCTCAACTTCTAAGGAAGTTTCATGATACAGACCTTTGGTGTCACCTGTAGAACCAGGAACACATAAACCGAACGATCTGAATTCAGTTATATGTAGGGCTCCCCCATCTCCATCTTCTCTTTAAATCATGTACAAGGGCGAACTGCTACGTCATTATTGTACAACAAAATGGACTTCCTGTAGACCAAAACTTGATCCACAGTTGAATCGCTGAATGACTCCTGTTTATTTCCTCTTGAAGTGAAATTCTGTACTAAGACTTTAATACTGGGTTCTGTCGCTTTTACTGTCACAGCCCTTTTCTTTTATGGACTCGTTGCTTTCTGTCGGCGGCTGCTCTTGCAGAGTCACAGGCATGTGATAAAAAATATTTTTCTTATTCCAGGTTCTCTCAGAGTCAGATACTGAGCTGAGAATTCAAATGCAAGTGATTTATTAAGAAGTGCTCCCAGGAGGCACTAGCAGGTGGACAGGCAACAGGATAGGCAAGTAGGAGGTGCCCTGCCTGCCCGAGGCTGTGCAGAGATCTAGACTGTGAATCGTGTCTTGGAGTTTGCTCTGCTCTGAGACCAATGAGCAGGGGGTTTATCCTCCAAATCATGGACTATCAGTGAGAGGCTGCCTCAGGAGCAGGGAGGTGACACACAATCCCAGGCACTTCTGACCCTCCATACAGTCGAGGGTCTCTGGTGGCTCAAAGTCATCCCCCAAAGAAGGCTACAGGTTCAAGTATAGTTAGTGAAACACAGAGGAGTTTGGTGGGGGGGCTGACACAGCAGGGAGGAAGGTGAGTCAGGGTTTGGCGTGAGGAAATAAAGCTCTGACCCAGAAGGATTCTATCTCACTGGTCAAAACTAGGAAAGACGATCATTCAAAACCCCCGGAGATGGCAAGGCTCGCTTACAACAAACTGAGAGGCATTTATTTGAACAAAATCTGCAGAACTAAGTAAGAAGAGTGGGAAGGCGTGGCATCTGGGCCAGGTGAGGCACCCAACCCCACAGCAGCTGGGTGAAGGCCCTTCTAGCAGCCTCAGCAGCCCAGGGGCCCCCACTGCCTGCGTCTTCGACGCTGTCGGGGACTGGGGCATGACAGGGCAGAGGGGATGCATGGGCCGGGGCAATCTCTTTGGCATTTGAGAGGGATAAACTACTTAGCGCTGATAAGGACTGTGCAGCTAAGTGGTCCTCGTTGAGTGTCACTGACGCATCATCAGGAGTAGCTGAGAGTTTCAGGCCAGGTTACTACCGCCTTAAAGCAAGCTGTACAGGAAGAGGGTTCTATGGACACATCTCAAGAGACTCCCATTACCTGGTGCTGGAGATAGAGCAGAAGCAGGCACAGGACTCAGGGGAATGAATGGTCAGGTTTCAGAGAAGGCCACATTCTCAGGCTCAGCGAGTCTCCCGTGCCACAGTCAGGGCTGACAGAGAAGGAGTCGTCCTGACACTTGAAGTGGGGTTAGCTACAGAGAATCCGAACTGTCTTGGTTCCTCTGGACTTTCTGAGCTCGCCTAAGAAATAGGCTCGTAAGAGGCATTGTTTTTGTTTTGTTTTGTTTTACTTTTTATTGGAGTATAATTGCTTTACAATGCTGTGTTAGTTTCTGCTGTACCATGAAGTGAATCAGCTCTATGTATACCTATATCCCCTCCCTCTTAGACCTCCCTCCCTCCCCGCCATCCCACCCATCTAGGTCATCACAGAGCACTGAGCTGAGCTCCCTGTGCTGTAACAGCCAGTTCCCACTAGCGCTCTATTTTACACATGGTAGTGTATATATGTCAGTCCTAATCTCCCAATGTTGATTAAGTCAATAGATTGTCATCTTCTTTAGGTTAGGGCTTATGGTAGTAAATGATGTTACAAAGCTGGCCTGTCATCGTAGAATTAGTAGGTCCTGGAGGGGCAGAGGGAAGGCAGACGTAACTACCACAGAGGGATGGCAAATTTGGGACGGCAGTCAGTTTGGAATGGCCAGTGCCTTACAGGGATATATAGTTATGGCGAATAGACTATGAGGCTCTTAAGGGCAACACAGATGAGAATCCAGCCAAACTACTACTGAATAAAAGGACATAAAGAAAACTGAGGTCAGCCTCTGCAGTGGAAAGTCATGTACATTTGCAAGTATGTTTTTGGATATAAATTCTGCAGTCTTCAATGGAACCCACGACACAATGCTATCACGATGAACAAAAGCCTAAGGACTTACACACACAACAATATATCCCTACCTATATGTACCGTCTCTGGGAGAGGCAAAATATCAATAGAAAGGCAGGTAGACAGATGACTGCCTAGAACACTTTTTTTAAAATGTTATCACACTGTAAGAAGAGCAAAGATACAATGCAAATAAAGCTCTTTTTCAGGGAGCTCTCAGATCTTATCTCACTGTGTCCAATCCCCTTCGGATGCTTAAATTCTGTAAGAGGGAAAGACTGGTTTTGAGAATGAGAAAAATGAGTGTGTTTTAATCATGATCTGTTTAAACTACAAACAGTGAATTTTATTAATCCAAAAATGCTAGACGTTCAATGCATAGAACGTTCAATCTTTATTTTTGCTGTAAAAAGCTACATTCCTCTAGAAACAGTAATAAGTGATTGGCATCTGTGAGCGGCACATTGTAGCAACAATAACCTCAGTTATCTATTTTGACAGTTGCTCCTTCTGTCTGCACAGAACGCTTTGCTCAAAATCTTAATAAGCAGTCTTTCAGACATAAAATTCATTTTCTCTCTCTGGTATAACTGCCAGCCACTTTTGATAGAAATGGCATGACAGACAATAACATAAAAATTTTAATTGTAAATATAAAGTTTTATCTCTTATCTTCTGTTTATTCTTAATCAATGGCACGTTCATATCATTTTTGTGAATGTCTTACTTATAACCATTTCAAATTAGGTTTATTAAAGTGTTAAGAAGCCTGTGTGTGAAAGCCTTCTGTGATTCATTTTCTAAAAGACAGAGCCTATTCTCTGAGTGAAAAAGAAGTTGATTGGCAAATATTCCTGAGAATTCCACTGATAAATTTCACCATCAGTCATGGAAGATAATTCAGTATTTATATACTTCCATACAATTCTTATTCGTCTATAAAGAATAATGAATAATATTCTTCTATAAAATAACAGTACTTTATGAGCAATATGAAAGATAATTGAAGTAACTCCGACTAGATTTTATGGTTATTTGAAGCTAAAGTTAAGTACAATTTTGAGAAAGTTATTTTATAGCACTGCTTTTTTTATATGATAATCTTTTGTGCTATTTTTGGTGCCCACTTCTCTTTAATTTTCTGTACCAATGACTTTTTTTAAATAAAATGTACGCATACCTCATTTCTTTGTGCTTCTCCTTACTGCACTTCAGATATTGCCTTTTTTTTTTTAAATTGAAGGTTTGCGGCAGCGCAGTGTTGAGCAAATCTACTGGAGCCATTTTTCCAATAGCATTTGCTTACGTAGTGTCTCCCTGTCAAATTTTGGTGATTCCTGAAATATTTCAAACTTTTTCATTATCATATTTGTTATGGTGATCTGTGAGCCGTGATCTTTGATGTTACTATTGACATTGTTCGGGGTGCCATGTACCGTGCCCATATAAGACAGAGAACTTAACTGATAGATACCGTGTATGTTCTGACCGCTCCATGACCGGCAGCGTCCCCCCATCTCTCTCCCTCCCCTCGGGCCTCCCTATTCCCTGAGACACAGTCATATTTAAATTAGGACAATTAGAAACCCTACAATGGCCGATATATATTCAAATGAAAGGAAGAGTTGTACTTCTTTCACTTTAAACCAAAAGCAACAAATGATTCAGTTTAGTGCGAAGGCAGGTCAAAAGCCCAGAGAGGTCAAAAGCTGGGCCTCTGGCACCAAACATTTAGCAAAGTTGTGAATACAAAGGAAAAGTTCTTGCAGGAAAAAGTGCTAATGCAGTGAACACATAAATGATAAGAAAGTTGGGCTTCCCTGGTGGCGCAGTGGTTGAGAGTCCGCCTGCCGATGCAGGGGACACGGGTTCGTGCCCCGGTCCGGGAAGATCCCACATGCCACGGAGCGGCTGGGTCCGTGAGCCATGGCCGCTGAGCCTGCGCGTCCGGAGCACAGGCTCCGCAACGGGAGAGGCCACAGCAGTGAGAGGCCCGCGTACCACAAAAAAAAGAAAAAAGATAAGAAAGCAAAACTGCCTTATTGCCAATATGGAGAAAATTTGAGCGGTTTAGATAGAAGATCAAGTGAACCACAGTATGTCCTTAAGCCCAAACCCAATCCAGGACAAGGCCCTAACTCTCTTCAATTCCGTGGAGGCTGAGAGAGGTGAGGAAGCCGCATAAGGAAAGCTCGAAGTTGGCAGAGGTTGGTTCATAATGTTTAAGAGAAGCTGTCTCCGTAACATCAAGGTGTAAGATGAAGCAGGAAGTGCTGATGCAGAAACTGCAGCAAGTTATCCACAAAAGTCTGATTTAAGATCATTAATTAAGGCGGTTAAACTGAACAACAGGTTTGCCATGTAGAGGAAATGGCCCTATACTGGAAGAAGATGCCATCTAGGGCTTACATAGCCAGAGAGAAGTCAATGCCTGCATTCAAAGCTTCAAAAGACAAGCTGAACAGGAATAAAGACACAGACCTACTAGAGAACGGACTTGAGGATATGGTGAGGGGGAAGCGTGAGCTGTGACAAAGCGAGAGAGAGGCACGGACATCTATACACTACCAAACGTAAGGTAGATAGCTAGTGGGAAGCAGCCGCATAGCACAGGGAGATCAGCTCGGTGCTTTGTGACCGCCTGGAGGGGTGGGATAGGGAGGGTGGGAGGGAGGGAGACGCAAGAGGGAAGAGATATGGGAACATATGTATATGTATAACTGATTCACTTCGTTATAAAGCAGAAACTAACACACCATTGTAAAGAAATTATACTGCAATAAAGATGTAAAAAAAAAAAGACAAGCTGACTCTCCTGTTAGGGGCTACTGCAGCTGGTGACTTGACACTGGAGCAAATCCTCATTTCCCATTCCAAAAAATTCTCAGGCTCTTAAGAATTATGCTAAACCTACTCTGCCTGTGCTCTATCAGTGGAACAACAAAGCCAGGATGACAGCACATCTTTTTACAACATGGTTTTCTAAATATTTTAAGCCCACTGTCCAGATCTACTACTCAGGAGAAAGGTTTCCTTTCAAAACATTACTGCTCATTGACAATGTACCTGGTCACCCAAGAGCTCTGATGGAAATGGCCAGTGAAGTTCAGTTTAGTCTCAGAACGTGTAGCTCTGAG
Organism: Globicephala melas; assembly: GCF_963455315.2. Taxonomy (NCBI): domain Eukaryota; kingdom Metazoa; phylum Chordata; class Mammalia; order Artiodactyla; family Delphinidae; genus Globicephala; species Globicephala melas. The sequence continues at coordinate 23,566,225 of NC_083326.1, read as the reverse complement.
AACTGTCTCAACATATGCCATCTGTGGAATTATCTAGTCACCTGCACCTGGCAAGTCACAAATTCTTTTCTTCTGCAGTTTTTTTTTTCCCCTTCATAGAGCTCCTATATAGCAGATGTGAAAGAAAGACCAAAACAGAGGCCACAGTTTGGATATACTCGTAAACCAAACACTGAGAGTCATAATACCCAAACTTTAAACTGTCCTGATGTCCCCAGAATGCTAACTCTGACCTTAGATAAAACTTCGGCTTTCTCCATGTTAGCATGAGCTTCCTAACTAATCAGCGACAAACAAGTCAGTGATGCAATGAAAAGGAATGTTGGTTTCTGGTAATCAACCACGATGGGAAAGAGTGCACTTACTCTGAAGTATAGACAGACCAACAACATGTGCGACACTTCTTTTTTGTGAGCTTAGGCAATTTAACTTGTTCAAGATATTAGAAACTTGCGACGTGTACTCCCTACTTTAACAATGGCAAGCTAAGTGCTTCACTGGCACGGGGTTACAATTAATCTAAGAGTACAACATATAAAGTTCCCCAATATATTGTGCAGCCATCCCCTAAGACACAGATTTCAGTAAGACAATTGGAGAGACGCTCAATCGCCTTGCTCTCCTGTATGTGCCTATGTTTTGTTGTTGTTTTCGTTGTCACCTCCCTGAAGCAGGATGAACCCCCTGAATGGCCACACTCCTGAAATGGTGCAATTTCTCTGCGGTTACTTTGCTGGGAATGGCGAACTAGAGCTGAGACAAGGGAAAACTCTTAAGAACCTTGTCTTCATGCTTCCAACACTGTCCACACACTTTCTACCCTGATACTGTCAGAAAGCAAAACATCCCATCCAGCAAGAGGGCCATCTGCTATCAGCACAAGACAGGGCTTGGCTGGGAGAAGCAACTCATCTCTCAGGGGGCCACGCTTCATAAACTGAGCTGTGCTGCGGACAGCTGAACTTCTAACCACCTTCCTCTGAGGTCTCCCTGGTCGTGAACATTCTGTTCCTTGTTCAGTAAAATACTCGTATCAAGTAAAACTCTCTGAATTTTCTCTTGACAGAAGTAATAGCTATAGTAAGCTGATAGTGTTTCTTAGAAGAGACTATGCAATCTTAGAGGTGAAGGGATAGATTCAATTATTTCCAAATGCTTTACCTCACAGATGAGATGAATAATGCACAGAGAATAGGAACAATTATGGTCCTAAACGCGGGGGTTTGGTATCACACATAAGGAGTCAGGTGACCTGACCGTCACCTAATGCTTTGGGCATCAGACCAGCTGCCTGCCGACAATCAATTACCTGTAGTGCCAACAGGCATCGCAAAAGGCCTTCAACACGGCAAGTGAAAATCACGTTGACATCCTTATCTAACCATTAACAAAAGGGGGGAGGAAATTCAGACTCCTCCCCTGAACGTTAGAAATCGAAGATATAAAATACTACCCAGAAAAAGCTGGGCAAGGAGAAAAGAGAAAGAGAGATTGAGAGGAAGGGGTGGAGATCAAAGAGATCAACTGGAAAATACTCAGCAAATGAGTAAACTTCAAAATTATTAAAATCAAACAGAAATACTGTTGGGTTGCTTACATGAGAGAATGTACCTAAAATTGACCAAAGGTTGCATCTCTTGTTTCTTCAGATCTTTCAAAAATGTATTTATATAAATGGAAAGCGAAAAATAGAATGCATAAAGCATAAATATTATGGGCAAATGTTTAAAAGAAAAAATCCTACATTGTTAAAGAAAAAAAAATCACCCAGTAATACTGGCCACAAGTTCCTACAACAAGTTCCTACAACAGCACAGAGTACCTCAATTCAGAAGGTGAATCAGGGAAATTCAGTAATTCCATATAAAGTCATCTTTTAGTTTCTATCCAAGACCAAATAAACAAAGCTCAAAATCTCCTGTCGTAAAAAGGTGGAGCTCCCGATAGTGCAACTAACACGAAGACTTTGAAAGAAAGAAGGTATTTCCTATTCTCTGAAATTTTTAACTGCATAGACTATGGTAGAAATGGTCTGCTAGAAATGCATGTAAATAATACGCTTTTTTTTTTTTAAGAGAATACAGTGAACCCATTGTAATATGAAAAACATATCTGGAGATATCACTTTATTGAATAGGTAACAAAGATTATAATACATTACTCAAAATAAATCATCTGCTGTGGGAATAACCCTATGGTATATTGGTGGACAATTTGCCTCATCTGTCAATAGGAAAACTCAGAGTTATAATGGTACTTAACTTTGCTAAAATCCTAGATTAAATCAGTGGGAGAGCCTTACATGAAATTCCAACCTACCAAGAGCCAAATTCAATGACATTTTGTAATGTCATGATTTGTTTGTGGCTGCATTTTACCCTCAGTGTGTTTTAAATATGTTTTTAAATCCGCAAAATTTCCAAAATGTATGTATTACACCTAATACAAATATGTAATTCCAAATAACTTCTATGCTCAAGTTGAACTTATATTTCGCAGGGATATGGATTAATGTAAAGCAGAAACACATGAAAACACAGGCGCATATAAGAACTGTGGATGCAGTTCCTTCTTTCAGAAAGCATTCTTACGCAAACATACATGTTTTTTTAAAGCGCTGAGCTTTTTTTGTCAGAATGGATTGCAAACAACTACATGAGAAAGAAATATAGTAAAGTTGTCAACACAGAATAATGTTTGGGGCTCAGAAGGTATTCACTTGAGATAATGGAGCATATGTGACGTTTTGGCCAGCAGCCAGCAGTTTTTTCCATCTACAGCAACTATGTTCCAGAAACAGAAAACTGTACCAACCATATCTCAGCAAAGTATTGTACTGCTAGTGGCAGTACAGTCAAAAGTTTTGAAACTCTGCTCATTATGTGAAGAGTATAACGAGCAAGCATGAAATACTGTAGCTCCTCTAACTAGCTCCTCTTTCTGGATTGACTGAGTTTAATGAATCATTTAATAAAAAAAAGCTTACCTAGCCAGGCATGTATAAGTCAGATTCATTCGTCAGCGGAAAGCCTTGACCACAGGGATGAGTAGGAATGTCCCACAAATTGGAAGGAGAATTCAACCATCTCTTACAAATGGAGTCTCCCACAGTCCAAGTATTGTTAAGGGCTACATAATGAATTTTTTTCCCTAGTTATGTAGTTTTAAACATTTTTTTCCGTCTTAATTTTATTTCAGGAAAAAAAAAAGTCTTGTCCTTTGATGGCAAATCTTCCTGAAATCTGGGGTGCTAACTCACTGTGTATTAGCTGGGCTGGGAATGCTGACCTGTCATCTAGCAGGAAGCAGCAGCTCAACAAAGACAATTAAACGAATAAATGCATGCATAAGTGAGTAAAAAAATGGGGAAGTAATAAACCAACTGGCCATTTATTTCAGTGATTGGGACCCTAGGTTTCTCTGAGCACTCAGAGGAGATCTCAGGTAATACAGTTTATGAATGGAATCGTTGGTTCCCCTCGTGGCCAGAGTCCTCTTCCAACCTAAGCTGCTGTTATAAGTGGAACTGTTGGGTGTGGAAAGAGGGAGAAAACATCATTTCCATCAGGGCATTTAAGGCGTTAATTTAGTTGGGCTGATAAACCCTGAAGGACCCCAGGCATTTTCAAGGGGGAAGGGAAGGTAAGAAAGACCCTGCTTTTCCACCTGTAGATGCTTGTCTTACAAAGTGAAAATCAAAACAAAACAGAAGTAGACTTCATTTCACAAACAAAGGCATCAGGAAGGTTGAGTTGCAATCTTATTTCTGCCAGTTTTAGCCCAGGTAACCCAGGCAAAGGCAATTAATCTCTTTGGCTTCAGCTCCTTTGTCTCTGAAATTGGGATATTAATTTTGACATCTGAGGGGTTGCTTGAGAATGAAATGAAATTTTATTTCTTAAATTGACTTGAAAACAAATCAGTGCTATATACAAATCTAAGTTACGAAACTTTTAAAAGAAGGAGATAGGTTGAAGCTGACAGCTAAAGGAGGCAAAAATAGGTACTGCATATTTATGGTAAACCTAGAAATTTCTATAGCCAGAAGAGAAAGCCAGAACTATGATAGAGCATGCTCACAAGTAAAGTTCTAAGACTGTTCAAAATGACATTTCTGCCTGATAGCTACAGTGGAACCCGCTGTAAGTTGATTCTTCAGGGAATGGCTTACCCTGGCTTCACCTCTAGAAGGTGACTAAAGAATTAAGAAAGAAAAAAAAAAAGGCAGAAACACAGTGACAGATGATATTCCTTCTGTTTATCTTCCTGGCTCTAATGCCAGGGTCCGGATCCATCATATAATTGAGGCATTTGTCCTTTTAAATCCATGGATGCTACATTTAGACACAGACAGTAGTACTTTCCAACCTCCTATATATGCTTCTAGTTCTGCACACTCCCCACTAACAATTGCCACCTCTCTATACAAAGACAAGTACTATTTTTAAAAAGTGGGGAAAAATGATAGGGGTTGAAGAGCAGGAATCTGGGGATTAGTGGGAACAACACATTCAGTCATATCCGTGAGTAACCCAATCAACGTTGGGGTGACAACAGATGGAATTCTGGGAGCGGACACACAGGTTTACAGAACGCACAACATATATAGACAGCACCTTATTTCTTCCTTCCCTCCTACTTTTTCTCTTTTCTTTCCTGCATTTTTCTTCTTCACTTCCTTTTTCCTTCCTGTCAGACTCCCAGCTCCCTTCACTCACCCTCTCTGTCCAGTTATCTGTATTCTTCTTTTCTTTTTTTGAATTTTTATTTCTTTTTCTATTTTTTGTTTCCTCCTTTTCCTTGCCTTTCTTTCATTTTTATTTTGTGGCTTGTTTTTATATATATATATATATATATATATATATATTATATACATATAATATTATTTTATAATAAAAATATATTCCATTTATAATTGGAAAGAACACCCACATGCATATATATTTGGATTTCAAAGAAATTAGGAGAAAGCAGACTGGTATTGCTTTATCTCTCTTGAACTCTCTAGAAATCTGTTGGCTCAATCTATCCTAGATTTTCTTTAATGGAATTACTCTCTGATATAAAGAAATATGACTGAAGAAGCTACAGCAATCCCATCTGCTAACACACCAAATTATTTCTACTTCAAGGAATTAACAGAGGGTCTCTGTTGTAACCAGTGCCTACACGGGAGAAACTGCCTCAGACTGAAGTAAAAAGTGAAGGAAATGGTCAAAGTGTTTCTTCATACCATTTTTGCTACTTTCAGTATCACCAAATCAAGTCCATAAAAGTTCCTTGACTGTAGTATAGCCTTTGTCACGACCCATGAGGAAAGCAACATTCTTTGTTTAAAATAACATCAAATAGAAATGCTCATAAACATCTGTAGATGGAAGTGAATGTGTTCCTATTACTGATAAAAAATAAAGTTCATTTCAGAACGATGATCTGTTTTATGGGTATAGCATCAGGTTCTTGAAGGTAGTGGGGAAAAAACACAATGTAGGAAGATACGACAGATTTGGACTAGGAAAGACCACATTTACCTAGAAAGTAAAAATATATATATACATATTTATATGTTTTTAAAATACAGTGAGTCTTGCATCAAAAGGAGAAAGCATTTTATAATAAATCCAAATAACTGATATTATATCAAAAGGATAAAATGGAAATGTCTAGATGGATATCTAGACATCTACATGAGAATTATTTATATTAGAAAAAACACTGCATGAGAACACTTTTGTTAATGGCTATGTAAACTCGAGATTCAGATTATTAGTCACATCTCTGTGTGTGCCTCATACAACAGTTTACTAACTAGAATATTTATAAGTAAATACATATGTAAAACAAAAACAGCCGTATTTTATGACTTCTCTTGGTTGGTACTTCAACACACGGAATTACAAGTATCAGTAAAAAGATCACTGAAATGGCAGTTTGGAATAAATATGGCAAGGAATGAAAGGGGTTTCAACAAACTGTCTATTATTAGTTCATACCAAACATACTTTAAAACAAAGAATAATAATTCCATAGAGGGAAAAGATACTACGTCATCTATGCCAGCAACTTTTATGTGTCCAAGACTTTTCAGTAGTATGACTGCCTTTGCAACAAATCTTTCCCACTGAAGTTCTTAAATGACGAGGAGAAAGCGGAGGAGGACATGGTTTTCTTGTCTAATAGTACATAGTTAAGATTCACTTTGGAAGAAAAGATTTAAGAGAATGGCAAAGGGAGGCAAAAATCTTATTTTTAGTATGTATCCATGAATAAAAATTTTACCAAGAACATTCTCTCTATATTTTTTTCACACACACATATATCCTATTATTTTATATATCTTATAATATATATACTTTATATATTTATGTATTCACACATATATTTTCTATTCTTTTAAATGCATTTATATATAATTTTAGTATTTAATATATATTCCTGGCACATATATTCACACGTATATTTTCTGTTCTTTTAAATTATATATATATATACTTTTAATATTTAATATTGATTCCTTTGAATAATACTGTAATTCTCAACACGCTTTAAAATATATTATCCTAAAATGAGTGGACAATGTTAGAAATATATGCCCTTAGTATGTTACTTTGTGTTTTTACTCTATAACATAATAACCATGCACTAGGTATAAAGCCAGAGGCAGGAAAAACAATAGCGAACAACAATACACACACTTCCTGTGAAAGGCTAGTTTGCCCTCAAGCGAGTGTATGGAAGAGTAGACAGCATTTCTCCTGTGTTTACCTTTCCTGAGCTGATCCAAAGTTAATCTCAAACAAAAGCACCTGGACCGAATGACGTACACAAAGCAAATACCAGACTCGACTGTTTCTCTAATTTATCCCTATGTTTTCCTTCATTTTGTTTAAAGGATCGTCATAAGTAATGCAACAGAAAAGGAGAGTTTTTCAATAGCCTGCTGCTCTCATTTGGATCTTTTCAATGGGGGAGATATTTTTAAACACTTATTTCATACATATAAAAAGATTCTCAAATGTTTAATGGCTCCACTATATCACTAAGTGTTTCTATAAAGAATGATAGTAAAGAGACAGTGCAAAGAATGTTATTTACAACACTGTGACTTGGCACTAGGAGACGGACACAGATGCTGCTTAGCCTGCCGACATTTGAGAAAAACTTTATACATAAGATATGGGCTTTGAAGAGTTGCAACAAGGACTAAAATGTTTATGACAAAAAAGAAAATGGACATTATTCATATTCAAAATTCAGTAGAGCTATAGAGCATTTAAATTTTACATTCACATTGTAATTTGCATTGAACTTTTGATTGTTTTTATAGTTACTCCTGCCTAGTACTTTCAGAATAATCACGTTCACAAATAATCAGAATCTGGTGACTAGGTTTACATGTTACTAATATTGTTGTTGTCACCCCATCTTTGGCCAATTCTTAATTTACTACCAAATTTTAAAAAAAAATAACATTTACTATCAGTACAAAAAAGTTAACTTTCGCTTTTCTAGGTGTTATTCATTATTTTCAAATGGCCCCCTACCTTGATCAGGGGGAAAAACCCCTACCTTTATACTTGGAAATACAGAAATCCTGTCAATTTGGCTGCAAAATAAATACTACAAGATCCAACTGTTAAGAGTGACTTATCTTAATTTACTAAAACAGTTATCTTGAACTTACTTATCTAAGAATTTGAGAAACACTATAAACAGAAATTAGAAAATGTATATGGTAATTCTTTCTAAAAAGTGAATAATGCTGCAGCCCAGATTTTTGAAAGGAATAGCATAATACAGAGATCTGCTCTGGAGTGTGTGTGTGTGTGTGTGTGTGTGTGTGTGTGTGTGTGTGTGTGTGTGTGTGTGTGTGTGTGTGTGTGTGTGTGTGTGTGTGTGTGTGTGTGTGTGTGTGTGTGTGTGTGTGTGTGTGTGTGTGTGTGTGTGTGTGTGTGTGTGTGTCCGTGTCCGTCCCCTCTCTATATGTCTCTATCTCTGTCTTATATCCTCACTGTAAGCATCTAACAACGATTTTACTGGAGCTTCAATTAAAAGATTTCCTCCTCCGATTTTAACTTTGATGGAGGAAAATTGAGTATTTCTATCCTTCTATTTACTTAAGAATCCTTTGATTCTATTTATTTTTATCTTCCATAATACCATGGAATCAGACTAATTTTAAATATAAATGTTAATTCATGGGAAATTTTTATTTTCACACAGTTCTTGAGTTGTTTTTTTTGTTTGTTTTGTTTTTGTTTTTTGCGGTACACGGGCCTCTCACTGTTGCGGCCTCTCCCGTTGCGGAGCACAGGCTCTGGACGCGCAGGCTCAGCGGCCGTGGCTCACGGGCCCAGCCGCTTCGCGGCATGTGGGATCCTCCCAGACTGGGGCACGAACCCGCATCCCCTGCATCAGCAGGAGGACTCTCAACCACTGCACCACCAGGGAAGCCCTTAAGTTGGTATTTTTAAATTATGTTTTGCACAATCTGGTGTCTTGTTTCACTGCACAGAAGTTAGGTTTTATCAATAACTAAACTGCCTGAATGCCAAAATGATGTCATTTTTGACATTACTTTGAAAAAGCAATTTAAAAACATCCGGCAACAACTACCTTATTAAATTTTTATGACACCCTATAAGATGGGTGTGAAAACTTGGTCATAGGTGAGACAGCTATCATGGAGGAATAGGGAATTGATCTAGAATTCTGACCTCAGTGTCTCATGCTCTATAACTACACTGTCCTGGAGTTGGGTCTTGTATCACTTGAGGCATGAAAGGAGGTTGAACTCTATTCTCCATGCAGGGAGACCTCAGTAAAGTACAGAAATGACTAGGTCATTCATCCTACATTTATGGAGCACTCCTACGTGCTCTTTTAAGCACTTTTAAGTTTTTGTTTCTTTTTTGTTTTTTTCCCCCAACAAGCTCTAAATCTAGAGAAGGAGATAAACATATCTAGAATTTGAATAACAAATGGAGGAGAATAACTGGTGAGCCCAGTTGGAGGAGGTATATCCCCCCAAATTCAGATAGAACTGTAGCTCTGAGAGGCTGTGGAATCAATATATGCTGGGTACCAAGTTAATATACTCGGGGGAGACATTTTAAAAATGTGTGTAAGAAACAGTATACCCCACTACTTCACAAAAGCCTTAGCAACTGGGTATCTGCCTCCCCGGGCAAGAATTGAAAAATTATTCTCTCAAGAAATAGTACTTAGGGAGAAATATGCAGATCTTTTCTATATAAGTGAACTCCAGAAAATAGAAATTTCTCCAAATTTTCACCCAAAAGGAAAGCACGTAAATCAGTAAGCCTGACCCGTATACTTAACTCACAGGGAACCTTACATTACCTTGTTCTTAAATATGTCTGGACAAGAAGGCTCTGGGGCCGTTTGAGGAAAGCCTGTGACTTGGAAGAAACTTACCCCTTTCTCCCCCAAAGAAGATTAAAAACTCAAAACAAACACCTGATTCAAAGAAAAAAAGTTTAATAACAAACTAAGACAAACAAAAAATTCTCTAGTAAGTATCTCAGAGGGACTTAATGTATTATATCAAGAGGCTGTGGAAAGGAGGAGATCTTAGATATTAAGGAAAAAAACTGCATAATAAATTAAAAAGAAAGTTCTTGGAAACTGAAAATATGATTACTAAATAAATAGTTAAATCTAGGAGTTAGATAAATGAAATTGCGACAATATCTTGGAAACAGGAATACAAAAAGAAGGGGGAAAATGAAACTAATAATTCCAAGAAAAAAAACAACTGTGCATCAAAAGAAAGATAACTGTTAGTGTGCAGATGTACAATAAATAACATGCCCCAGTAGGTAATAAGATACACCCTCTTTATCGAGTGTCAACTTTTAAAACCAGATACAAAGCATAAAAAAGAAGACTTAGGAAACTGAGATATCAACATTGAAAAATAAGAAAAAATGCATGATAAGCAATAATAAGACAAGAACCACCTAGTGAAAAGATAGTTCTATAGATACATAAACATAGATGAATTAATATTTAACTATATAAAAATAAACCAGACAAAGACAGCTTATTAGGAAAAATGTATAAAAGATATGAACAAGTAAATCACAGATGAGAAATTCTAAAGATCAATAACATATGGAAATTTATCAACTGTACTAATAATCAGAAATATGCAAGTTAAAAAAACAAAGTGAGGGCTTCCCTGGTGGCACAGTGGTTGAGAGTCCGCCTGCCGATGCAGGGGACGCGGGTTCGTGCCCTGGTCCGGGAAGATCCCACATGCCGTGGAGCGGCTGTGCCCGTAAGCCATGGCCGCTGAGCCTGCGCGTCCAGAGCCTGTGCTCCGCAACGGGAGAAAGTGATTATGTCTTTCACTAAGCAATTTGGTAAAGACTAGAAACCTCTGACGAGATTAAGTACAGTTGAAAATATTGCCGGCGAATGTTAATAGTCCCTCAGAGTGATGGCTGGCAGTACTTTCAAGAAAACAAAAAAACTGTTTTTGCATGGACAAGAATGGGAAAAATTTTGAGGGTGTGCTCCTGTTCACTAAACCAACAACAATCGTAAAGACTTAAGAAATGTATCAATGCTTTAGCTAGCAAGGTAACTCATTTTAGCAGTTAGTTCTTGGTATAAGAAGCTTTTCCAAATAAGAGAATATTTATTTTCCTTTAAACTGGCCTTTTCTAGTCAGCTCCCCTGAACTACATAAAGTTCCAGTTAATATCTGCTACACTTCTAGTAGTATTTTCGATCACCAAAACTTTGCTAAGAATCTCTTATCCATCAGTATGAAACCTTTTTCTGTAAGCCCAGTAAGCCACTGACAGAAAATTTTGTTACGATATAGTAAATAGCCTGCTAGAAAATATTCCCTAATGTAAGCTTTTTAATCTTCACTATTTGGGATTAAATTTTTACAGAAGAACAGCTGTTGTTTCATTTAAACACACACACACTTTATGGAAAACTTCTAATGATAACCTCAAAAACTAAGGACAGCTTTGTGGAAGGAAATTTCCATCTATTTTGAAAGCAATGGAAATAGAAGAAAAACTCTATGCAAAGTTTTAAAGCAAAAACTTCCTTGGATTAAACAAACCAGCAAACAACTGCCCCTTTTCTATCAAATACAAAAGTTTATACCAGAATAATATCTTGCATTTGTTTGTCTTGAGGCACGTGGGTAACTATGGGGTGATGAGTTTCTTCTCCAAGATACCTTGAATTTCCATTTGCTCCTCATTTGGTATCAAGGATCAGGGCTGAGTACCTAAAGTACAGGGGTTAGAGGTACCTGGGATACCCCAATTCAGGAAGATCCCGAGGAGTACTGTACTAGGTGCTAGGGTAGGAACACCTGCAAACTATTTCCAGTGAATAAGTAAATCAGTCTAGGTACGTTTGAATTTTGTTTCTCAGGGTTTTTTTGTTGTTGTTGTTGTTTTTGTATCTTCCAGAATGTTTCACAGGGAGGAAGTGTATCTTCTGGGAGTTGCAAAATATGCCTTCACCACAAAGTCAGCATAGGAAGCGGGGAAGGTAAGAGACACCAGAGAGAATTTGTAATCCTGTGAGATCCTGCTTCTTCAAACTGGAAAGACCCAAGGAAAGCAAGGTCAAGGCATCACTGAGTACTTGGGGCAGTAGGAGGAGCACATGGTGTCCAAGTGCATTTCCTCCTCTTCCACCGCCAAAGCACCCACAGCTGCTGATTGTAGAAAAGTCTTGGGAAAATGTGCAAACGGTTAAAGAAAAGACAAATTGTAACAAGAAAATGGATGAATGGAAATTCAGCTTAAACAGGGCAGTGTCTCTGTATCCATGAAGTGCTATTGAATCCAAGCTGGAAAACGTAATAACATACTCATTTGCTTAACTTAATGCTGTAGGATTAAAGATAACTTTCTAGTGTCAATGAAGCTTCATGAAGACACTGACTTAACGCTTAGAAAAATGTGACAAAGGAGATGCTCAGAACTCAGGAGTAAGTCACAGAAATGATTACGCGCTTTCCTGAAAAGGGTCTAAGTTCCTGATGGTTGTGAGTATACAGCCTTTGCAGTTTACTCAGTTGTAGTGGAGAAGGATATTTAATCATCTTACAACATGGTTTAGGTAAAGAAGATATTGTGGAATCCTGATTACTTATTAGGCCGATAACCTTCTTACACGGACATTAATTCTACAAAATCAGGGTCCCACCCTTAGGTCCTCATTCAATCTTATTACTTCTTTGGAGGTTCCATGTCCAGATACAGTCACAGGGGGGTGGCGGGTAGGTTACAACTTCAAGCTAAGAATTTTGGGAAGACGCAAACATTTGGTCCATGATATTCCCCAAGGACAATTTAAGATTACAATCATGATTTTAAAGAACTTTTGATATAAAAAAGACTGTTTATTCAGAGGCATACAAGGGAACAGTCTTCCTGAGGAGACTGTCTTTCCTGTCTGAAAACAGAAGTTCATGTAACACAGAAATCACCTGATTTCAACCATCTATAATAAGGCTTGCATCCGTGTGTGTGGGAGTGCGTATTTGTTTGTGTGTGTGTATATGTGTTTGTGTCAACATCAGTTTTCTGCATCTAATCTTTCTCTCCTCCTTGCAGAGGGAACAGAATTAGGTTTTCCCAACGATAATTTAATACTTGTCTCAAGTCAGCTCCCACTTACTTCTGTTACTTTTCATTTTTCTCCATCTCCCATTCTTTCCCCCACTCGGGAAATTTTGGAGACTTATTGATCAAAGTTCTGTCATTATGTTTGCATTCTAGGAATATCTATTTCAGATAAACAGCGTTTCAAAAAAAGAAGTGAAAACCAATAAACTGAACTTCTTTTGCTTAAGAAAGTATGAGCTAAGAAAAAAGAAAAAGAACAACTGAGAAATGCAATCTAGTCATAACCCTGTTTACTACTTATAAGATCTCTAGTTCAAATAACAAGGGAAGAACTTATAAAGATGAATTTGAAAGTCTTTAAAATTTAGTTTATGTATTTATAGGTTTATAAATCATATTAGAAAATCATGAGGGTCCATGTAATATTCCTGAAAAAGTGCATGATTCCTTGGACTAATGAGAATGAGAAAATAATAAAAGCTTAGAGATCATGTGCTATATATCTTCTTCTATAGTTTATAACATTAATATCAATGCAAAATTCTAATTTATACAGTAACAGGGTTACACCTCTCATGCTTTAATCTTTCTAAATGACCTGCATTGGTCTAAAGACTCAGATAAGTTACCACTTTTTTCACAAATGTTTTAGATTTTAAATATTTCAAAATTCATAGGCCCTCAAAACCACTCTCACTTCTTATAACACTATAAGTTTGGGGGACCGCAAGACCATTCTCAGGTTCAGTAATTCACTAGAAGAACAGAACTCACATAAGTCACTATTTTCTGGGTTATGGATTATTACAACAAAGGGATACAAATTAGAATTAACCACAGGAAGAGGCCCATAAGGCATGGTCTAGAAGCAACGAGGCCCAAGTTTCCAGTTGTTCTCTCCCAGGAAAAATCACGTGGACAATCCCTATTTCTCCCAGAAATCATGTGTGATAAACACATTGAGTACTGCCCACTAAGGAAACCTATCCAAGCCCAGTGTCCAGCGTTTTTATTGCAGTTTGGTCACATGGGCTGCCCTGAATGTCTGAACACATGGCCCATAGCCACCAGCCCCTCCAGAGGCTGAGCCCGTATCATGCGTCCCAAAGCCTCCACCATAAATCACACTGTTAGCCTTGATTATCTGTCTTGGACCAGGGCCCCAATCAAAGTTACTTTTATCAGGAAGGACATTGCCACAGCTTAGAGGTTACTTCTTAGGAGTCACGGGCCACAAACAAACCTCAATCCTTTACTGAACACACGTATAAAATTCCCTTTAAATGTAATTTAAATGGAGGTTGTTTTCATAAAGGGTTTAATATCATAAATTCTGATAGAGGACTTATATTCAGTAAAATTATATTTCCTGATCCTTAATGTGGACATAAGCAAAGTAGGAAAAACATACAAATGTTAACCACTAATGTTAGCCTTAAGTGACCTTTATTCTTACAAAATAAATGTAAAATGTGAAATGCTTTTGGATTCTATATCTACACATACAGCATACATACATAGAAACAAATAAATAATAAAATGTGTATATATATATATACGCATCTATATCATGTATATATGTGTATATGATATACATACTATGAAACATATATGTTAGAGTTTAATATAATGGAAAACTTCACATAAAATATACCTTGATATATTTGATATGCTCATGAAGTTAAGCACTGTATTTTAAGGCTAAAATTAAAAGCTTGATTTTATAATCTATTCACATGATATTTGTGTATATTCCAACATATACATATAATGGTATATTAAATTTATAGACATATGAATAAAAAATAAAAATGAAATAAATTATTAAAATGTTGGGCCAAAATATTTGTTCAATGTTAGTGATTTATTATATTCATAAGGAGAAAAACTTATGCATATTTTATTTCAAAATATTACTCAATAATACATAGGAAAGTAAATTAAAATTTTCCTATGAAAGACCAAACTACTGTCTCCCCAGATAGCAAAAAAAGTTCTTATTTTTTGAAAAGGCTATGTTCTGAATAATCATTGTTCCATATTGCTGGGGTTTTCCAATAATTATTTCTTACATTAAAAAACATATATTATGCTCATAACCTTCCTGGATTTCAGACAGTACTACAACGCTACAGTAATCAAAACAGCATGGGGACTTCCCTGGTGGCACAGTGGTTAAGAATCTGCCTGCCAGTGCAGGGGACATGGGTTTGAGCCCTGGTCCGGGAAGATCCCACATGATGCAGAGCAACTAAGCCCGTGCGCCACAACTACTGAGCCTGTACTCTAGAGCCTGCAAGCCACAACTACTGAAGCCCACGTGCCTAGAGCCTGTGCTCTGCAACAAGACAAGCCCTGCAATAAGAAGCCTGCGCACCACAATGAAGAGTAACCCCCGCTCACTGTGACTAGAGAAAGTCCGTGAGCAGCAAGGAAGACCCTAATGCAGCCAAAAATAAATAAATAGTTAAAAAATTATTAAAAAAAACAACAACACATGATATTGGCACAAAAACAGACATATGGATCAACAGAACAGAACAGAGAGCCCAGAAATAAACCCACGCACATCTATGGTTAATTCATCTTCAACAAAGGAGGCAAGAATATACAGTAGAGAAAAGACAGTCTCTTCAGCAAGTGGTGTTGGGAAAGCTGGACAGCTACATGTGAATCAATGAAGTTAGAACACACCCTCTCACCAAACACAAAAATAAACTCAAAATGGCTTGAAGATTTAAACGTAAGACAAGACACCATAAAACCCCTAGAAGAGAACATAGGCAAAACATCCTCTGACATAAATAGTAGCAATGTTTTCTTAGGTCAGTCTCCCAAGGCAAAAGAAATAAAAGCAAAAATAAATGAACGGGACCTAATCAAACTTATAAGCTTCTGCTCGGCAAAAGAAACCATAAACAAAACCAAAAGTCAACCTATGGAGTGGGAGAAAATATTTGCAAATGATGTGACCAACAAGACCTTAATTTCCAAAATATACAAACAGCTCATACAGCTCAATATCAAAAAAACTAACACTACGATCAAAATGGGCAGAAGACCTAAACAGACATTTCTCCAAAGGAGACATAAAGATGGCCAATAGGCACATGTAAAGATGTTCAACATCACTAATTATTAGACAAATGCAAATCGAAACTATAATGACGTATTACCTCACCCAGGTCAGAATGGTCATCATCAAAAAGTTTACAAATAAGGAATGCTAGAGAGGGTGTGGAGAAAAAGAGAACCCTCCTACACTCTTGGTGGGAATGTAAATTGGTGCAGCCACTATGGAGAACAATATGGAGGTTCCTTAAAAAAGTAAAAATAGAGTTGTCATATGATCCAGCAATCCCACTCCTGCGCATATATCCAGAAAAGATGAAAACTCGAATTCAAAAAGATACATGCACCCCCAATGTTCATAGCAGCACTATTCCCAATAACCAAGATGCAGAAGCAACCTTAATATTCATCAACAGATGAATGGATAAAGATGATGTGATACATATGTATACAAAGGAATATTACTCAGCCATAAAAAAGAATGAAATAATGCCATTTGCAGGAACATGGATGGACCTAGAGATGATCATACTAAGTGAAGTGAGAGAAAGACAAATATCATATGATGTCACTTATATATGAAATCTAAAATAATGATACAAATGAACTTATTTACCAAACAGAAACAGACTCACAGACATAGAAAACAAACTTATGGTTACCAAAGGGGAAGGGGGAGCAGGGATAAATTAGGAGTTTTGGATAAACAGATACAAACTACTATATATAAAATAGATAAACAACAAGGACCTAGCACAGGGAACTATATTCAGTATCTTATAATAACCTATAATGGAAAAGAATCTGAAAAAATATGTAAGTATGTATAACTGATTCCCTTTGCTGTACACCTGAAACTAACACAATATTGTGAATCAACTATATTTCAATAAAAAATGTTATATATAGTTATGCTCATATCTGTACTCCTCTGTCAGTTCTTGATTTTACTTTTTCCAAATTCAGAATTCAAATCCAAAAGACCAAAACTATAAATTTGTTATTTGTACCTAAATCTTCCTCTGCGTTTCCATCAGATAATATAATGATGAGCCCCTTTACCTTAAAAATGGAAGAATAATAAAAATAGTTTTTTGGCATTCTCTCATTTTTAACGAACTGGTAACTATCGTGAGAACTTGCAATGGGAAAAAGTGACCTGACAAATCAAGAGAAGTTCAGTTTTCATAGTTTCACCACATACGAATAAAATGTATTTGTACAAATAACTTTAGTGATTGCCTCTCTCTCAAGCTAAAGAACACTCATGCTGAACCACAAAGGCTGGTAAATAACTGAATGTATTAATATTTGTTTCTAGATTTTAATGCACATCTCAAGCAGAGAAAAATCAGTGGCCATTACAGAGTGCTTCACAATATAAATCAAAAGGCCATGGAGATCTATCGGCAGTCTCACTGGTTTACAGGGAGTTATCATCAACAACAATCCTATAAATCAATTGTGTGCAATACTCCTTAAGAGAGGATTCCACTCTCTTCCATTTTGCTCATGCTGGCCGGTGTAGCTCAATGGCAAGAATGTTCAGAGAAAAACTGGCTGCAAGCTTAAATCCACATCAACAGTTTTACTGAAAATTACTAAGGGTGTTTCTAGCACACATTCTACCTGCCAAACTAATAACCCTATCCAAATTGTAAAGGTGGAACATAAACAGGGATACAGGCTTTAATGTACTTTCGAACATCTGTAGGTGAATTTTGTAGAGTGGTCACGCTCAAATGGATATAAAGACCTCCTCATTGTTGTCTATTTTCTGGATGGTTAGTAAGTTTTCCTTGTTAAACAACTGCCTAACCACTATCTTTTTTTTTTTTCCCCCACACTATGTATTTCCAACTTGGGACAAACCAACTTACTTACCCAGTTAGAGAGGTATTGATTTTATAGACACCGTAAGTACAGAATTTTACAAGATACTGTTCATCACCCAGAAATTCAATTGTCCTTATCACCCTCAATCATCAATGGAAATTGGAAGGACAAATATTACCCCCAAATTAGATCTTGCATAATTAGCTGAGCAATTACTGTAGAGATTTGGTGCAATATACCCAGGTCTGTAATCAACAGTTATAATCAGCTTCTGCCCAGATAACGGGTTTGCTGAAAATGACAACACAAGGGTGTTCTTGGATTTCATTTAAAGAGACTTTATCAGGCACTCTTTTTTTTGTTGTTGTTGTTTTGTTTTGGTTTTTTTTGTGATATGCGGGCCTCTCACTGTTGTGGCCTTTCCTGTTGCGAAGCACAGGCTCCGGACGCGCAGGCTCAGCGGCCATGGCTCACGGGCCCAGCCGCTCCGCGTCATGTGGGATCTTCCCGGACCGGGGCACGAACCCTCGTCCCCTGCATCGGCAGGCGGACTCTCAACCACTGCGCCACCAGGGAAGCCCTATCAGGCACTCTTAATCATGATCACTGCCATCATGAAAACTCCAAGGAACTGAACCTTGCAGTCATGTCTCAGTTAAAAGTCATTATACATACATTCTTTTTTTGTACCTCCATACTAATGGGAGACACGTAACAGAATCTTTCAGGATTCTTTAGAAAAAGACAAATCAGAAAAGAGACCGTTTTCCAAAGAACCTTGACGAAGGTTCTTTGGAAAACCTTCTAAACGTGCTATCCAAAATTCCTGACCTACAGCTCCAGAACACCTCTGACTACCGTGGCTTCTTTATCTCATTCTCTTTGTTCTCCTTCTTGTAGTTCCTTCTTTCGGGTTAAAATTCCAGATTATTAACTAATAAGGATTAAACCCTTTTTTTTTTTCTTTTTAATTCTGATGCTTTCATTTCTAAGGAGTACGCTTCGCTCTTTTGAAAATACCTCACTGACAGGACACAGAAAAAAAAACCTTGAAAACCTGGCTCTCCTACCACTCTCTGGATCACCTGAATCAGGGAATCCAGATGGAGGATGGAATGTCTTTTTACGATTAGAACCAAGTAAAACAGTGGGACCAATGGGCAACCTCTCAGGACCAATTAATGATTCTATTTCTAGTGTTCCAGGGCTTCAGGGTCCTACATTACATCCTACTTACAGTCTTAAATGTTACTTCATTAGACACCACTGGACAAATGATTACGACGGCCAAAGAAATAGGAAAGTCATATGAAGGGCTGCTGAATTCACTCAAAATTCAATAATTTCCAAAGGTCATGGTTGTCACTAATGGAAATCTCAGATAGAGGTGACAACCTGGACTTTGACAACTGGCCTAAGAATATTATCCCTTAAACTAATGCTGTCCAAAAGAAAGAACTCAAGACCTTAAAACGTGACACTGACCCCTGCAATACCTCAGTTTCTACTGTCCCTTTCCACCACTTTCACTAAATCCCAATTGACAGACCAACAGCTGTTTAACTAGGGCCCACATCTTGCTGTCTCTGCATCTTACCCTATGAATAACACAACTTCTATTTCCCCATAGTTTAAGAATTTGAACAGTGAGTGATTCTTGGAATAAACCTAAACCATGACCACCTTCCTCAATCCTGCCTTATAAAAACTTGAATACACTTCCCTCCCCATAAAACCGTCATCTAAACTGTTCTTATGTTGCAATGTTTAAATAAAAGGCTTGAGGTAATGGTTTGTGATTGGTCTTTTTCTTTCCACATTTAATTTGAGATAATTAGCTATTACATATTAACTTGTAGAAGAAATATAGAAGGTTCTATTTTTTTTCCACTGCTCCTAAGCTAGTCAACAGTTCAAGAGTTACACTGGACACAGTTCCAAGTCCCCCAACTACATGTTCAAAGAAGACCCAGACAAAAGATTCCAGGTTAGCCTTTGGGGCAAGAGAGACCATTCTGGTGTGATAACTGTAGTGCATGGTGGCACACTACCTAGACCTCCCCCTCGGAACCTAGAGTCTCATTTCCGCATTTGCCAGCAGCATTGGGTCCGACTTCTTACACCTCAGACATCTTCTGCGGCATTGATCTTGGTTAAAGGGAGAAGCCTCACGAAGGCTGTAATGTCTCCCTGGCCTTATTCCTGCACCCAACAACATGATGTCTGATGACAAAGGCCCACCCTGAGACCTGTATCTTCGGACCTTTTGTGCCTTTCATTCTTGCCCTTCATTGCTCTCTGTGTTTATTACCTATAAAATTCGTAGAAATGTCTGAAGACTATAATACAATTTTGGTGAGAGATTCAATTCCCAACAGCTTCCCTAGGTACCGATGATCTTTTGGAAGATTGGGATTTCTTGCTTCATACTACATCTCTGAAATCCTCCCCACTCAAATCAATATACATTAAACTATGAAAGATAATAAACTCAACCATGATGGATTTTAAGCAGTTAGCACTTTAGAAAGGTTTTGAAACAATGCAAATCTTATAAAAGAAAAACGGTGCATCTAATTAGTCTTATAATTCACCGGTCTCTGTGATGGTTAGATATCATGATGCCTTAATAATCAGTATAAATCTATACTGATAATACAGGAGCACTGTTGACTGTAGAGAAGCACCCTAATTATGCAGTAGCAGAGTCATGGGGAAAAAATTTTTTTAAAGCTAGGCTATCAGGGCTTGTCTCAATTTTTAATGTTTACCAAAAAACTAATAAACACATTTAACTGAAACCGTATTTTAAATTCACTAAGATAAACGACCCAATTTCTTTTCCCAAATCAAATTAGGCGAATTTACAACGTCTGTCATGTATATCATACTGTGAAAATAAAGAGGCATTGTAAGGTGGTGGTATTGAATGGGATGGGCCAACAACAAAACCAGAGACTTAGAAAAAGACGCATAAATTTCAACAGGCAAACAAAAACAACTCAGGAAAAAAAGGCAAAGTGATGTCTTTATGATGACAACTTGCTCTTAGTGTTTGAATAAGTGAGGAGAAAAATTCAAGTTCATGCATATAAGGCATCTTGATGTGGAACCAAAAAATTAACATAAGCTACAGAGAACAAAGGAATAAATGTTACCTTTCAAGGGGACATAAGAACTAAGGCAGTAAGAGTGGCTGAGGGCAGAATTTATACTTTCTGTTGGTCTTAGGCAATAGAACTAAGAGCATAAAAGGAAAAAGTAAGAATTGGGTTGTGAGGGTGACACTCACATTCATGTCCATGTGTGGCCTTGTTTCTCAACATTAGTTCTGTAGGATTAATAACTATCCTAAGAATGACATGCAGGGAAAAACATTACATCCATGTTGACTTCCTGTACTGAGGCCATGTGGATGGCCAATTCCCCTAATAAAACTTTACCCTTTCTTTTCAAAATTTCAACAAGACCCAATGCATTTGAGTAATATCAAGGGCAGAATTAAAATTCAAATAGATTATTCACCACTTATCCAAATACTGTTTACAGTGCGAAAGTATATACAATCATGCTTCATTAAGTCACACTTAATATGAGTGTGGACTGCCAAATGTTTTGATGTGTCAAATGCCACATTTAAAAATTAAAACTGATGATGGATGTTCACTAAACTTACTATGATAATCATTTCATGATGTATGTAAGTCAAATCATTATGCTGTACACCTTAAACTTACACAGCACTGTATGTCAATTATATCTCAATAGCCAAGACATGGAAGCAACCTAAATGTCCATTGACAAATGGATAAAGAAGACCTGATGTATACATACACACACACACACACACAAAAATGGAATGTTAGCCATAAAAAATGAAATAATGCCATTTGCAACAACATGGATGGACATAGAGATTATCATACTAAGTAAGTTAGACAAAGATAAATATCATATGTTATCACTTATATGGGGAATCTAAAAAGAAAAAACAAGATACAAATGAACTTATTTCCAAAACAGAAAGAGACTCACAGACATAGAAAACAAACTTATGGTTACCAAACAGGAAGGGGGGGGGTGGGGGGGGAGGAGGGATAAATTAGGAGGTTGGGATTAACATACACACTACTATAAATAAAATAAATAACCAATAATGAACTACTGTAAGCACAGGGAACTATACTTAATTTTTATTAACCTATAATGGAAGAGAATCTGAAGAAGAATATATTATATATATAAAGCTGAATCACTGTGCTGTACACCTGAAACTAACACAATATTGTAATTTAACTGTACTGCAATAAAAACAAAATTATCCTTAGATATTGAGGTTTCAGACTTCCTGAAAAAAAAAATGGAAGAAAGAAAAAGAACAAAAACATATGAGCTGCTAAGGACTGACTCAAAAAATAAGTTATTAATCAACGTTTTCCTGTAAAATGTAAAACTAGTAACTTTAATATACCTTGCTAAATATTTCTCTATTATTTTGGAGGTACATTTCCAGATTATTTTTTCAAGACAGAAGCAGGAAAATTGCAAAATTATTTCATGATTTACTTAACTGATTTATTGGTGTATAATTAATGCACAATAAACTACATATATTTAAAGTGTGTAATATAAATGTTGGTATAGGTACACAAACATAAATCCGTCAGCACAATGAAGATAATGAAGATATAAATCACTCCCTCAAGTTCCCTTCGACACTCTTTATAATCCCTCTTGCCCGTCCCTTGTCACATTCACACGCTGTCCCTCCACTGTCACTGAACTGCTTTCTGTCACTGTGGATTAGTCTCCCTTTTGTCGAATTTTATATAAATGGAATAAATTAAATATTTTTAGCTAACTTCTTCACTCATCATAATTATTTTGAGACTGATCCGTCTTGTAACATTTATCAATGATTCATGTCCGAGTCATATTCTGTTATGTAGCTATAACAGTTTGTTGGTTAATTTACCCAAGAGACATTGGGGTGTTTCCAGCTTGTCTAATTCCTATAAAGCTCCTATGAACATCTGTACACAATACTTCATATAGAAATATCCCATGATTACTCTTGAGTAAATATGTAGGAATGAATTGGCTGGATCATATAGAAAGCATACATTTGATTTCTTATGACACTCTTCTACAAAGTATTTTATCATTTCACATTCCCACCAGCAGTGTACAAGAACTCTAGTTCCTCCAAATCCTTACCAATACTTGGTATGATCAGTCTTTTTAATTTTAGCCATTTTAATAGGTGCCTGGTTGTATCACATTATGTTTTCCATTTCCATTTCCCCAATGACGAATGATATAAGGTATCTTCTTATGTGCTTATTTGTCGCTTGTATATCTTCTTTGTTGAAGTTTTTGTACAGATCTTTTGTTCACATTTGCATTGGGGTCTCTATTTTCTTATAAATTTGTACAGATCTTTATATATTATAGATACAAGTCTTTAATAGGGTATATAATTTATGAATATATTTCTTATGTTTTTGCTCATCTTCTTGCTTATTCATTACTTAACAGTGTCTTTTGGAAAGCAGACGATTTTGAAGATGTCCAATTTAATGAAGTTTTCTACTTTGGATTATGGTTCTGGTGAATTCTCTAAGAAATCTCTCTGTCCCTGTGTCTCTATTTCTCTCTTTTCTTCTGGTAAGGACATCAGTCATATTGCATTATTTTAGCTTTTAAAAATACTTTAATATTCGCAGGTTTTGATCTCCTTCTTTTAATGCTGTTTCCTAGATATTGTAATATGTTTATTTTTCAAATGTAATTGTATTTAACAAAGCTTCCTCAAAAATATTTTATTTGTATCTAATATAATTCATCAACAGATTTCAAATAATTATCTTTAATACTGAGTCATCCAAGTGAATCAATTTATAACTACTTGACAATTTACAAAAAGCCAATTCAAATTGAAGCATAAATATAACTTAATGGCTCGTAAAATAAAGTCTGCAGGTGGAGCTTCAAGTTTGGTGAGACATGGCATTTGGGCAAAGTACATCACAACAAACTACTTTCTTTCTATACTTCTACTCTGCTTTCCACAGAACTGGCTTCATTCTCAGGCTAAAGTCTCTGGTTGTAGTAGTTTCCTGGATATTATATTGGAAGAAAGACCATTCTAACCACATGTAAAAATTTGGAGAAGGATGTTCAAAAGAGATGAGGGGTTCAGTTACCAGGAAGTCAAGTCATTCTCGTATCAAATAACATGTCACAGATATTTTGTGATGGAAAATCAATGGGTAATATTTTAAGTTATCAATTTAACAACAGTGATATAGATATACTATTAATAACTTTGGAGTTAATCGCTAGGAGAGGTAAAAATACGAATGACAATAAGTTATGGTCTCTGGTGAATAATGCAAAAAGCACATAGGGTGGATGCAGGGAGATGTTTGCTTCCCACTAGAAACCCTCGTGACTCTTACGTTTATCAATTGCAGTTATTATCTTATGAAATCGAACTCAGCAATACCATATCATGCCCCCATCCCAAACATGTAGCAGGTGTGTGGTGACTGAAATCTGTATTTTTACTCCAATACCCCATAATACTGCAAACCCAGGATAGCACCAATCTAGAGACCAGTATTTGGCAAACACGGACTTAGAGCACATCATGAATGGAGGGGTTTAACAAATATTGGTTGAATTGTTAAGGAGACTTTCTCAAAAATGGAAGAGAAAAATATAACACCCAGTTATAATTTTAAAACAAAAAACTAAGGCAGAAAAGGCCAATAATAAAACTTTACTGTGAGATGGTTACTGTGCTTTTATATTGGGTCAATCAAACTACTAATTTGCAATCCATCTCCACTCTGCCCCCCAAAATAGCAGGAAATGTTGATATCAATCAGAAGAGCTTTAGGAAGAAAAAGTAGACTAAAACGCAGTGAAGAGAGCAATGAAGTGAGTGGGGCCAGATTTGTTCAGGTATTTGAATATGGCTTTTAATTCCACAGCATATCACTTATTTTCGTAGAACAGGAGTCCACAGACTAAATCATTTCTATCGTTTAAAAAAACTAGATATTTTATATCCAAATAAAAGTGTGAAGTCAAATGTCAAATAATGCCCAATGAGTTCAATCATCAGACAAGAATCATCTGTTCCATTAACTGCATTAAACTGTTATACCTCATGATCACAAATCAATATATTACCTTTAGTATTTAATAGTGCTATAAGCCTATTAATAGTACTGGTGGAATTTATCCCTGGGAGGGGTTCAAAAATGAGGCAACAGAAGCTGCAGCATCTGGTAGATAGACAAGGTGTGGTTAGGGCACCAGAGTTCTTGACACACAGCACATAATGTATCATGTTTTCTGAATAAAGGAGTGAGTGCAGTAAATGAAAAAAAAATACATTAACTATTATTATCCTCCTACTTTAATCCTAGTTGTTGAAATCATGAATTAGGACCCTGCATTTATAAAACATTTATCTTATTATTGCTAAGAGTTTCAGGTAGAGGTGTGAATTTCTCTTTATAAAGCTAAATTAAATTTCTGCTTCTAAATTGAATTTTCAACTCCCACACAGTCAGAAGGATTAAATGCGGGATAAAGTGACCAGGGCAGTGATGGAATCTCCAAGATGAGAAGAGTTATCTTTGTCTCAGGAACTTTCAGGTTTCCGTGTAAACCTTGTCCACGTGCGACTATGGCGTCTAGGGCTCACCCGTCTCCTCTACTGTGTTTGTTTCCCGGTGGAGACCTTTGCCAGAGGTAAGTTAACTTGCCTACATCCCTCAGCTCTTGCCTTATCTCTCCAAAGTGGGTGAGTGACAGCACTCATTTTAATTAAGAAAAGATTTCACATTGCAAGAATAAAAGAGAAAGTTTCCTTACTATCCTTACGCAAATCTCCCCCCTCCACACAGAAAAGACCACGTGCAAAACATACCTATATATACATACACACACATACATACACATATTTATTACAGGTTGTTTCTCTGGAGAACCCTAACACAGCTAGTATTTTAAATATAGCAATATAAAATCATTTTCATGAAAGATTTCAAAAGTTTAGGAAGGACAATTCCACCAATTTCCCAAACTTCTTGATTTAAATTCTGGCTTCAAGATCCTCTTAAAAATTCACAGCAGTTATTACATCACTAAACACAATGAAGATTTTTTTTTCACATCTTTATTGGAGTATAACTGCTTTACAATGTTGTGTCAATTTCTGCTGCATAACAAAGTGAACCAGCTATATGTATACATATATCTCCATATCCCCTCCCTCTTGCATCTCCCTCCCACCCTCCCTATCCCATCCCACAAGATGGTCACAAAGCACAGAGCTGATCTCCCTGTGCTATGCGGCTGCTTCCCACTAGCTATTTTACATTTGGTAGTGTAAATATGTCAATGGTACTCTCTCACATAGTCCCAGCTTCCCCTTCCCCCTTCCTGTGTCCTCAAGTCCATTCTCTACATCTGCGGTCTGTGTCTTTATTCCTATCCTGCCCCTAGGTTCATCAGAACCATTTTTTTTTTTAGATTCCATGTATATGTATTAGCATACGGTATTAGTTTTTCTCTTTCTGACTTACTTCACTCTGTGTGACAGACTCTAGGTCCATCCACCTCACTACAAATAACTCAATTTCGTTTCTTTTTATGGCTGAGTAATATTCCATTGTATATACGTGCCACATCTTCTTTATCCATTCATCTGTCGATGGACACTTAGGTTGCTTCCATGTCCTGGCTATTGTAAATAGAGCTGCAATGAACCCTGTGGTATGTGACTCTTTTGAATTATGGTTTTCTCAGGGTGTATGCCCAGTAGTGGGATTGCTGGGTCAAACATAGCAACTGACAAAGGATTAATCTCCAAAATATACAAGCAGCTCATGCAGCTCAATATCAAAAAAACAAACAACCCAATCCAAAAATGGGCAGAAATGGGCTTCCCTGGTGGCGCAGTGGTTGAGAGTCCGCCTGCCGATGCAGGGGACACGGGTTCGTGCCCCGGTCCGGGAAGGTCCCACATGCTGCAGAGCGGCTGGGCCCGTGAGCCAGGGCCGCCGAGCCTGCGCGTCCGGAGCCTGTGCTCCACAACGGGAGAGGCCACAACAGTGAGAGGCCCGCGTACCGCAAAAAAAAAAAAAAAAAAACAAAAATGGGCAGAAGACCCAAATAGACATTTCTCCAAAGAACATATACAGATTGCCAACAAACACATGAAAGGATGCCCAACATCACTAATCATTAGAGAAATGCAAATCAAAACCACAATGAGGTATCACCTCACACCGGTCACAATGGCCATCATCAAAAAATCTACAAACAATAAATGCTGGAGAGGGTGTGGAGAAAAGGGAACCCTCTTGCACTGTTGCTGGGAATGTAAACCGATACAGCCACTATGGAGAACAGTATGGAGGTTCCTTAAGACACTAAATATAGAACAATGAAATATTTTTACAGGTTTCACAAATATTTGAATTTTGTATACAGTTGAATATTATGATAGAGGTTAAGAAGTCTTTTGGAGAAGAAACGACCACAGAACCACCATTTTTAAAATGGTTAATGTAACTATTTTAATAACTGTAAAACTAGTCTAAGTTAATTATTCACTGCAATTTAAACCACGGAATTTACTTTCTTTGGCATGTTGTTCTGTGATAAATGTGTTTCCCGCAGTATTCCACTATATTGTGACGCATGCTAGAATGATATCGTTTTCTCATTCAGGTAACATATTTCATGTAATCCTCTCTGTGTGCTCTTCAGGAAGTTACCTCTTCTCAATCTTAGTTTAGAAATTGGTAAAGTGAAGACACTAATATCAAATAAGTAACAAAATATTGTGATCATTACTAAAATATATACTTATTTAGAGAATGGTTGCCAGGGCTGACATTAATATCACACGTAAAGCATCTTTCATGTTAACTGACAATAGTAGGTCCCTGATAAATATTATTTCTATTCCATACTATTTAGTACTGACATGTGAAAATTTTAGACTGGTGCATAATACACCCTAGAAATGGTTAATCTATTGTTATGCCTCTTCACAACTGCCAGACATAATTCGGTTTATCCAAATCTAACACTAGAGGAAACTCCATCTTAGCAGAACATCTTGTAGACGTACATACCTTATAATCGGGCCAGTGACATTCAGAAATGCGGGCTGTTCTACTACAATAGTAACATCCATCTCTAGAAAGCACCATATTAATTCTGGAATTTGCAAGTGCATGTGATTTGTGGAAGTTATTCTTTCCAATGAATATCTTATGAAACAAACTGACTCTGTGAATAGATTCTTCTTCTTCTAGTTATCTAGTGCTATACTTCAGCTCATTTAATATTTTACCAGTAGTCTTTAACCTAAAGTTCCAGAGGAAAAATGTACTGTGAGTCGAGAGACTTAATTATATTCAGGCTCTGCCAATAAGTTAATAGGCCAGTGTAAGAAAGTTGCTTAGTTTTCCCGGGCCTGAGTTTCCTCACATAGAATGGTAGAGATTTTGATAGTTTGTGAAAGTAACAATCCCACTTTTAAAGTAAAAATTTTAAAACACCTGCTAACAATTCTATGTTCAATTCAAGGATGATGCTTGGATAGGTGAGTTGTAGGAAAGTAGAGAATTAGGAAGGCAGTTGGGGCAGGGGGACAGGATGGATAGATAGAGAAATCAGTTAGATTGAGAGGGACAGAGATACACCGAGACCACAATGTGTGAAGGACACACAATTTGGAAAAGGTAATCTTGGTTTTCAATTCTTACTTTCAGTGAGACACAGATTTATTAAGTTATCTCCCTGAGTCTCAATTTATCAAATGGAGATAATAGCTCCCATAGGGTTAGCCTGAAAATTAAAGAAAATATCTCTAAAGCAAACGGCATTATGCTTGGCAACATATTTTTACTACTTTTGAACAAATCAACTCTTCTCTATTTTTCAGCTATCTCTTCTATTTTTCTTCGCATCAAAATAAAAATTCAGAATAGCTTCTGATTTAAGGCAAATATTTAAAAGCTGATTAATGCAGTATAATCTTGAGCAGCCAATTAAACGCCCCATGAAATAAAACAGCAAGAGTTGAACTCTTGGAACAGAGCTCTCCTTTGGGCAGCAGCCACAGCTGATAGTCCGCAGTGAAAATGCCAGTCCTACTGCATTTAGACTACACAGCTTAACGATGCAGGTGGCATGGAGTTTATAAAATGTATGCTTGAATGAAGCACATTAGGCATATGTACTGCTGTGGGGAACATTAGCACGATTATTCATATTTAAACATTGTGCTCTTGATTTTTTAATCAGAAAAACACTTGTCTGTAGCTTCAGACGGTCATGTTTTTTTTCTAGGTTTCTACTTGCTAAGAATTTTCATGAGCTCTTCGAGGAGCTGTAAAACGTAAGCCTAATTTCATTTATTTTAGTGTTTTTCAGTTTGCTATCTGTCTACCCCCTGCATCAGAATCATTCAGGGTTCTTGTTAAAAATGCCATTGCATGGGCCCCATCCACACACTGAATCAGATCCTCAGGGAAGTGTCTCCCAGGGACTTGGAATTTTAAAGAAACTCCCAATGTGAATTTCATTCATAAGCATTTTAAGAAATGCTCACTTCATAGGATTACTACACTACAGAGGGAAGAAGGTTAGACCAGCAGTTGAGAGACCCACAGTGACTTTCGCAGCTCTACACATCGTGATTCTATAAATGTTGGCAGGTCCCTTCTGAGCCAGGTGAGCACGTAGTGCCATGACAACTAGCACTCTTTATATCTGAATAATTAAGCTACTTCAAAAGCAATAAGCAGAAACCATTCCAAGTAAAACAAAACATATGATTGTTAACTTCGAGTATTTTCTCATCTGTAAGGCAGCGGAGTGAACTCTATGGTCATTTTCTGTACTGATAGCTAATGACTCTAGCAGGTGACTACAGGTAACTCATCAACATTCAACACCGTTCCATGACTGCAGCAATTCAAATTACTGAGAGCCAAGGGAGTCAGATCAGATTTTGATCCAAAAACGTTCATCTCAAAATCCACTTGTCTAGGCACACTGAATGCAACTGATGCGTGTCCCACACACACACTTGCAGTGAAAGCGGAAACCCATCTGTGTATCTACCATCTCCACACTGTACAACAGAATGTCGGAAAGAAAATAAATAGAGGAAGAATGAAGGAAAAAAGAAGTCTGCCTTGTTAGAAGCTGAGGGCATTATACTTTCAAACAAGCACCCATTCCTTCACTCTTTCTTCAGAAATATGTACTTAGTACCTACGATAAGCCTGAGCATTCCCCTAGGTGTTTGAGATACAGTAGCAAAGACATGGGGCCTGATCTCTTGGAGTATAAATGGTACTGACAGTCTTCATGCATTCCAGCCTCAATTAGTAAGACTGGCCAGTTACCCGTAAAATTCCACACTTGACACTCCTGTTTTCTTATCAACAGACATCCTTCAGGGCACCAATACAATATGGATATAGACATAGATATAGATACATAGATGATATAGAAATAGATATAGATTATATATTGTTAGATATACATGGAGAGAGCGAGATGGAAAGTACTTGTGTTGCCGCGAGAGAAGCCCTATGAACGCAATCTGCCATAAATCAGATGCACAAGAAAGCCCTTGTAGGCTCCTGGAGGAGCCCGTGCAAAGTAGCATTCCCTGCTGGCTTCACTTCTGCACTTGTCGTTCTTTCTGCCCAGCACACAATTGAGATCCCGGAACTGGAACCACAGAGAGACCTTGTGGAGACACACTAAACATGTCTGGGCAGAAATTCAAAAGAACTGTGTACAGACCACCTTTAGACTTGCCATCATTTATGGGAAATTGTTATAGGCCTGTCAAATTTCAAATTTATAAAATAAACAAGAATTTGATGAACCATATACTACCAACTACAATTGTACAAGTGCACAGAAGAAATCCAAGAATTTTATACCGATTGCACCTGCGACCTTCAAAACAGAGGCACTGCTTATGTTTCTATATGTTTTATATAAACGTGTGACTAAGATGGTTTCCAGATATATAAAGTGGTTTGAGGTTTGAGACATTTTATGAGCCAAATGTTTCACCTCAGTCTGATTCAGAATTCACAACTCAGACTAAAATGTATCTTCAAAAATAAAATACCCTGCCTAACTTAGCATTACAGCATAAAAAAAAGGTTTCAGATTTATACTACATATCATATTTATTGAGTAGTTTCCCTTAATAAGTGAAAATAATAATTGCACTGTAATGGACTCTAATATTCTCAACCAAGTACATAATTCCTAATAGTTTAAGTGTTCATTATTTTGCGAGATAATTTATCTGTGAGACTAGCAGCAGACTTATCTCAAAATTTACGATTTCAAAGAGAACAGATTAGGAGTTTGGGACTGACCCGTACACACTGCTATATTTAAAATAGATAACCAACAAGGACCTACTGTATAGCACAGGGAACTCGACTCAATACTCTGTAATAACCTAAATGGGAAAAGAAGTTGAAAAAACTAGACACATGTGTATGTATAACTGAATCACTTTGCTGTACACCTGAAAGTAACACAATACTGTTAACCAACTATACTCCAATATCAAATAAAAATTTAAAATATCAAAGAGGATAGTTATGTTATGCTGAAGTTTGGGAAAGGAGATGGGATGACCTGGGCTTAGCGATGCTCAGAAGTGGGAAAAATCACAGAAGTTGTACAAACACATGAAACATCTACAAATATAAGATAATTAGAAGCACAAACTATCTGCTTCAGTATAATGGAGGAGAATAGAGTAAAAAAAATGTATAATGCAGTGTATACCTTCATATACTCGGAACATTTTATCTCAACAGCAACAATGAGCTATTGTAGGAAATTTCAGAGGGGCAACCTCAGTGCAATGGGCTCTGCTGAGATTGAAGTTTTCCTTTATAAGGAGGAGGAAGAAACAGGTACAAGATTCAAAGACCCTTCGGTACCTTCAAACATCTACATATTCTAAATCCTACAGAAGTTTTTACTTTTGGATTGTTGCAGTTAATAGACATCATTAGATAGCAGCTATACCTAAAAATACATCGTTAGGGCTTCCCTGGTGGCACAGTGGTTGAGAGTCCGCCTGCCGAGGCAGGGGACGTGGGTTCGTGCCCCGGTCCGGGAGGATCCCACATGCCACGGAGCAGCTGGGCCCGTGAGCTATGGCCGCTGAGCCTGCGCGTCCGGAGCCTGTGCTCCGCATCGGGAGGCCTCAACAGTGAAAGAGGCCCGCGTACCAAAAAAAAAAAAAAAAAAAAAAAAAAAAAAATCGTTAATTTGCTGTAATTAAGAGTATAAAAAGCAAGTCATTGGAATATTTCAAGGAAGGTACAATGTGCTATACAGCCACATAGGCTGGTGACAAAATAGATGGATAAAGAACTTATATAGCATAGTTATAATTGCTGATCAAGATACTTCTAAGTATAAAATTTATTTCAATCTCTGCCTATCAATCTAACTAAACATTTCAACTCTTCTCAGCTGCACAGCTCTTCAAACGAGCGCATTCAGAAGCCCGACATTTAAAATGCAGTTTTCCAATCACCCCACCTATTCTTTTTTTTTTTTTTTTTTAATTTTGTCTGTGCCGGATCTTAGTTGCGGCACGCAGTATCTTTTTTTAGTTGCGGCAGGCATGTGGGACCTAGTTCCCTGATCAGGGATCAAACCTGCGTCCCCTGCATTGAGAGCACGGAATCTTACCCACTGGACCACCAGGGAAGTCCCCCCACCTGTTCTTATTTAATAAATGTGCAACTCTCCGCGTTACTTTGAACTTCTCATTATCTATTATTCATCACTCTATCATTAACGAGACAAATAAACATACAGAACACAAGATTAAAAACGGCACCGTCTGCTTCTCGAGTTTGCTGGGCTGTGTAAGCATCTCTCTTACACCTGACAGAATTCCCTCCTACCTCGCCCCTAGCAAGCATGCCTTATGCCTGGCACCGTACCTGTAATGCTAGGCTGAAACAAGATTAACACGAGAGTATTTATGGGAGCAATCTTTCTTTCTCTCCAATAATTGGGTTTCATAGTAATAACAAAGCTCAGTAAATTACATATGCCCAATGAAATCTATTATCCATATGTGTGGAGGGTGTAGGATAATCCCAAAGTAAGTTAAAGCAAAGAGAGAAGTGAAGTGAGTTATTCCGTCCTACTGTTATCACAGGCGTAACACACAGTCTTTGGGGGTTGATTACCTAGAGGCGAACACAGATTACAGCCTTTGAGAAGACATGAAGCAAAATCATGTGAGACAGCCAGAGCTGGTTCTCTCCTTTAACCCCTATTTTCTCATACATCAGATGTGGGATAAAAGAATATAAGAAGGGATCTTTTTTTTTTTTTTTTTTGCGGTACGCGGGCCTCTCACTGTTGTGGCCTTTCCCGTTGCGGAGCACAGGCTCCGGACGCGCAGGCTCAGCGGCCATGGCTCACGGGCCCAGCCGTTCCGCGGCATGTGGGATCTTCCCGGACCGGGGCACGAACCCGTGTCCCCTGCATCCGCAGGCGGACTCTCAACCACTGCGCCACCAGGGAAGCCCAAGAAGGGATCTCTTCTGACAGAACTAATTATTTTCAGACTATTCAGCTACAACGTATAAAAACAACAGCCATAACTACAGCAAAATACTCAAAGAAGCGTTTTTACCTCAGAATCAAGGCACATAACTGACATAAAAGGACCAACTTATTTTTACCAAAAGAAGAAACAAATTAAATTCCAGCTGATCATTAGCTTCTTTTGCATAGAAACCACATTTTGAAGGTTTTTAAAGTACAGGGTTCTTTTCATAATTTTTATTGGTGTACAGTTGATTTCAGTTTGGGGTTTGTTTTTGGTTTGGTTTTTGTTTTAAAGAAATCTCTTTAGAGAACAATGGAACTCAGAATATTTACCACTAAATTTCAGGAATAATTCCAGGTTTCAAGGTTATTCAAAAGTAGAAATCATATTGGTATGTTTAAACTAGTCATTCCATGCTCTAAAGTATCTAAAACTGAAATTCTAATTTAAAGACCATAATGTTAACACTGGTTACATTTCAGCACAAGCTCTGAACACAGGATTTGATGATATTTCATGACTATGCCTTTAGTTACTACTAGTTGGACTTTGGTTTGGGAATAATGTAACAGCCCTTTTTATCATTCACAAAACTGGTCAATTTAGTCAATTTAATTCAAAGGCAGAAAAATAATGAATCTTTTTTGTGGAAAAAAAGGTTCTTTCATTTATTTTGATTTATTCTGCTTATTATTCCAGAGAAGATTTCAGATAGAATATAAAAGTAGGTAAGCTATGATGGATGGTGGAAGTTAAACGTGTGATTATTGTAAAAAAAATAAACAAGGTCAGAATGCAGAGTACTATAGCTATAAATCCTTACCATAATCTATACACCTAACACAAGCCTGCAACCATGCTACGTCTGTTACTTGGTAGCCGATGGAAAAGTCCATAAGATAGAAACAAAGAACTTGCAACCAGATTCCACTGAACACTCTGCAGGAGAGTTGGGGGAGAGGGGGAGGGGGATGGGAAAATACAGTGTGTTCTCAAGTTTGGCAGTCGAGGGTTTCAGTCATGTGATGAGAGAGGCAGTTAAGGGAGACAAGATGGCCGTCAGGTTTGCTCTTCCACTACACAGAGGACAACAGAAAATATACCCAAATGACGAGTGAGTTGTATGAAAATTAATTTTCAACAGTGGAACTCATCCCTACAAGGAGAAAGATACCTCCATAAGTAGAGATTCCTCTAAACAATTAACCTCCCAAATTAAGTCACTGGTCCCTTCAATATCAGCTAAGAGGGTAGAGTTGGATCCGCTTAGATTTGGGAACCATTTGTTCCCCAGTATTCTATCTTGCTGCTCTCTGGAAAGAGATGATACAAATATCATAATCAGAAAATATGTACACACTCTCAATCCTTACATGCCTCCCTACAATGCACTCCTGAATTGCTTAGTCAATACCCAATCATGAGAGGGAGGGAGGGAGGGAGGGAGGGAGGGAGGGAGGGAGGGAGGGAGGGAGGAACGAAGGAAGGAAGGAAGGAAGGAAGGAAGGAAGGAAGGAAGGAAGGAAGGAAGGGGCAAGGGAGGGAGGGAGGGAAGGGGGAGGGGGGAGGGAGGGAAGGGGGGAAGAAAGGAGGGAAGGGGGAGGGAGGAAGGAAGGAAGACTCCAGCAAGAGAAATACTGATGACCACTGTCAGTCAACTTCTAAGTTAATGTGGCTAGAAAAGGAAACTGGTTGCAGCCAAAATGAGAGCAGAACCAAAATATAAGTAGATCTTGCCCGAAAGAAGAGGTGAACAATCCTGTTATTAAGTACAAAGAAGACAATTTAAAACCATTGGTTTAAATGTTCCTTATTATCCCTGTTGTTCCCTCACATGCCACATGTCTCAGAAAATTCAATTTTACATGATAAAGTTTCACCCACAGGGTGGCATCTGATCTGAAGAAATCACTCCTGTAAGTAAGCTCTATGAGGTATTCTCTCAAGTTCATAGAATGTATGATTTACCAAAATCCGTGGGCTTTATGTTTTGGAGACCAGGTACGATTCTCAGAACCACTCTCAGTCATACATCAGGTAAGGGCTAAGGGGTGAAATGGTGACTAACCCCCTCCTCAGAGGTCTTGGTAGAGTTCTGAAAGGAGTGTGTGTCCTTTGTCCTTTTCCCTCCTTCCCCTTTTCCTTCCTTTCACAAATGCCCACCATCTGTCTAAGGGCCACGCATCAGTCATCAGCTGTGCTCTCCCTTTCTGCCACTACTACTCTCCCTAACCCCACACACTGTTGAGTCCAATGTACCGCAAAGAAGCAGTGGCGGTTCTTTCATATAGCACATGAGATACAGTACTGCGGGTCCTTAGCTGGTGTCTCTTCAAAGGTCTTCCGGAGGGAAATACAACTTTATCACCCATAATCCTAATCCGTGTCACAAGGGCTGGTACCTAAATCAGCTTAGAGATGTCTTGGAGTGACCATCCAACCCCTACCAGCATTGATTTAATCCAGTCTATATATGGCTGCCTTGCCTGGCTGGGAGTAATTGAAAAGATTATTTGCCTTTTCTACTATGCCATCTCTTGATGTCCCAACATTCTTTCCTCTTGCACTGATGGCTTCTGTGTGGGTCAACAGGTATTGGTAGTCAGTAAATAATGGTGCTAGACTTCGCTTTTTGCAGACAACACAAAGCTTCAAAGGATATGGAGCCCGGGAGAGAGAATAGGTTAGTAGTACTGTTTCACAAACACTTTCTTCAAGCGCTACTCCCCAGCGGACTCCTCTTCTTAGGTCCCTTTTTATTCCTTCCATGTGGCAAAGTCTACCTAACCATCAGGTGTCACTGAAACCAGTGGTCTATGGCAATCTCTCTCCCCACAACAGGACACTCTCCAAGAATACAAAACATCGGAAGAAAACGAAACAACAAAATTATGCAAAATGTTGAGATTTCTTCAAAGCTTTATTTTCCTTAAAAATCATCTCATTCCGAAACAAGCAGGAAATACTGCTTCTTTGTGGGAGCCTTTTCCCTTCTTTCAGATCTGCCGCTGGTAGAAAATGAGACCCAGGGGACACAAAGAATGAGCCCTTTAGTGTGGTACCAGCCACTGTAGCTGGGCGGACACCTCAACTATTGCCACAGAAGCACAATCTCCAGAAATGTCTTTAGATAAAGACAGCCTCCTCTAGCATCTAAGTTTCTATCTTCTATTAAGAAGCAAATGGTCTTTCATCCACCAAGAGGCCACCATGCAGATACAGAGAAGCTGTCCCCACAGGAGGCTATTTCTGCCATCCAAGTGAGAAGAGGTTCTGAAACACAATCGCGGTTATGGCAACACAGAGATGTTTACAAGGTAGAATTAATATGGGTTAATGACCAATTGGAAGTGATTTGAGAGAGAGAAGACAATTCTGAGATTTCTGAATTTTGGGGGTGTAGATACTAGAGACACAGACCAAGAAGAACACAGAAGGTACGAGCTTGAGGAGACTGGGAAATGATGAGTTTTTGTGGGTATGCTGAGTGTGAGGCCCCTGCTAGAAAAAAGGGAGGATGCGTGTAGGGTAGTTTTAAATGCTGAAATGTCTGTGTTCTGATTCTCAAAATAACCAGTGAAATATAAGCTGTAAAAATAAAGTAAATAAACACATACGGTTCTGAAGTTCTCCTGACAGGCTTGGCATAGAGCTCAGGATGGACAGTAATCCACTTAGCTAGAGCCATCACCATGAATGGCATGCCCAACTGAGACGGTATACAGCGGCGGGGGGTGGGGGGGAGCTTTCCAGAGGAAAACCAACATTTCAGGCAAGAGGAGAGAGAAAACATTACATTGCTTTTGCTTAATAGGAATTAATAGTTAATATTGCGTATAAATATTTAATATATTTCTAACCATATTTCTTGAATTATTTTTTTAAAAAAAGAAGTAAAATAAACGTGAGAACTTAACACTTTTCAAAACTGGCAACATAAGGCAGTAAAATGCCAAGCTACGATGTGATGAGACAGACTGCAATCATTAACCATCTCGGAGAAGGCAAAGTAAGCAGGATGAGAACTAATCATTAATGGCTAACTTGCAAAAATAAGGCTGCACAGGACCCCCGCATAGAATTTATGAATAGCTTGCAAATTAAAAAACAAACCAAGGAGAATGAGTGTTGTGATATTTCTAGGACAATTCAGAGGAATGTTTCAAATTATTTTATAATTAGTTGCTGTCTCACTGGTTTTTAATGCACGCCATAAAGAAAAGAGCGGCAAGATGATATTCAGTATCTTTATGTCTCTTGATGATAGTGGTAAAGAATCTTTGATTAAAAACAGTAAGCAAGGCCTCTTGCTTGTACACTAATGGCAGATGTTTTAGATCACCGTGGGCTTAACTTAATCAGGTCACATTTATTTTTTTTTTAACTGGTAAAATTGTGTATATGAACTCTTTCAAAGATGTATATAAAAATAACACACCCAGCATTTTAGCATACTATGAAGAATCATAAATACATGTTAACCATAAACATAATATATTTTAGAAAAAAATACCTTATTTTTAACTATTATAATTTCAGGGTGTGTGAATATCTTTAGTCTGCAAGAGCATTTCAGGAAAGAGGTTCATATAGTTAAAGATTTCACCTTAACTTTTTTATATAGCTACTTTAGGTCCACACTTACTTTCACGCTGAGTAAATAATTAGCTTAGTAACTATACATTTAGCACCTTATAAATTGCTTCAAATGCATCTTATGAACTATTATTATACAGCACTAACCCGAAACATGTAAGTTTCCAGGCCTGCTGAAATTTTACATTATTTCAGTTTGTTATTTACTTTGAACAGTTTATCAGGAACCCAGAAAAGGTGAAATCAGACATCATTAGCTTTTACTGTCATAATCAGGAATTCTTCACAAGGCACTTTAAAATTTTCTAAAATGATGCACTAAGAACTCCCCTCAAATACACTAAATGACATATTTTTAAAACCTTAAGCTTTTACAGAAAAGAAAAAAACAAGAAAGCATGTGCCTAAAATACAGTTGCACTGCAAAACTATCCTGCCAAAAAAGAAATTCCGTACGTTACTGTAAGATATCACAATTTTCACAAGCCCAAAATTCTAAAAGAAAGATCCTATGAGATGGACTCACAGGGAAAAAGGAGACTTTAATTCTATTAAATTATTCCAAGTGTATTATTTTCATTAATAAAATGCATGTTTCTTGAAGAAACAATGGTGGGCACATTAAATGTGTGTGCATTAATTATTTTAAACCTTAAACTAGAGGAGAAGAATGTATTTCCCGTTCCTGATGTGCTGAGCTCTCTCATATAAAAGAATCTTCCACTAGAGGAGCACTTCCGGCCTCTCAATTACTCTCTCATAGGACATGAGAAATGGCCTTTGGGGCATGAAAAGATGCTCGACACCGCTAATCATTAGAGAAATGCAAATCAAAACTGCAATGAGGCATCACCTCACACTGGTCACAATGGCCATCATCAAAAAATCTACAAACAATAAATGCTGGAGAGGGTGTGGAGAGAAGGGAACCCTCCTGCACTGTTGCTGGGAATGTAAAATGGTACAGCCACTATGGAACACAGTATGAAGGTTCCTCAAAACACTAAAAACAGAGCTACCATATGATCCTCCAATTCCATTCTTAGACATATATCCAAACAAAACTATAATTCAAAAAGATACATGTATCCCTATGTTCACAGCAACATTATCCACAATAGCCAAGACATGGAAACAACCTAAATGTCCACTGAATGATGAAAGGATAAAGAAAAATGTTGTGCATATATACCATGGAATACTACTCAGCCATAAAAAAGAACAAAATAATGCCATTTGCAGCAATATAGATGGACCTAGAGATTATCATACTAAGTGAAGTAAGTCAGACAGAGAAAGACAAATACCATATGATATAGTTTATATGTGGAATATAAAGTATGACACAAATGAACTTATCTAAAAAAACAAAAACAGATTCACTGACACAGAGAACTGATTTGCGGATTCCAAGGGTCGGGGGGAGGGATGCAGTGGGAGTTTGGGCTTAGCAAACTACTACATAGAGAATTAATATATGTAATAGTTGTTAGATGCAAACTATTACAAATAGAATGGATAACATCAAGGTCCTACTGTACAACCCAAGGAACTATATTCAATATCCTGAGATAA
Source organism: Globicephala melas (assembly GCF_963455315.2). NCBI lineage: Eukaryota > Metazoa > Chordata > Mammalia > Artiodactyla > Delphinidae > Globicephala > Globicephala melas. Next base: position 23,526,847 of record NC_083326.1, on the reverse strand, counting down.
ACCATAATGGAAAAGAATATAAAAAAAGAAGAAAAATCTATAAATGAATCACTTTGCTGTACAGCAGAAATTAACAGCATTGTAAATCAACAATACTTCAATTAAATCAAGAAATGGCCTTCGATTTATTAATTAATTTTTGGCTGTGTTGGGTCTTGGTTGCTGTGCGCGGGCTTTCTCTAGTTGTGGCGAGTGGGGACTGCTCTTCGTCGTGGTGCATGGTCGTCTCATTGTGGTGGCTTCTCTTGTTGTGGAGCACAGGCTCTAGGCACGTGGGCTTCAGTAGTTGTGGCACACGGGCTCAGTAGTTGTGGGTCGCAGGCTCAGTAGTTGTGGCACACGGGCTTAGTTGCTCCATGGCACGTGGGATCTTCCTGGACCAGGGCTTGAACCCATGTCCCCTGCATTGGCAGGCGTATTCTTAACCACTGCGCCATGAGGGAAGTCCGAGAGATGGCCTTTGGGTTGATGAGTCTGATGAGTGTGAGTGAAGTAATGGAGCACGTTCACTTTAGTCCTTGCTGCTTTCCTTCTTTACAAGGGGCTGGCTGCCCATATGAAGCACTCATTCTACTTCCAGGGTAGGGTGTCTAGTTTCCAGCGATGTTGGTGACTAGGGGCTGACTTTGTTTTAACACAAAGTTCTCCAAACACTTCATCTATAATCAAGTTGACATTCTAACAGTTCTTTACTGAGTATGTGATCATTTATAAACAAAACAGTAAATCATGTACTTAATAATAAATAGCTATTTTTCTGTAACTTTCATAGGTGTTTTTAGAATGCTCATATAGATGACAAACCTTTTTCGTGATAGCTACATAAAAGCAACTACTAAAAGTAAGCATTAATAATTTGGGCATTTTCCCCTTAATGGGTAGAAAAACCTTGACTATATAAACTTTGCAGAGGACCATGGACTCATGTAATTAAAGTAATAATTAAAATGTGATATTACTTTAATAAAACACACGCCTACTAAAATAAAGATATAATTATTAGATTTTGTTCCTACCTCCCTGTATCTGGAGTTTAGAAATGAAGCATGCATCATGAGAATTTTTTTTTAATAGAAAACTATCAGGTAAATTCAAAAGATTAAAGTCGGTTAAACAAATGATTATCATTTTAAATGTAGAACGATACAGCAATAATGACGCTCTGCATTTTATTACCTTTTATCTCCTTGTTTTAAACTATTATTAAAAGTAGATACTATGAGACAAAAATTAAAATGAATATTTGATAGCCTAGTAAGTATGAGTAATATATTACTTAGAATTTATTTTTACGTACATTACCTGAAACTGGTAAAACTCTAAATCTGAACAGCTAACTGTAGCTAGATGGACAGCTGGACAGATTCACACACAGCATGATTTTTAAACATTAAGCACATCCTGTATTTATTACTATGTTCATACAAGTCAGTTTAAAGAGTAGAGAGTACTTTACGCGATGAGATTTAATGATCGGCACAGAAGTATGTTGGCTATCTCAGAGCAAATTATGGCTTAAAGAGGAGAGAATGGCTTTGTTTATTTGCACTTTTGTAAGGAATTTCTAGAAAAATCAAGGCACCTGTTTCTAGCTTTAATGGTGAATTTACTTATGCAAAAAGCTTACCCTATAAATGCAGCAGGTATACCCATACAATTGTATTGGTCTATTAACAGTGAATTAAGTATCCCCACGTGTCATGCTTCACACTGACCTACCTTAGCAGATGGTGTAAATTCAGCCTCTTCCTCCTAGACCCCTTTTCTTAATCTCCTTCAGCATCACGACATTTAACCCATCTAAGTTGGAATAAATACGAAGGATTTGACAGAACTCTTTGTGAAGCCATCATGTGAGCCACGGCACCTCCCCTTTTTTCCAGGACTCAGTATTGAGCCACTAGGTCTTTTCTAACCACCCCCTCATCTTTTTACCTGGTGTTAGTTAATCTGCTACTGGAGCAGTTCTACTCACTTGTCCTTCCTCATGCTAGTTGATGTTCTTATTTTGAATGACTCAGAGATTTTCTCATCATTAAAGTTTATATATGGCAGCTGTAAAAATTAGTAGGTTAGAATTGATTCTATGGCCTTTTGTCTTCCAAAGGGAGAGCTGAAGGAAGTTTCCAAGCATGAAGGACTCCTTGTATTAAAACATCCACATGTTAGGGGTCAGAGGCCTATCATAGTTTGGGGCAGCTCATTTTGGGTCATCATATGGTCTAAGTCACTTCATTCTAGTGCAGCTGTTCTGTTTTCTGAAGGTAAGAGTCACACGTGGGCCATTCTCAGTGGACTCACACTCCAGGCCTTCACTCATTTTCAAAAGAGCAGCTGAAAACTGGAACCACTTGAGGACAGACAGGTAACCACCAGAACAGTCCTTCCATTCAGTGTGGCTACCATCAGGTTTTAGCTAAATGTCCTTTTAGTCATTCCACACAAGAATCAAAGAAACAAAGTTTCATTGGGCAGTGGTGATATTTTGATCAGCAAAACGGCCCATAGGTTTAACTTTATATTCTCCAGTTCCCACAGTCACGTGTCTATTACTACTATTTGATCTCTTTAGGAGCATCACAAGTGAATGCTGCATTTTTTGAATGTTATATAACTTACCTTTATATGTTAAAAGACAAACACTAACAGGCATAAGGTTACCGTTTGAATGAACCTCTCTTCTCAACCAGAAAGACCTAATTTTCAACATTTTACCTTACACCCATATCTGGAAGGTAGCAAAGATGGAATTCCCAATGATCTTTCAGCATAATTTTTACACAGCACACTAGTGAGAAGGTATGGGGATAGAAATTTTTACTTTAATATCATTAGAGAAAATTAATATGGTTATATTTTTATAGCTTTTCACTTTCACTCTAAGTTACCTGAAATTCCCCAGGTTTTAAAGTTTTTAAATTTTCCTAGGTGCAAATTATTTTAGTACATTTTATTTCAAAATTCTTCTCTAAAGCTTGAAGAGATAAATTAGATTTACCCAAATAACTTCAGAAATAATGAACAGTGTTTAGAAGATTTTTCTAATTTTCCATGAGATCTTTTCTTCCTCCAAAGCTTTCCTAAAACTTATTTTTCTGCAGATGATTAAGAACAAATGGAATTTATAATGATAGTTAAATGAAGCTGAATTATAGCTTTAGACAATAGCATTGCTTGTGTGTGACAGGTCTGGGTGGCTTACTAGATTGAAATGCTATACATGTTGTGGTACAAATAATGAAATATTTCCAAGTTAGAAAGCAACCAATTTTTATATTCCTCTTAATAAAAGAATGAATTTAATGATGTCAAGACTTAGAATTCTATAATTTTTTGTCAAATTCAAAAATCAAAAATTTTAAAACATAGTTCAGAGCATACTGAAATAATTCAAAGTAACAGTAGTAAGACGAAATCTTAAGTTGCTTTTGCTACTATTATGTGGTTAAAACGAACAAAGGAACTGCTAAGGGCACACCAGTGAGCAAGAATTTAAAATAAAAAAAAAACCAAAGGACAGTTTACGTTTCAGTTTTAGCATTGAGTCAGAACTGCGGAGCAGATAATGAGACAGCATCTGAAGATCAGACATCACTTCATGACTGAACTCTGTCCCTCTCTACAATATAAAGGCACTTTGTCCTGGTTTTTTGAAACTAAATTCTTTGAAACAAAGGGTGAATGCAGACTGGCATTCTAGACTCTGCTTCAAAAGTGTATCAATTTAGGCACGAAGGACATCCTAGAGGAACAGTAAGAGAGAGAGGCTTAGGAAAACTAGAGGGAAATTAACTCATTTTCTGAATTGAGTTCATATTCTAAGAATGAAATATGTGTAATGAACAGAAAAAATAAAAGGGAAGGAAAGGGTTGGGAAATTAAGAAAAAAAATGTATTTTTATTGAGCAAGTCTATTTATGAGGCAAATGATATGCTGGATACTTTCTGTACCCGGCTTCATACTAATTCAAACCTCTCTGCCTCTGAGAAGGTTACTCCCTGCGCCCAAACTAGACTCTCACCCCTTCATCTGCCTCCTCTTGGCACATTGCTTCTTACCCTTGAAGACACACTTTTCAAATTATTTGCTCTTTAGCAATCTGTAAGCACTTACTGTTATGGGTTGAACTGTGTCCCCATAAAGCATATGTTGGAGTCCCTCAGTACCTCAGAATATGACTTTATTTGGAAATCCCAGTTTGTTTTTTTTAACATCTTTATTGGAGTATAATTGCTTTACAATGGTGTGTGAGTTTCCGCTTTATAACACACTGAATCAGCTGTACATAAACATAGATCCCCATATCTCCTCCCTCTTGCGTCTCCCTCCCACCCTCCCTATCCCACCCCTCCAGGCGGTCACAAAGCACCGAGCTGATCTCCCTGTGCTATGCGGCTGCTTCCCACTAGCTATCTATTTTACATTGGGTAGTGTGTATGTGTCAGAGGTAAGAAAGTCGAGGTTGAGACAAGGAGCCTAACCCAGTATGACCAGTGTCCTTATAAAAGGGGCATTCAGAGACACACACACACACACACACACACACAGAATGTCATGTCAGCATAAAGAAAGGGATGGGAGTGGTGCTGACACAAGCCACGGAACACCCTAAGTCACCAGCAAATCACCAGGGCTGGAAAAGCGTGGAACAGAATCTCCGCACAGCCCCGGGAAGGAGCCAGCTCTGCTCAGCATCTTGATCTTGGACTTCCAGCCTCCAGAACTGTGAGACCATAAATTTCTGTTGTTGAAATTGAAGCCACTTAGTGTGTGGAACTTTATTACAGCAGCCCCAAAGAAACTAATACACTCATTAAATATTTGAGACAAAATAGTCTTCACAACAACTCAACTGGATTCAACAACTCGACTGGATTCACGTTGCTGCCTCCATTGCTGAGAGAGAAGAAAGCCGATCTTCAGTGATTTTTAAGAAATGTGGTTTTGGTCAAGCAGTTCAGAAGCCTTAGAGCAGGTATGTCATCTAAGACATAATATATAGCTGAATAACTGTACGTAACTGTATAATTCTGGAGATTGTCTTCATCAATACACAGTTGTGCTTTAAACACCAGTATCAAACCATCAAGATAAGGATGGTAATGTAAATGAATATTTGTACTGAGACAAATACGTGGAAAAAGATGGCATTTTTTGTGCTATCAGAGCATCTTGGGAGCTGTGATGCAGTACGTGGACTGTTTCTTTAAAGAAAACTCCACGGTTACATATACAGGAACCAAAGGGACATGCAACTAAAAAAAAACTACTGGAGATAATGTGACAGATAACATGAATAAACATGAATTAGTAACACTGTGGGACATTATTTGCCTCATTAAAAGAAATCAACAGTTGAGTCACAGTATAATTCTAATATTTAAAGTTCCATTTAAAAACGTATTCTCGGGCTTCCCTGGTGGCGCAGTGGTTGAGAGTCCGCCTGCCGATGCAGGGGACACGGGTTCGTGCCCTGGTCCATGAAGATCCCACATGCCGCGGAGCGGCTGGGCCCGTGAGCCATGGCCGCTGAGCCTGCGCGTCCGGAGCCTGTGCTCCGCAACAGGAGAGGCCACAACAGTGAGGGGTCCGCGTACAGCAAAATAAGTAAATTAAAAATAAAAATATATTCTCAGAGACCTTCAAGATGGCGGAGGAGTAAGACGTGATTACCTTCCTTCCCCCCAAATATATCAGAAATACATCTACATGTGGAACATGAATGTTGGCAGAAGACCTCAGACTTCCCAAAAAGGAAGAAACTCCCCACGTACCTGGGTAGGGAAAAAGAAAAAAGAAACAATAGAGACAAAAGAATAGGGACGGGACCTGCACCAGTGGGACGGAGCCGTTTCCACACACTAGGAAGACCCTTCGCGGGCGGAGACTGTGGGTGGCGGAGGGGGGAAAGCTTCGGCGCTGCAGAAGCCGCAGGGGTGCGGGGGGCAAAGCGGAGAGATTCCCGCACAGAGGATCAGGGCCGACCAGCACTCACCAGCCCGAGAGGCTTGTCTGCTCACCCGCCGGGGCGGGCGGGGCTGGGGGCTGAGGCTCGGGCTTCAGTCGGAGCCCCGGGAGAGGACTGGGGTTGGCGGCGTGAACACAGCCTGCAGGGGCTAGTGCGCCACGGCTGGCCGGGAGGGAGTCCGGGGAAAAGTCTGGACCTGCCGAAGAGGCAAGAGACTTTTTCTTGCCTCTTTGTTTCCTGGTGCGCGAGGAGAGGGGATTAAGAGCGCTGCTTAAAGGAGCTCCAGAGACGGGCGCGAGCCGCGGCTACCAGCGCGGACCCCAGAGACGGGTGGGAGACGCTAAGGCTGCTGCTGCCGCCACCAAGAAGCCTGTGTGCGAGCACAGGTCACTCTCCACACCTCCCCTCCTGGGAGCCTGTGCAGCCCGCCACTGCCAGGGTCCCGGGATCCAGGGACAACTTACCCGGGAGAACGCACGGCGCACCTCAGGGTGGTGCAACGTCACAACGACCTCTGGAGCCGCAGGCTCGCTCCGCATCCGTACCCCTCCCTCCCCCGGCCTGAGTAAGCCAGAGCCCCGGAATCAGCTGCTCCTTTAACTCCATCCCATCTGAGCGAAGAACAGACGCCCTCAGGCAACCTACACGCAGAGGCAGGGCCAAATCCAAAGCTGAGCCCCGGGAGCTCTGCGAACAAAGAAGAGAAAGAGAAATCTCTCCCAGCAGCCTCAAGAGCAGCGGATTAAAGCTCCACAATCAACTTGATGTACCTGCATCTGTGGAATACCTGAATAGACAACCAATCACGCCAAAATTGAGGCAGTGGACGTTGGGAGCAACTGTAGACTTGGGGTTTGCTTTCTGCAACTAATTTGTTGCTGGTTTTATGTTTATCTTAGTTTAGTATTTAGAGTTTATTATCACTGGTAGATTTGTTTACTGATTTGGTGGCTCTCTTCCTTTTTTATATATATATAGATATATATATATATTTTTTTCCTTTTTCTCTTTTTGTGAGTGCATATGTGTAGGCTTCTTTGTGTGATTTTGTCTGTATAGCTTTGCTTTTACCATTTGTCCTAGGGTTGTGTCTGTCCGCTTTTTCCCTTTTTTATTACTTTTAAATTTCTTTTAATTTTTAATAATGTTTTTTATTTTTTTAATAACTTAATTTTTTTGTCTCTTCTATTTTTTTCTCCCTTTTCTTCTGAGCCATGTGGCTGACAGGGTCTTGGTGCTCCTGCCAGGTGTCAAGCCTGAGCCTCTGAGGTGGGAGAGTCGAGTTCAGGACAATGGTACACCAGAGACGTCCCAGGCCCACATAATATCAAATGAAAAAAGCTCTCCCAGAGATCTCCATCTCAACGCCAAGACCCAGGTCCACTCAATGACCAGCAAGCTACAGTGCTGGGCACCCTATGCCAAACAACTAGCAAGACAGGAACACAACCCCATCCATTAGCAGAGAGGCTGCCTAAAATCATAAGGTCACAGACACCCCCCAAACACCACCGGATGCTGTCCTGCCCACCAGAAAGACAAGATCCAGCCTCATCCACCAGAACACAGGCACTACTCCCCTCCGCCAGGAAGCCTACAAAACCCACTGAACCAACCTAAGCCACTGGGGGCAGACACCAAAAACAACAGGAGCTATGAACCTGCAGCCTGTGAAAAGGAGACCCCAAACACAGTAAGATAAGCAAAATGAGAAGACAGAGAAACACACAGCAGGTGAAGGAGCAACCTAAAAACCCAACAGACCAAACAAATGAAGAGGAAATAGGCAGTTTACCTGAAAAAGAATTCAGAGTAATGACAGTAAAGATGATCCAAAATCTTGGAAATAGAATGGAGAAAATACAAGAAACATTTAAAACGTACCTAGAAGAACTAAAGAGCAAACAAACAATGAAGAACAACACAATAAATGAAACTGAAAATTCTCTAGAAGGAATCAATGGCAGAATAACTGAGGCAGAAGAATGGATACGTGACCTGGAAGATAAAATAGTGGAAATAACTACTGCAGAGCAGAATAAAGAAAAAAGAATGAAAAGCATTGAGGACAGCCTCAGAAACCTCTGGGACAATATTAAACAAAGCAACATTCGAATTATAGGGGTCCCAGAAGAAGAAGAAAAAAAAAAGGGACTGAGAAAATATCTGAAGAGATTATAGTTGAAAGTTCCCTAATATGTGAAAGGAAATAGTCAATCGAGTCCAGGAAGCGCAGAGAGTCCCATACAGGATAGATCCAAGGAGAAACACGCCAAGACACACATTAATCAAACTATCAGAAATTAAATACAAAGAAAATATTAAAAGCAGCAAGGGAAAAACAACAAATAACATACAAGGGAATCCCCATAAGGTTAACAGCTGATCTTTCAGCAGATACTCTGCAAGCCAGAAGGGAGTGGCAGGACATATTTAAAGTGATGAAAGGGATAAACCTACAACCAAGATTACTCAATCCACCAAGGATCTCATTCAGATTCGATGCAGAAATTAAAACCTTTACAGGTAAGCAAAAGCTAAGAGAATTCAGCACCACCGAATCAGCTTTTCAACAAATGCTAAGGGAACTTCTCTAGGCAGGAAACACAAGAGAAGGAAAAGACTTACAATAACAAAGCCAAAACAATTAAGAAAATGGTAAAAGGGAACATACATATCGATAATTACATTATATGTAAATGGATTAAAAACTCCCACCAAAAGACATCAACTGGCTGCATGGATTCAAAAACAAGAACTGTATGTGTGCTGTCTACAGGACACCCACTTCAGACCTAGGGACACATACAGACTAAAAGTGAGGGGATGGAAAAAGATATTCCATGCAAATGGAAATCAAAAGGAAGCTGGAGTAGCAATTCTCATATCAGACAAAATAGACTTTAAAACAAAGAATATTACAAGAGACAAACAAGGACACTACATAATGATCAAGGGATCAATCCAAGAAGAAGATATAACAATGGTAAATATTTATGCCCCCAACATAGGAGCACCTCAATACATAAGGCAAATGCTAACAGCCATAAAAGGGGAAATCGACGGTAACACAATCATAGTAGGGAACTTTAACGCCCCACTTCCACCAATGGACAGATCATCCAAAATGAAAATAAATAAGGAAACACAAGCTTTAAATGATACATTAAACAAGACTGATTTAATTGATATTTATAGGACATTCCATCCAAAAACAACAGAGTACACTTTCTTCTCAAGTGCTCATGGAACATTCTCCAGGACAGATCATATCTTGGGTCACAAATCAAGCCTTGGTAAATTTAAGAAAATTTAAATCTTATCAAGTATCTTTTCTGACCACAATGCTATGAGACTAGATATGAATTACAGGAAAAATTCTGGAAAAAAAACAGACACATGGAGGCTAAACAATACACTACTAAATAACCAAGAGATCACTGAAGAAATTAAAGAGGAAATCAAAAAATACCTAGAAACAAATGACAATGAAAACACGAAACCTGTGGGATTCAGCAAAAGCAGTTAAGAGGGAAGTTTATAGCAATACAATCCTACTTCAAGAAACAAGAAACATCTCAAATAAAAAACCTAACCTTACACCTAAAGTAATTAGAGAAAGAAGAACAAAAACCCCCCAAAGTTAGCAGAAGGAAAGAAATCATAAAGATCCGATCAGATCCAAAGATCAATCAAACTAAAAGCTGGTTCTTTGAGAAGATAAACAAAATTGATAAACCATTAGCCAGACTCATCAAGAAAAAAAGGGAAAAGACTCAAATCAATAGAATTAGAAATGAAAAGGGAGAAATAACAACTGACACTGCAGAAATAGAAAGGATCATGAGAGATTACTACAAGCAACTCTAGGCCAATAAAATGGACAACATGGAAGAAATGGAAACGTTCTTAGAAAAGCACAAGCTTCCGAGACTGAACCAGGAAGAAACAGAAAATATAAACAGACCAATCACAAGCACTGAAATTGAGACTGTGATTAAAAATCTTCCAACAAACAAAGCCCAGGATCAGATGGCTTCACAGCCGAATTCTATCAAATATTTAGAGTGGATCTAACACTTATCCTTCTCAAACTCTTCCAAAATATAGCAGAGGGAGGAACACTCCCAAACTGCTTCTACAAGGTCACCATCACCCTGATACAAAACCAGACAAAGATGTCACGAAGAAAACAAACTACAGGCTAATATCACTGATGAACACAGATGCAAAAACCCTCAACAAAATGCTAGCAAACAGAATCCAACAGAACATTAAAAGGATCATACACCATGATCTAGTGGGGTTTATCCCAGGAATGCAAGGATTCTTCAATATAAGCAAATCAAACCAATGTGATAAATCATATTAACAAATTGAAGGAGAAAAACCATATGATCATCTCAATAGATGCAGAAAAAGCTTTCAACAAAATTGAACTCGTATTTGTGATACAAACCCTCCAGAAAGTAGGCCTAGAGGGAACTTACCTCAACATAATAAAGGCCATATATGACAAACCAACAGCCAACATCATTCTCAATGGTGAAAAACTGAAACCATTTCCTCTAAGATCAGGAACAAGACAAGGTTGCCCACTCTCACCACTATTATTCAACATAGCTTTGGAAATGTTAGCCACAGCAATCAGAGAAGAAAAATAAAAGGAATCCAAATTGGAAAAGAAGTAAAGCTGTCACTGTTTGCAGATGACATGATACTCTACATAGAGAATCCTAAAGATGCTACCAGAAAACTGCTAGAGCTAATCAATGAATTTGGTACAGTAGCTGAACACTAAAGTAATGCACAGAAATCTCGTGCATTCCTATACACTAATGATGAAAAATCTGCAAGAGAAATTAAGGAAACACTCCCATTTACCATGGCAACGAAAAGCATAAAACACCTAGGAATTAACCTACCTAAGGAGACAAAAGACCTGTATGCAAAAAACTATAAGACACTGACGAAAGAAATTAAACGTGATACCAACAGATGGAGAGATATACCATGTTCCTGGATTGGAAGAATCAACATTGTGAAAATGACTATACTACCCAAAGCAATCTACAGATTCAATGCAATCCCTATCAAACTACCACTGGCAATTTTCACGGAACTAGAACAAAAACTTTCACAATTTGTATGGAAACACAAAAGACGCCAAATAGCCAAAGCAATCTTGAGAAAGCAAAAGGGAGCTGGAGGAATCAGGCTCCAGGACTTAAGACTATACTACAAAAATACAATAATCAAGACAGTACAGTACTGGCACCAAAACAGAAATATAGATCAATGGAACAGGATAGACAGCCCAGGATAGAAAACCCACACACATGTAGTCACCCTGTTTTTGATAAAAGAGGCAAGAATATACAATGGAGGAAAGACAGCCTCTTCAATAAGTGGTCCTGGGAAAACTGGACAGCTACATGTAGAAGAATGAAATTAGAACTCTCCATAACGCCATACACAAAAGTAAACTCCAAATGGATTAAAGACCTAAGTATAAGGCCAGGCACTATCAAACTCTTAGAGGAAAACATAGGCAGGACACTCTATGACATAAATCACAGCAATATCATTTTTGACCCACCTCCTAGAGAAATGGAAATAAAAATAAACAAATGGGACCTAATGTAACTTAAAAGCTTTTGTACAGCAAAGGAAACCATAAACAAGACAAAAAGACAACCCTCAGAATGGGAGAAAATATTTTCAAATGAAGCAACTGACAAAGGATTAATCTCCAAAACATACAAGCAACTCATGCAGCTCCCGGACCGGGGCACGAACCTGCGTCCCCTGCATCGGCAGGCGGACTCTCAACCACTGCGCCACCAGGGAAGCCCAATTCTATCTATTTTGAACAAATTATACTATACAATATGATAATCTGCACGACAGGCACAAACACCAAACTAGTAATTCAAGTTGCCTAATTTCCTGCAGTGTGGTGGTTTTAAAAAAGGAAATTAGACATATAATGTATATAATATTATATGCACACACTATGGAAGAAGATACAGGATTGAATATGGAGCAAAGATTCATAGGAAAGTAAGTTCCCAAAAATTTTCAGGAGAAACGATGAAAAAGGATCAAAATAAATTATCAATAGATCTTGTGGATCTGTTAATCCCATTGGATTTACTACTATACATAAAATAGATAAGCAACAAGGATCTATTATACAGCATAGGGAATTATATTCGGTATCTTATAATAAACCATAACGGAAAATAATCCGAAATATATATATATATATTATATATATATACTCACAAAACTGAATCACTTTGCTGTACAGCTGAAACTAACAACACTGTAAATCAACTACACTTCAATTAAAATAATATAGAACTTTTGGAGAGTATTACAATTGGAACACTGCAATTAAAGGTCAATTTCATTTAAAAATCAAATGAAGAGGGAGATGAAGTTGAATTCACAAGTTAAAAAGGTATAAAGCCAAATAGAAATGTGTAAAAATAGAGTGGAGAAGGTAAAGAAATGAAGAAAGAAATGAAAATATATAAGTATTGGACAATATCTCATAGGACATCTCAGGGAAGCTATGGTTATGAAATAATACTATGTTTCTCGTCCAGTAATGTTCAGCCCATGCTTCTGGTTCCTGATATTAACACGTTGTCTCTTAGCAATAGGCAGAGTGGTCTGTGCTTCAACATCCATACTCAACCCTGTTCCCCACTTCTCGAGAGTCACGTGAAGAACACCTGCTGAGGTAGGAAGGTAATACTGAACTGCTCTCTGCACCCCGGCCCGTCCCAGGGGAGGATGCTTTAAAACGCGACTGTTCGTGATCCAGTCAGGTGGGGAACACAGGACAGGCTGGGGCTTCCTCTCTGTTGACACGATTTCATCTCTTGTTTTATACTTCCTTTTACTTGCTGAATTTGACTCTTGTAATTTCACAAGCTGCAGAGTGATCTGAAGCTCACAGACTACTGGTCTAGGGAGATTTATCCTCTCTCAAGAAAATGGTATCCTAGGACTCTGTTCTCTCCAAGAGTCAAGCTTAAACGGAAGCTTTTTGCTTCCTTGCATAGTGTAAGGGATGACTCAATATTTAGTTCACATGAACAACACTGTGCTATTTTTCCATATCTGCTCCTGAAGCTCCAGTCTCCCGTCCCCTTAGGATCTGAGTTCTGAAACACAGCAGGGGATGGCTTCATTAGCGGCTTTACTGCCCATGACAAGGACTGAAGGCATCCTTGCTGGGAGTGAAGGTGTTTTAGCTTACAGCAGCAAAGTCCATATTTTGTTGCCTATCACTTGCAATATACTGTATACACTGATATTAATTTCTATATCAATATTTCAAGTCACAGACACCTAGTTCAAATAAACATGAGAAAAGTGTTTAAATTTACTGGCATACATGTCTGAGGAGTCCAGAGATACTCATGTCTTCAGAGATTATTCAATCACGTAAACAGAACTTTCACACAGACTTCTGCACGTCTGTCTGTGAGGTGGGGTGAGAACCACCACTTCCAGCCTGACATTTCCACAGCAAGTGTGTAAGCTGGACTCTTCCTCCCATCACCCAAATATTCATCCCAGGGAAGAGTTCTCATTGACTATATTTGACCAACATGCCTATTACCTGAGCCATTCGCTTCACCAAAGAAATGAAACGTTACACTCAGATACAACAGGTCACATGACCCCTCTAGTGAAAGAGTGGGGGAAAGTGGGTGATGGAGGTTATGATGCTCGATTTGATATACTGACTTGACTAGACCACAGTACTCAGGTATTCGGTCAAACACGTCTGAATGTTGCTGTAAAGGTATTTTTAGATGAGATTAGCATTTAGTTCAGTAGACTCTGAGTAAAGGAGATGACCCCCCCCATAATATGGGTGGGCCTCATCCAATCAGTTGAAGGTCTTGAGAGAGAAAAGACTGAGGTCCCTGAGAAAGAGGGGATTCTGCCAGCAGATCACCTTCAGACTCAAGCTGGAGCGTCAACTCTTCCTTGGGTCTCCAACCTGCTCACCCTGCAGATTTTGGACTTTCCAGACTCTAAAACAATGTGAACCAATTCCTTAAAATCTCTTCTCTCTCTCTCTCTCTCCATCTCCCTCTCTCCTCCTCTCTCTCTTTATATATAAATTTATATTATACCTCCTGTTTCTCTGAAGAATCCTGACTCATACATGCATTATAATTGGCAGGCCCTCAGAGGTATAATTTATTGGGGGTAGGATATAGTATCTTTTGAAAGTATGCTGAGCCGAATAAAACACTCAAATTCCTCTGAAGTATCCTAAGTACCATCCTAGATGTGTCAGATGATTAAAAAAAGGGGAAACAACACGTTCCCTCAAAAACCTTACAATTTTTAGATACTATAAAATCGCCATGAAAGTACTAAATGTAAATGAAATTAATATGTATAATAGGTATATAAAAATTATACCTAAACACCTCATTTTAAAATATATATACATTCAGAACTATAGGTATGTCTATTTGTGAGTTAACAGACATACACATATACACATTTCCTAGCTCTGTCTGCTGAGAGGGCCAGAATCAAGGATGCTCTAGGTAACAATAGTATATCTCCCACACACATGTTCGTCTCTAAACATTGTTCCCATTAAAAGGAACCAGCGCTCTTTGGAGAAGTGGCTGATTCCAGGGCTAGAGCAGGGAAAATCCAAGATGAGCACAAAACATCATTTTGTGCTACTAAAACACTAAAGAAAACACTAAAACACTAAAGAAAAAGGAGGTGGGACACGGAATGGGCTTCTTAAAAGAACCCAGGAGCCAGCCTGAAGGAGGTCCTAATGGCCAGAGTTGAAACAATTTGATAAATAAGTATCCATGAGTCCTGAGAAATAAACAAGAGGAGATAGCTCTTCCTTACAATAGAATTCCAATTAATAGGAAGTAGGAAATGGAGATTCACCAACGGGTCAAAATTCCACAGTAATAATACCTGTTCCAGACAATGGGCATCAATGGATGCTAAAACTGTCACGTTTATAGAGAAAAAGTATTTTAATAGTATCAAAGAATCTTCTCCAAGATACGTATCACCTATGAAGGGGAAGTATAGTAACTTTATGGTGAGGAAACCCAGTTGATACTGGGTTTCAACTGTAAATCACCAACAGTAAGAAGTATGCCCATCATTTATCTCATGATATGATGCACTGAGGAACAACATCGTATCTATGGCATTCTTGCAACAATTGCCTAAACTTACTCTAATCCTGAGAAGACACCAGACAAGCCCAAACTGAAAGACAGTCTACAAAATGGATGATCTTCAAGTGTCAAGGTCATGATAGACAAGACAGACAGAGGAATGGTCACAGGTTGGAGAAGACTAAGCGGAAGAAATTATACACAATAGCGCATCTTCAGTGATACTCCTGTAGTCCTTAGACGTAAAGAACATAACTGAAAAACAATGGTGAAATCAGAACGAGGTCTATACTATAGTTAATGAAAAAGTACCAATGTCGAGGTTCTTTTCTTGATACTTGTACTATGGTTACATAAAATAGTGTCATTAGGGAATAAGATGAAGTATGCGAGGCAACTTCCCATATGGTTTCTGCAACTTTTCTTAAAGTCTAACATTAGTTTGAAACAAAAAGTTTTTTAAAATTATATGTGTATACAAGCAAGTGCATTCATGTCCCTCATTCGCTTTCTACTATCCTACAGCCTGTAAACAAGGTTTGAATGTTCCCATCGAGGGAAAGCCTTCTGGCCTCTATTTCTTGAATTATAACAACCACCCACAACAACCTCGAGTTATGCCTAATTACCTAAAATTGCAGTCTCATTTCAGCAGTCTCATAATTAAAAATATATATCACCTAGTACAGTGGGATGAAGATCTTACCACCATAAATAGCGAAATAGCTTTTCCATTTTTTTCACATGCACAGTTGGCAGCAAAGTCATTGCTGAAGGAAGCTTCCTCCTATGCGTGTATTTTCATTGTCATTGACACATTTCTGAACAGCTCAAAGTGTATAAACATATGGAATTCTTACCTAGAAAAACTTAAAAGGAGAGGTACATATTGGCTACAAATAGCCGGAATTTTTAACATTTATATTGCATTTTGTTACTCAAAACATGTTGACACAAGCATACTAGAGTAGGTGCCAGTCAGAGATTAAATAGAAGCAAAAGTAACAGGAAAAGAAGCATTTTTTAAAATCTCACTGGATGAAAATTTTAGATACCCCATCTAGAAAATTGCCCTTACATACATTTACATAAACATTTGGGGGGTTCACATTATTGGGCTTAGAGTAAGTTTTGTAATTTTAGTGCTGAGAACGAAAATTACAGAACTGCATTTGCCCTTCTATGCAGAGTACAATGAGGCAACACCAGAGTTCTATGACTTCATTTACACTTACGGGAGCATTTTATGTGAGCATATATATTAAACTACGAAGCAATCACAGAAAATGGAATCAGGAGTCAAAATTGTATGTTTAGATAAACTGAACAATTATTTGAGTATATCAAAAGCTTGATCAAGTCAAATGAATTATGCACCAGTATACTTTTTCAAAAACACATGTTAGTTTTGGCAGGGGGCGTGGTATAAACCTTCCCACAATTGTGTTCATGGTCCCAGAAGTTCAGTTCCGGAAGTATCATTAGACATTCTCATAATTTCCATGATTAAAGCCATAATTTATCTAGGTGAACTGAGACTTTGCATGTGGTTTTCTTTAAAACATTCTGTGAAAAGAAATGTGAGGGGAGAAACAGATGTTGATGATGCTGAATCGCAGTGATGGGACAGCTAGAAGATCTTTCAACTCTTTGTTCACTGTCTCTCAGCCTTATCTCTCGCTCGTCCTTGTCTTAGGCCAGCATCACTGAACAGCTTGAAGCTCCCTGGAAATAGACTGTTTTTCATAATTCTTTGCAGAGCCTGGTCCCTCTGTTAGGAACACTTTTGTAATCCCACTCAATTTAATTCACCCCAAGCTGTTCTTCCCTGACTGGCTACTTTTCCTTTAGATTCAGCTCATGTGTCAACTCCTATATGACTCCAGGGCAAATTTCTCCCACATTATATGAAAAATCAGAATGTTCACTCTGAATACAGGGGCCATGTACATCTTTGTGTGAGCTTTCCCGTTGAACAGTCACATGCAGAGTCTGAGTAGTATCTGTTCTCATGCTGATTTGAGTTAGACTGGGCACCTCCCTTACGGGTTGTGAATCTGCAGGAGGCTGGAGCAGCTCTGTTCCGTCCATCTCATTCTGCGGACCTGGCTAGAGGGGAAACGGCTACCTGGATAGCACATTCCTCATGGCAGACGTCAGAAGCTTCCAAAGGCTTGAATGGAAATGTAGGCGCCCGCTGAGTCTTGAAAGTGGGACAATGTCATTTCTGCCAACATTTCATTGAATAATGGCAGTCACACGGCCAAGCTAAAAATCAATGGATAAGACCAATATAACCTTTCAACAGAGATGGGAGTTAATATCTCCTTACAACCTATCAGCTATCATAATCAATGTCTGGGAGGGTCTCTGGCACACAGTAGGTGCTTAATACACTTTCGTGTGCTTTAATTGTTCTTAAAAGATTTCAATGGTTTATCACTTTTAAGATCCTGAAAAGTAAACAGGTTAAAAGCAGAGTCAACAATGGCTCCATCGTTAATTTAGAGTTTTATCACAGCCCCTGCGGGTTCTTTGCTTATTTATCTGTCTCTTTCATTCCACTGTGATCTCCATGACATCTTGCCTCACTGGCATCCCCACCTGTTGGTAGTGGGCTTGACATCTGGGAAGTGTGCACTAAATGCTCAATGAATAAAGAATAAAGGAACACACGTTAGAAAGGAAAAGAAGACAGAAAGATCAAAGCAAATCTAAGAGAAAATGAAGCAAGTGGCTATCTTTGCTTGTGGAGTTCATAAGCGATGCTTCAGCACTTACTAGAATTTTTTTTCTTTGCTTTAAAGTGACAGTCAAAAACTTTTGATCTAACCAGTTGTTATTATGAGTATAATTTATCGTAAGGTAAGCCTCTAAGTTTGCTTTTGCTTTGCTAATTTACAAGTCACTTAGGATATATGATGAGAATACAAATTGAACAAGATTCATTCAGGTTTGAAGTCCCTAGCGCCACAGAAATAAAGAACGATAAAATACGTATAGCTCAATGAGATTTAGACTTCATCTTGCAAGCTGAATTAGGATACAAAAAAGCAAACTGAGAAGAATATTAGGGCTTCCCTGGTGGCGCAGTGGTTGAGAGTCCGCCTGCCAATGCAGGGGACGTGGGTTCGTGCCCTGGTCCAGGAAGATTCCACATCCCACATGCCGCGGAGCGGCTAGGCCCGTGAGCCATGGCCAAAAAAAAAAAAGAATATTAATTACTGAGGCTTCATAATATAATGGTCCATAATCATGTACCTATGATGGTGCAAAGTCAGAAAGGTAACTAGGTGTCCTGTTCTGGCTTCAGTATTCTTTGTTTTTCCCTCTGCCTCCCTGATATTTGCAATTACTCTTTCTATAAAAGTATTAGCAATACTAATATATTCCTGTGATATAAAAAGATCACTCATATACATTTTACAGTTAGGGCATTATACTTGAGAAGAAACGTATGCAAAATCATGGATAGATGTCAAAAACTTATCATTGAGAAAATAAGACAAAAAGGTAAAATTAGCGTATTAGTGCATTTATATGAAGTTAAAATGGAAGTGAAATCATTGAAGGGATTAAAAGTCCAGGAGGGGTTACTTCTGCTGAGGTGGAAATGACTGGGAGAAGACAGAGGGAAAAAAGAGGTTGGTGGGAGGAAGCCTTGAGCAATACTATTCATTTACTATTTCTAACACTAAATGGTTTTCCCAGGAACGTATGCCCTGTGTAGACCCATTTTTTTACATCCTTGCTACGACTCCCCCATCACTGAAATGTACTTTCAGGTACTACAGTGCTGGTTGATCTCCTCTAAATGTTTTGGGATTGCGCTCCAATTTGAGTTCCCTGAAAGTCCTAGATTTTCTAATTCCCAGTGCAAACTTGTCTCAAAATCTTTTCTTATGACACCAGTGCCTCTGCAACAGATTTCCTGGGAGACACCTTTTACTCTGCCATCTTTGGGGACCATTATTCAGCCTACCATTCAGTTTATATCTAACTCTTAGGTATGTACAGACAACAGATGGTAAATAAATAGATGACAGATACATACATACTATATAGATGACAGAGATAGATAATTTTGAAACAGGGGGACTTGAGAGTTTCCAGTATTTTTTGCCTAATGAGATGAGTGCTATCCTCTATAAAAAGTTTTCGTTTTGCTTTCAAGAAACTCTGTTCTGCTTTCAAGACGTGCCTTAAGAGCAAAGCATTCTTATATTGTCTTTCACTGGTTCCTGAAGGATTTTACCCTCCAGAAAAGTGCACTATTATAGGATTCAGAAGGGGAACAAAAAAGCTGTGCTTTTATGAAGTAGGACAAATAGGGTTGTTGGAGAACAGAGGTGAAAGGGAAAATTGAAAGACCTCAGACACATTCTTCGCAGATGTTAGGAAGCAGTACACATAGACCTAGAAATAAATTCCCCAGAAGGGTTTTTTTTTTATCATCAGTTTAAAGATTTTTGCTCTGAGAGATTCTACAGTCCCTAGAAACTCTTCAGCCTTGGATTAAAGGTTAAAAAAAAATAACACAACTTAGATTTATTATAATTTTTCTTTAATGAATTAGGTCTTTGCCTCTGACTAGTAGAGATACAGTTAGAATAAGAGGCATCAGCAATAGGGAAGTAACCTTTATGAGACTATCTGTTTGCAGCGGCTAAACGCTGTGTTGGCAGTGTGTCCCTCTCTACTTGGAAACAGCAGTGCCTGCGATGATCGCCAGCGCCGATGCAGTACTTACTCTGTACTAAGAATGAGTCTAAGCGGTTTTCATATATTAATTCCCCTGGTTCCTGCCCCCACCCCACGCAAAAAAAAAAACAAAAAAACAAAAAAACAACCCACATGAAACGGGAACTATTATCAACCCCCTTTTAAAAAGGGGGGAAAAATGGAGGTACATCAAAGTTAATAGCCTCACCCTAAGCCACACACTCTTGAAACTGTACTTGGACCCAAGCCCTGGTTTCAAGGCCCAAGACGAGGTTTTACAGAGGAAGTTTTCTCTCACTCCAGACACAGCACTGGCTGGTGGGCCCGTTCCTGCACCTGATTTACTGCACTCTGTGCTGAAGCGATTAATCCATCCTGAGCTTATAGGCGGAAAACGTGTGGTGCTGAGTTCTAGGAATTCAAACATGAATGAGGCACCTTCAACGTTTATTAGTTTTTTGTGTTTTTCATGTTTTTTTAATCAAGATGACTCAGAGGGTGAAACCCAGAGCGCAGAGAATCACTGAGATCTAATTCCCTGGGGAGAAGAGCAGCCTCAATGTTACAAAGGGTGACAGAGATTAACACCTGTCAGAAAGGCATCAACACTTTTACAACCGCCTCATGAGATTCTCTGAAATACTAAGAGCACATGTGGGAAGAGACCAAGCTGCTGAATTTGTTTTGTAACCAGATGGGGCCAGAGCCAGGATGTACCAGCCAACTGTTTCCATGAAACCACATCGTAACAACCCCCCGCAATACTCAGAGGTATGGAACCAAACGACTGCTTATTCCAGCTCGCGCATCCGCGGGTCAGCTAGAGATTAGCTGAGCTGGGCTAGGCTACGCCGGGCAATCCTGCTTCAAACTGGACGTCCAGCTAGACTTGGCCTCTCCCTCCAAGTGCACTCAGTCCTACTCCTACGAATTTATTCTAGGGCCCAGGACACTTGAGAGAAGCTCTTTTCATTGCACAGCAGAATCACAAACATGCAAGTGTATTTCAAACCGCCTCTTGTATCATGTCTCTTAACATCCTGTTGACCAAAGCAAGTCTCATGACCAAACCCAAACCCAAACCCAAACCCAACTTGGATGGAGGATATAACAACCCTCCCATGTAGATAAGGCAAGGGGGAAACTTGGCTGAATATACGTTAATCTACTAAACAGGGTAATTTGGCCTAGAGTATTTCCAGTTAACTTTATGGACTAGAATTTTCACACATGCTAGCATGAAGTGGGCCCAAAAAGAAAGAAAACAAAAGGCTCCAATGAATAAAATTTATTTAACCAAAAGGCTGATAATCATTGTCCCATCTCCAAATTTAGAATGTATTATGCTTTACTACCTTTAGAACAAAAATCCTCAAAATTAATAGGAATAACTTAAAGATATTTACAAAGCATGCAGATCACCTAAATATGAAGGCTAACCCTGAGGGGCATCCTGTAAGAATTAAGGCAATCCAACAAACACATGAAAAGCTGCTCAACATCACTAATCATTAGAGAAATGCAAATCAAAACCACAGCGAGGTATCACCTCATACCGGTCAGAATGGCCATCATCAAAAAATCTACAAACAATAAATGCTGGAGAGGGTGTGGAGAAAAGGGAACCCTCTTGCACTGTTGCTGGGAATGTAAATTGATACAGCCACTATGGAGAACAGTATGGAGGTTCCTTAAAAAACTAAAAATAGAACTATCATATGACCCAGCAATCCGATCACTGGGCATATACCCTGAGGAAACCATAATTCAAAAAGAGTCATGTACCACAATGTTCACTGCAGCTCTATTTACAATAGCCAGGACATGGAAACAACCTAAACCTCCATCGACAGATGAATGGATAAAGAAGATGTGGCACATATATATAATGGAATATTACTCAGCCATAGAAGGGAATGAAACTGAGTTATTTGTATTGAGGTGGATGGACCTAGAGTCTGTCATACAGAGTGAAGTAAGTCAGAAAGAAAAACAAGTATCGTCTGCTAATGCATAATCTAAAAAAACGGTACTGATGAACCTAGTGGCAGGTCAGGAATAAAGACTCAGATGTAGAGATGAATTTGAGGACACGGGGCTGGGCAGGGAAGGGGAGGCTGGGACGAAGTGAGAGAGTAGCACTGACATGTATACGCTACCAAATGTAAAATGGATGGCTCGTGGGAAGCAGCCGCATAGAACAGGGAGATCAGCTCGATGATTTGTGACCACCTAGAGGAGTGGGATAGGGAGGGTGGGAGGGAGGCTCAAGAGGGAGGGAATATGGGGATATATGTATACATATAGCTGATTCACTTTGTTGTACAGCAGAAACTAACACAACACTGTAAAGCAATTATACTCCAATAAAGATGTGAAAAAAAAATTAAGGCAATAAAATGCAGGATACTCACCGCAGCTAGAGATTTTACTTAAGAAAGAAGACAAATATGCCATCTATGTGGGTGATGTGCAAATATAAATCAATGTCTGTTAATTATCTCACAAGCCTAAATATATACATACATATATAATAACATTTGCAAGTAGATAAAAATAGTCTCTATGATGAGTGTATTTCTTGGGTATACTTTTGGAAAAACTTATTAGGGTATGTCAAAGGGAAATAGTAAAATAGGAAATGGAGACTAGGTGGCTTGGACAACATATTCTTAGTAATTTAATTCACAGTAACAATGAAAATATGATTTTAGCATTTGGATACTTTTAATAAGAAGCAATAAAAAATGTCATTTGCTGCAAATAAAAACGTTTCAATAGGATGGTCTCCTTATAAAGCAGCATATACTGGCAAAAAAAAAAAGTTGTCATATTTGTATTGTTTCCTACAATGCTTTGATGAAAATATTACAAAGATTGCCAAACTACTTACATTTTCCAGTATGTAACATGTTTTACATCCAGAGAATGTTTAATTCATTTCCTGATTAATTTTTTAATGCTATTGCTGTTTCGCAGCTGTTGTGACAAAACTGCCTTCCTCATTATAGAAACTCTGCTCGTGAAAAGAAGTCAACCATAGCAAATGGACTTATTGAATTATCCAGCTCACCAGTTATAGAGTATAAAATGATTCATCCTCATATAATTTGATCATGAAAAATCATTTATCTTTAGCAGCTGTGTTAAATTAGATATTATGCTGCAGGATAGCTGCAATTTTAAAACTGTCTGTAGTTAAAAACTTTTAAAGTGTATTCGAACATTTAATTATTGTCTATTTTCTCATACCACTTTGTTATAAAAAAAAAGGTTAGTATCCAAGTAATTGCTCCACTGAGCCCACTTCTCTCACCACTTAAAAAGCATCACTTAGTTGTTTAAATGCAAAATGTCTGTCGGTTATTATTACTGACTGTGCAATTTAGCGGAGACCTCATTCTTATTTTAATGTTTATTAAATTAATGAATTCAGAATCAATTCATTTCTTAATAAAACCAACATAACTTAATTGGAAACTCTTCTGTGTTATTATTACAGGTATATATGAGAAGCACTGTAGCAAAGCATTTGTAAAGGTTGAGCTGATGCTTAATGTTTCTTATTCATAGCGCTAGACTCAGCATTAATATTACTTTCCAAGCTATTTATAGATTTTTGTATCTTATCTTATTTAAAGACCATGCCTGATGTATATGAATATTACTTTTCTGTTACAGCTAACCAAGTGGATCTAAATAGGCTTATCAACTAAAATGGAAACCTCAATGAACTAAAAATGAGCTTTTCAGCTATCATTTCAGGCTATACAGATTAATTTTTCCTATTTGGGCAGTCTTTCTAGATATCTTCCAGCTAATGTATTACTCAGCTAAAAGTTAGTAAGATTATGCAGCTTTAGCTAAAATATATCTATCTACATTTTTCTATCAATATGCATCTAATCTATCTACACATAATTTATAGACAAATATATTGATATATATCCACATACCACCTACAATTTGGGGAAAAAGTCTGAAAACTTAATGACACAAATATCAAAAAAAAAGTTGACTTATTGAGATAATAACCAACAGACTAAGGCATCATACAAGGATATATATTTAGCACGATGTATTTAACTTTTCATTTTTTTCTGTTAAGTTGGGAGTCAAAGAATGGAATCCTGTTTCCAGAAGAATCACTGATGCATTTGGTAAAAAATGACAAATGAGAGAAGAGTCATCTGATGTAAAATACGTGATTGTCTTAAGATACACAAAATTTTTAATTTTTCTCAAACTTTTTGCTATTTAGCAAGCTACTCATTTCAAGAATTCCATAAAATCCTTTTTAAAAAGTCATGTATATTCAATCAACTGGTGATTCCAATCTTGGTTTAGCACACCCAACAATACTGGTTTTCATCATAGAGAAAGCTCATTCTCTGAAAATGCTTTGCATTTTTCTATAAAATATTTTGTTAAATCATTACAGATCTAACCAAAACAGATCAACATTTTCATGATATTGTTATATAACAATTCTCTTATTTTTTCTTTATAAATCCAGGTCAAACAGTAGGGGAAAAAAGAGGTTGATTTTTTTTTAAATTACATAAAATTATCTAAATAAAATGGTATAACTTTTATAAAAACAGAAAGTTGCATTAATACTATTATATTCTGCCTAATAGTCCATCACTCAGGCAAGAATTCTATAATAAATGTATTTTTTCAATTTAGATATTTTATCTGAAATTCATTATATGTTAATTTTTTAATACAGTATATTAATTCACTATTGGAATATTACTCTCCTAGAAACATATCTTAGAAAGTAAAGCATACATTTTTTTTCTGGCTCAGGATAGCATAAAAGAAGAAAAATTATGTTATTTCCATTGCTGTAGTCAAAAACAGCTTATGAAACCTTCTGAAAATCTTATGTAATGTGGTAATTACAATGTGATATAGCTTTCATTTAAAAAACAAAGTGAGACTTCAATTTCAATTAATATGGAGGAACTGGTTCCCCACCCCGCTCCACCCCCCCCAAAAAAAATCCTCCTACAAGTAAAATAGCTTGATCAGGTGCAATGAGCTGAACTCAAATGAAAATCAGGGAAGATACAAAGGAGCAGAGAAGAAAGATGAAAGTACAAGCAATGGTAATAAGTGTGAACTGAGGCTGGCGCTCCCGGGGCAGGGGGTGAACACGGGCTGGGAACAGGGTACGGGGTGGCAGTTACTTTCAGTAATCACGGACTTTGGGTTTTAAGGGCCACATGAATGGGAATGGTCAAAATCTGGAAATTAAAATTAATATTGTTAACTGGAAACCATATTAGATTTTATCAGTTTTCCATTAACGTGAATTGGACGTTGTTGCTCCCATTTTACAGAGAAGAAACTGAGGCCCATAGAGGGAAAGGGACTTGGTCAAGGTCACCCTGCTAGGATGTAGGAAGGATCAGAGATCAGAAGGATCTGATCTCAGGATCAGAGCTGAGCTGATCTCAGTTCCTAACAGGCACCAGTGTTTCCTTCCTTGGTCCTCTGCATAGGCTCCTCCCTCAGCCTAGAACATTCTTCCCTCCCTTTCATTCTTGGAGTCCAAATGCTGCTTCCACCAAGAAGTCTATCCTGACTATGCTGAGTGGTGCCCCTTTACCATGTACCAGTCTTTCCTCCAATGCGTTTGCTCACTTGTAAAGAAAAACAGCGAAAACACAATCTCAGTGCGTACTGTTAATAAGAGATATACCTAAATCATAAGGCATCATAAATTCTGAGAGTGAAAGTATGGAAAAAGCATTACACCCAAAAAGTAACTGGTTTCACTTTACCAAAGTCAGGTAATGTAGGCATGAAGTGAAAAATCATTTACAGGAAGAAGACAAGATCACTATCCAATAAAATTTTTCGTCTCACAAGGAAGATATAACAACTCTCAACTAATATGGCATAGTCTGTGATAAAACTGTTCAAACACAGAGGATAACAATTTCACCTTTCTGAAAAAACGGTATACTAAAGAGAGAGGAGTCCTATGATTATATTTATAGAACCCTCTACCTAAGAGCTAGAAAATATACTCTCACTGTAAACACAGAGAAAAAAAAAACCAATCATCTAATATCTATAGGGAAATTTTCATAAAAACATCAAAATTTCAGGACAATATGGAACACATTTTCTTATCACTTCTGATTTGGAGAAAATGGAGTAGCTTATGTCTGAATAATTTCTTCACCAAGGGGAACTGAAAAATATGGGGAAAATCTATTGTAGGCATCACAGAGTAGAAGAACAGTCTAGAAGATCCAAGATTCTGGAGAGCAGAGAACCACAGAGAAGTGAATTCACTTTTCCCTGGAATATATTTGTCAAATGTGGGCAAAGTACAAGATTTCAAGTATCTCAACGTGTTTTAGGGAAAGGGCCAGGACAGGTGAATAGGACAGCCATTAAGTCCTTTCTGGCTGTTTCCCCAGAGCAGGAGAGATGAGATAGGAGTCACGTGGGAATAAATTCCCTTTGAGTTGGGTGTGATAGAAAACTGGTCCTGAAATACAACGAGTTTTCCCTGAAGATATCTGTCAAAGTCTGAAGTTACAGAGAGCAAGACCATAAAATGCTAAGCAGAAATTCTTGATGCAACGGAGCTATGCTGATCAAAGCAGAGAAATGATCAAAAGAGAAAAGCCTACCAGTAACTCAGTTTAAAGTCCAAAATATAGCGTTACACCAGAGGAGTCAAAGCAGAGGTCGGAGAGGGAGGGAGGAAATTAACTTCCAACTTGCTTAGTCCCATGAGGTAGTTTAGATAATCAGCTCCATACCAACAAGCAGAGAAATGGTGGATTGCCTCTGGTCAAACATAATGTCATCAGGACCTCCCATAGTTTTAATTCAAACTGACCTGCACTCAGTCAAAACTTATTAGACTTTGCTAGGAACAAGACCATATGACCAAAATCAAAAAGGAAAACAAAAGATATTAGAAGCATGTCAATAATTCACGCAGACACTGGAAGCAAACTTTAAAATAACTGATCTACACATTCAAGAAACAATATTTAAAGACAGGAAAATAGGATAAAACATATACTATGTTATCTACGTATACCAAACTCAAAAGCAGGCTGTAGTCAAGATAGTGACTATGACATGACAAGGAGCAACAGGAGAACATTTTCTGAGACCATGATCTAATCATGTTTTTTTTTTCCCCTTGATCTGAGTGCTAGATACATAGATAGGTTCACTTTAAGAACCAGTTTACAAGGCAGAAATAGAGAGACAGATGTAGAGAAAAAACATATGGACACCAAGGGAGGGAAGTGGCGGGTGGGATGAACTGGGAGATTGAGATTGACATATACGCACTACTATGTATAAAATAGATAACTAGTGAGAACATGCTGTAGAGCACAGGGAACTCCACTGTACAGTAGAAACTAACAACATTGTAAAACAACTATACCCCAATAAAATAGAATACAATAAAATAAAATGTTAATAAGCCATACCCTTGTGATTTGAGCAATTTTCCATGTTATACTTCAATAAAATGTTTACTGAAAGAGAACTAACTAACAAGTAAGATCAATCAAAATGTAAAGATTTGGGAGTTAAGACACATAAATACTTGGTCACACCAATAAACACGTTTCTAAATACCTTTTCCATCAAAGAAGTCTTAATGGTATTATAATATATTTCAAACTTATATAAGTACTATCAAAACTTCAGATGTAGTTCAAGTGGCACTTTTTGGGAATCTTTGAGCCTTATCTATTTTTAGAATGATTTATTTGAAAGAAGTGCTGAAAATTATTGCCTAAATATTTAACATAAGAAGTTTGATAACATTACGAAATTGGAAGAAAAAAATTGGTAAATGTGAACGTGAGCAGAAATTACACAAAAGAATAGAGTATTAAAAATGCTGTATCTTTGTTTATTTGGGAAAAAATAATAAACTAGACAAACCTCAGACAAGACTTTTAAAAAAGTTATGAGACATAAAGAATAACTACAGTTATAGTAGATATTAGACAAATTTTTACAGACTTTTAATAAAAAACATCTTTTGGCCAGCGCATTTGAAAAGTTAGATGATCAGAGTAATTTCCTACAGAAATATGCCAAAATGTATCAAATATATGTCCACACTCAATCAAGTAAAAAGTAATCTGAACATTTCTATAATTACAATTGAATTAATGGTTGAAGAGTATAGCTTTCTTGCAAGAGAGAGCGAGAGAGAATGAAAGAGACAGACAGACCCAGATAGTTTTGCAGGAAAAGGTGACACCCGTCTTTCCAAAACTATACCCAGGAAGAAGATGGAATTCTTCTTGCTCTTGTTGAGGCAAATGTAACTCCAGTGTCAAAATGAAAAATTAGATTAATAGGAAAAAAATAAGAATCAATTTCACTAATGAACATAGATACAGCATACCCGAAAGAAATAACAACCAAATCCAACAAGTTTTGAAAATGACACAATATCATGAACTCATGACCCATGCTAGAGATACAATTTTATTAATACTAAAATCTCTATTATTATTCACCAAAATAAAAGGTCAAAGATGAAAAACTGTATGTTATGCCAATAGAGCTCTAACATGTATTGAATAAAATGTAATACTCACTGAGGATAAAGATAAATTCTCTTCGAAAAGCAAAGCTTTAAAATAATCACATTATCTTTCATGTGATTAAGATCACATAAAAATAAACACTCAAAATCTGGAAAAAAAGTATAAGTTATTATTCAAAAATATTAACCAAGGTCTAAATAAATCAAGTTTCACCAATGGAAGACTCAATACCAAAAAGAAGTCCAATTTTCCCCCTTAATATCATTTGTTCAATGAAAATTTAATAAATATTCCAATAGAGATTTTTGTAGGAACTTGGCAAGCAGATTGCAGAATGTATATGAGAGAGCAAAGGGTCGGGAAAAGACAAGACTCTCAAAGAACAAGGTCTATGGCATTCCCTCAAAGAGAGTTTTATTAGCAAGCTATATTTATTGGTGAGCATTCTTAGTTACACAATACGTAATTTACATTAGTTTAAGGAGGAATAAATTTATTTATGAACACTGGAAAGCTCTCAGAATGACTGATATATTGAGAGAAAGAAGCTAAGGGCTAAGTGTCCAAGAACCACTTCCTAACTACAGACTCAGTCTGTTAAGGGTTACCTCTGACCCCGCACATAACGGGAGAAGCAAAGTGCTTAATCTTTTAGAGAAATATCAATGTAGGAAGACAAAACACTCCCCCCACACACACACACAGTATAAAATCACATCTTCCATTTGACACAAAAAGAACTATTAACATAGAGAAGTTTCAGCTTTCAAGAAGATATTCATACTACATTTGAATGACAAAGAATTCATGTCCAAAACACTATTTTTTATAATGTCCATAAATTCATAAGAGATCAATTTATCCCCACAAAAATTTGAAATGGAAAAGAGAAAAAAGAAAAATAGGTAATTCCAGAAGAGGAAACCTTAATGCCCATTAGCAATATGAGTATGTATTCTACCTCATTAGCAGTCAAGATAAACAAATTAAAACAAAACTACATTTTCCACTCACTTGATTAGCAAATATCTAAACACCTGACTATAATAGTACTGACAAGACAGAAGGAAGTGGGGACATTCAAACACTACTAGAGGAAGAATTGACTGCAAGAGTCACTCTAAAAAGTCATTAGACTACACCTAGTAAGTTTGGAGGTGAACATGCCCTAAGACCCAACCATAGATATATGGAAAAATATATAAATATATACACAAGTATTTGCTGGAGCATGGTTTAAAATAAAACATTAGTAACCGGTGAAGTAACCATAGAACAATGACTAAATTTTATATGCATGCCATGCAATGTTATACAAGTGAAATAAGTTAACTAAATCTTTAACCATCAACATGAATAAATATCAAAACCATAGCAGTGAGCAAAATAAAAGCTGATTTCTGAATGATTTAATGACATTTGTATAAAGTTTTAAAACATACAGAACAATATTAAATGGTTATAAAGGCATCTATACGTTACAACAGTTTAAAATCACACAAAGGAATGAAAAATACAGGAGAGTGTTTAGTTGTAAGGATATATTTCGGAGGAGATCGAGATGGCAAAGGGGTAGAAGTAGGGCTTCAACTGTAATTCTGATGTTTCATTTCTTAAGTTAGGTGAAGTTACCTTAGTGCTGGTTACTAATATTGTCCATACATATTTGCACTTTTGAAATAATATGAAGAATGAATAGTGCCACATCACTTGACTATCGTAGTGTGATGACTTGTAAGTATATATTTTTGAAAAGTTTTTGTCAAACAACTTCTACATGCCTTGGCTTAAATAGAAAGAGAGAATATGTACAACACCCAGGAGGATAGAGAAGGCAGCTCACCATCCAAAGCTCAGGCTGCCCTGGTTGCTTCTAAGAGCTGAGGGATCAACGTCTCAACACAAGTTGAAACCCACCCATCCCCGTGAGCTGGAAAGCTCTGATCCAGGAAACTGGCTACCCTACCAGAGCTGGATTACCACATCAACACACTAGATGTCTGCTCTGTAGACTCAGACATCTGATGGTTAAGCTATCCAAGGGTCAGGGTCAGGCTAAGGGTGATCTCCTGGACATAGACACAGTACCCTGACTCACAAAGACTATTGGGAAAAAATCAGCACACCCATCAGCTTATTGCTTTGTAGATACAGGACTATTAACCTGTTTATACAAGCATGCCCCCTGAGCAAGGGTAGTCTCTGACCCTGAAAAAACCTGGAACAGTAATAAAAATCAGTTTTCTGGGTAGCATGGAATCATGGCAGGCTGAGTCATTTGAAAAATTCAATGGTTAAAAACAATGACTTTGGTAGCCTGACAGCCACAGTCAGAACACTGACTTAGTCTGTCTCTGTAAGAAACATTTTCTTTCCGGCCAAGGCCAAGGCGATTCTCTTCAGATTGAATGGACCTATCCAAGGATGAGATCCTGCATGGTGACCCTTCCTGTGCGACTCCAAGCCCTAGAAGGCAAATTATTACGCTTTTAAATAAGGAAGAGACTGCAGGAACCCCAAAGTTCCCATTTATTCTCACAAAAAGTGATAAGATTTGCTTCAACTTTAACCCAAAAAGGCAGTTGTTTTGTTCATTATTTCATGATATCAATTCCTCTGCTCTACGTCCCTAAAAATATCAGGTTTAATATAACGTTAATTGGGTATAGACGTAGATTGGTAACAATGATTTGAGCTTTCCTTAATCCATGGTAACAGCTGCATATTTGTCCTGCTACACTTAACACAGCGGGAGTTTTCTTTATTCAATATTCCTAGATATGAATTTTATATCAAATATTGTAATTAAATTATTTGTTATACATTCTTATTCTAAAGGAGACCTATTTCTCAAAAACTAGTTTTTATTTCTTGAATCATTAAGAAATTTAAGTGAGACATATACCCTCATCAAATGGAATTATATTAATAGTTACACAATCACAATTATGTTTCATGCAATATTCAGCAGTTTCTCATAGAGAGCAATTACTACAATTATTACTCAGACACTTGTTTTTTCTACCTCCTACTAGAGGGATTCATGTAGTATTATTCTGCATTCTCTAAACCCTAAGTTAAAATAATTAACTTCTAGTAGGTGACAGTGAACTGCAAAATCAATACTCTGTGAGACTCCAGTATCATAACAATATGTGACACTGTTTACTCGGCACTCATTTAATTTCACTGTGTAAATGACACTTCCTTTCCAACATCACTTAGTGAACAGATATCTAGCTACTGTAGCGTTTGACATTTGACCAACATTGAATATTAAGAGCTTTTCCTCAAGTGCAAGTAATTCAGCATAAATAAATTATCTAGAGGACTGGTAACACCAAAGAACTCAAGGTTGGGAGATAAGGTATTAGCAAGCATGTTGATTTTTAATATTTTCTAAGAAAATAGATTATATTCAAAGATTTTAATTTAAAAAATTACAAAAATGTTGAATATTTCCGTGTATTTTATATATACATATACACTTTTTCTTAATAGTTATATAGTGCTAGTCTATGGGACACCAATTAATTTATTCAATATTCTATGGTTAAATTCAGATTGTTTTACATTTAAACTATTAAATAAATATTATACTTAAATGACATATGGATCTAGACAACAATTGTCAAAGAATGCTAAATCATTAGGTAACATAGTGTTGAGGAAATGATGGTCCTGGTCCTGCGACCTTGGAACACTAATCAATGTTAGCATCATTTTTTTGGGGGGGGGGCTTGCAGGATCTTAGTTCCCTAACAAGGGACCAAACCCGTGCCCCCTGTAGTGGAAGCATGGAGTCCTAACCACTGGACTGCCAGGGAATTCCCAATGTTAGCATCATTAAAGGTGATACAATCAGACATTTCGTACTTCATGCAACAGAGAAGCAATAGAAATGTTACAGAACCACCTGTGAAGTATTCTAAAAGTTTAGTCTCAAATCTAACCAAGCATCTAAATCTTTTCAAATTTACAGGAAATGCAAGAGAAAAGGAACAATTTAAGTGACATCCCACAGTAACTATTGGCCAAATCCAGGATGAAGGACAGTCTTACAGGAATAAAGAACCTGGTTTTTCCAACAAATCATTGGCATTAAAAAAAAAAAAAAAAAAGGAGTGCTGTTATAGGAAGAAAGAGACTTATAAGATGTAACAACCACAATGGTGATGACTTTAGATTCTTATGAGAATAGGCAGCACTTTGAAAAATAGGATGAATTCCATATGAACTGATTATTAAATATTTATAAAGACAGTATGAATACTTCTAGAATGTCGGGGTATGGTAATGACATGGTGTTTGTTGTGTTTTTTGTTTTTTAAAGACCTTACAACTTAGAGATGCATGCTGAAGTCTACTGCTTCAGTGATGTGTTGTCTGGGATGTGTTTCAAAATACCACGGAATAACAAAGATGCATATGCACAGATAAAAGTTAGCAAAGTACTGATATTTGATGAACTGTGGGTACATGAGAGTTTATTATAGTTTTCTAATCTTGTACATTTGAAACTTTTCATAATCAGAGGTTACCGTGTTATGACAACTAATTTTGTATGAATGTTTTTGAGTATTTGTGGGTTACTTATTTTGGATAAATTCCTAGAAACTGGACTGCTGAATCAAAAGGAAAGTACTTCTTGAGATCATTACATTTTATAACACAGTTTATCAGTCACACGTAGAAATCCCTATAACCCTTATTCAAGGATTGTTATGACTTGACTGAGCCTCTCTTTTTATTGTTGAACAATGTAGCTACTATGTTGACTTGTAAAACTATTAAGAATATAAACCTTCTGCCTGCCTCATACTTTACAAAAACTAACTTACTTTAACATAAGCATTTGAACTTGTCTATGCATTCTTCCAAACCAAGAGGAGCTTAGAAATGTTCAGTAATATTTACCCATCTTCTCCAGTTTACCACCTGCTATTAGGATCACGACTCGAAAGTGATCAGATATTCAGAATCTTGCCTGGTACTATTGACTAGGCCTTGGTATTCCTTGTTGAAAATGAGCAGTTTCACAAAACTTTAGTATCAGAGCGCCATTTAGTGACCAAGACGGATCAAATAAAAACAAGACCAATCCACAAAAGTATATGAACACAGGAAAAACTTTGTCCGAGTCACAAAAATGATCAAACATCATTTGATCTGACTAATATGCATGATTACTACTTTTCTGCCAATTACATTTTAGTCAAGGTTTAGTTTTCTCTCCTTGTAGATAAGGTATATGAAGACACACAATTATAGTATTACCTCAATTCCAATTCAGAGCAAAGCCCCACTTCTTTAAACCCTCCTGTCCCCAAATCAGCCAATAATCCTGAATCTTCTAATAGGTCCTTCCCAATACTCTCCTTATTAAGACATCCCAGGGACTCCAAGATGTGTGTTCCCATGTTGCAAAACATAGTAAATGAAATTTTTCAACTACAGGTGTGCTCCTGGTGATTTATAGCTGTAGGAATTTGCCAAAAGTCATAACTGCTGCAGTGTTATAGAGTTTCTTCATCATAATTTCACCCAATATGTACTTCCTTTATTTTTTTAGTGATTAAGATGTTAACACATATAGCATTCATTTTACTTTTAGTTTTTAAAGAATTTTTTCCAAAATGATTTAACTAATTTTAATGTATTGAATCATATTCCTTACTATTAATTTGTTTTCCATATTTATCATGTCACCTCAAAAATAGTATTCCTCTCACTAAAGTATCAGGAAAAAAATGAGTTACACACTTTTGTGTGTAAATCTAAAACTCTGAAATTTAGCTTAGTTTGATAGTAAGCAATTAGATATAAACGAAACAAAAATATACATACACACACACACACATATATACACTGAAGCATTTTTAAAAAAAAATCAAGACTATGCCCCCCTGGGAATGGAGATGCATTAATACCTAAAATGTTGAAAAAGTCAAGATTTTTTTTGTTTACTCCTGACACTTTCATGTTCTCTTATGCCTGGATGGCTTTGCCTGCGTTTTCATTCTTCTACCAAGAAGGCACTCCCTTCTCTGTTCATCAAGTTAACTCTTAGTCATCATTCAGCCTCAAGTTTAGGCAACACCATCAGTGAAAGCTGGTCTGGGGGTTCCTTCTCTGTGTACTCACAGCTTAAATCACACGCTGAAGGACTTGCCTTACCCATCTGTCTCCAACTCATCAATAACCTTATCAGAATGTCTCATCATGTTGGTTTACCCAAGGTCAGGCGAGAAGGAGGGATGCAATGAATGTTCACTGATGCTCTGCAGTGTTTCCATGATTGTGAGTCTGGTTAGAGATTTCGGGAATGACACCAGGTAAGGAAGATACTATTCCTGCAGACCTCTGTGCATTGTCAATACTTTGTCAGTTTATTACATTCACTGCAGGAGCAAGATTCCCCTCCCATTTGAAGGTCTAATAAGATAAGTTAGACGACCTAGAAAAAAATGATCTAATAAAGGGAAGACTTTACTGCCATCAAATCATAATTGAGAGAGTAATGATTTGCGATTCTGTACCAGTCAACCAGAGATTCCTTTGCAAAAGTGGACATCAGGCCTGTTTATATGGTATATAACAGCAGACGTCTGGCTGCAGGCATCTTCCAGAAACAGGAAAAGAATGCAATCACTGAAGAGATGAGCAGAGGGTACATGGTGAGGGAGGAGAGTCTGCCCTTCTCCGCTCAGGTGTCAGATGAGCAAGTCTTTGTTCTGAGTCTGGAGCCTCATGGTTTTCTGCTTGTATCTCACTGACCTCCATAAATATTTGCTGAATTTGTCAAGAAAATGACCTTTCAGATCTGGCCAGGGTGTCCGGCCTATAACCTTCCTCTTATAAGATTTTTCTCAGCGAAGAATTTTTGTTTCATCTCCTGAATTGCCTCAGGGCACTGCCAGCAGGTTTTTGCCTGTTTAGCCAAGCAATTATATCTAGCCTTTAGTGAGAGGTATTATTTTTTTCACTGGTGTTACTATTTTATAGCTTTACTGTATCACAACCATATTATTTTTTAAATTATATTTTATTATACATGAAGAAGTATTTCACTGGTAGTCCAAAATACACAAAGCATCATTACTTTTTTTGTATGCAGTTAGCGCTGAAAACACCAATTTATCTTTCCCAAATTGATTTCACATTTCACCTCAGGGTCTTCCTTTCACAAAAATGTCTATACTCTAAGGAAGGTTCATAAACACACACCTGTTAAGGTTACACGTTCTAGAAACACTTCCACAAATTGGTAAAGGACAATCTCATCCGTCCTATTGCTTAAGTGAAAAAATCTGGAATTTCTCGCAGTGTTTGCTCCCTCGACATCTTGTCCTAACCCGATTCCATCGTCAGAACCCAAAGGACACAAAACCTCCAGAGAGATATCACAGCAATCTTCTGGCCTCTTCATGTGTAAGCATCACATCATTTCAAGCCATTTGGACAACAGACGTTACCTCCTAACTCATCTACCCGTTGCTACTCAAACAAATCACAAAGTCATCTTGTAAAATGTGAGTCAGCTCAAACCTCAGGTTTTCCTTAGAATCTTTCAATGGCATCTCAGTCAATGTTCATAAAGTCTAAACTTGTCACATAGCGTATACAATACCCTCCATGATTCGTCCCAAGCCCACCCCTCCAACTTCACGACTCCCATTCTTCTGGAGCTGCACACCAGGCAAGACGCGCTGGTTTTCTTTCTCTTATTATATCCACTTAAAGTTGGTCCTGCCTTATGATGTTAGCATCCATCACTTCTTCCGCTCAAAGCACTCTTGCCTTATCAATGTCTCGACTCCAGGATCACTTCCCCAGGAAGAACTCCCTGACAACCCAGACTCAGCCAGCCTCCCATGCCGGTTGGTCTCTCTTTTCATACATCCACTCCTTTTCTCATTATTCCCATTCCTCCTTTCTTCAAAACGAGATTTTTAAAAACATTTTTACATTAAAAGTTGAAAATGACCCAAAAAATGCTTAGTAAAAAACAAGCAACTTGTAGACTCTTGGATTCCGCTTCACTGCATAATTTTACTTTCTTAACACCATTCAAAAGCCAGTAAGAAGCAAAGATCTCCTGCAACGCAATTGACTGTGCTCTGAACACAGGGACATAACTGCTATGGGAAAGAAAAACATGGGTATTTATGCTGATGGCAGAGATGCACATCTACAAATTAAACATATAAACAAATTTTACCTTTTTTTATGCTTTATAGCCTTGAATAAGTATGTTTGGTTGAGATGATCAGGGACAGAAATTCAGAATATAGCGGGAGAAATAAGCAGGGACAGATTCCAGCTCATGAATGTAAATACAGCAAACGGGATTAACACTTAAAAGAAGTAAAGCTATTCAAATGCCTCTTAACATATACTTTTCTCTAAATAGGATATTTTATGTTTTTTTTTGTAATCACAAACACCTTTATTTCGCTCATCTGCAACCTTTATCTTCCCTCCACTGCACCTTATCACTCCCGCAGGTAACCAATGTCAGCAAAACTTTCTGCTAGCTTATAGAATTGTATGTTTATTCACAAAGACACACACTTCGCCATGTTTTATAAAATTAGAAATACCATGTTCACAGCTGGGACTCGTGCTTTTCTCAATTAATAGTTACACAAGAGAACTCCCTCCAAAACAAGATGACAGTTCTAATTCATTCACTTTATTTTCTTCATAATATTCCATTGTATATAAACAGGTATCCCTTACTTTTCAAAAGTTCATTTTATGCCACTTAGTTTTCATGCAAGACCCACATTAGTACCTGTTTTGCTAACCAAAAGAAATCCACAGAGGATTTTCACTGTTAGGAAAAAAGCAGAAATCGCATTCAGCGTTCGTTGGTCTTGCAGCGAGCCCTGACAGAGGCAGCTCGCGCCTGAGCAGTGAGCGCGGCCCCGCCAAGCTCCTTCCCTGGGAACGATACTCAGCATTGAGCCGCAAGAGCTTTGTACTGTGTCTGCGAGCATCTGTGCTTTACCTCCATTTACTTTGTGTATCTGTTAGCAAGATGCAGCCTACGGTGATCGCTTCTTTGCTTTTGTGCCATTTCGACTAAGGAAAGGTCTCAAGAGAGCACGCTGCTTTCCGACAGTGGGGAAACCTCTGTATTCCACAATTTATGTCCCCATCCATAATTAGGGGTCCCTAACTTTAGTTTTTGGTTTTTCATTACACTGTATCTTTGTATAATGGTCTTCAAGGGGTCTGCATATGGGACAGATTCACAGAAGCAGAATGACTGATTATTGCTTTTAATTTAAATAAATACTCCCATATTGCATTTAAACAAAGCTGTAATAATCCTTAACCTACCAGTGTAAAAAATATTTTTGTATATATTCCAATCAATAATGTTACCTATAAGTATTTTTGATATCTAATTTTATATAAATTTACACTTAGAGCTACTGGTAAGGTTTTTATCTTTTATATATTTTTTTATAGTCAGACTTCAACCTTAATGAATTTCCTGCTCAAGTACTTACCCAATTTCTCATTGATTCATTTGTATTTTCCTCAATTTGTAAGAGCACTTTGCAGCATGATTACTGTTATTATTAATAATTTTAAAGCTTTGTCATGTATTTACAAATATATTTCCCGATCTCTTTGATTTTTCAATTGATTATAATTTTGCTCATCATGGTTGCTTTCTGTCGCTGTTATTTTAGTTTTTATTTAAATTGTACTATTCACTCCCATGTGTAAGGCTATGTAAAATTGAAAGGATATCTATTCTGAGGTCATTTATCTACAGGGATCACAGGTATGTGGGCAGAGCATAGGTTCCCTTGTAGAGCTTCGACTAGACACGGCCTGTCATACTGGCAGACACTAGAAAAGGAGGGAAGCATGAGAACTTGGCCTTTGACAAAAGGTAGGAACAACTCCCTCCAGGTTTCAACCCTAGCGTTCCATCATTTACAGTCTTTGTATTCTCAGGAAGTTTCTATAAGTAGTTGAAATTTTAAAAAATATTTCTGTATAATTAGTTCTACTCACTGATGAATTAGATACATATTTTTCAGTCCTATAAATCAAGGCAATCACTCATCTCTAACACATAACCGATTCTGGTCAGGAAGAAAGTCTAGCTCCAATTATTCCTAAGATCACTATACACGCCAGAAAATCTGTGAGAGTTCCAATTTTAAATATTTTGCCCTATTGTTATTAAAAGCACGTTTGGACTTGTCAGAAAATGAGCTCTGGCATTTGGTTCATAAAGTATGTGCAATGATTCTAAAATCACATTTTTCTTGCCCTAACATTTGGTTTTACAATGATGATGAAAATATACAACTCCTCAATTCCTCAGTTACTTGGGAGTCTACTCATTATGAATCAAACCCATGCTGGTGAACATACAAGGCCACGCTAAAGGATCCTCTAATAGTGAAGACTTACTCTTGGCTAGATTATACTTCAGTATCCATTCAGGCCAAAATAATATTGTCTATATTCTCTGATGCACCATTCTGAGTCATCACATAAGTGCTCATTTAAGAGCTTAGATAATTCAAAGCTCATTTTTACTTTGCCCATCAGAGACATTATAGTTCTTTCCTCTGCCCAAGTAAGATGTCCCACGATCACAGTGAGAATACAATTTAGGCTTCCAAAAATTTGAGGTAGACTTTGATACTGGCTCCTAAAAAGGTGCTTGTGAGACCTCTTAAGTTCATATTTGGGTTCTGCCCCCCTTTATAAGATTGTTTAAAATAGGTACCAGCTCTATTGAACAGAAGTTTAAAAATGTACTGAATATCACACTCCATCAGTAGATTTTTGATTTCTTAAAATTCTCTACCTAAGTAGGATAAATAAATTATGCCACTAATAATTATTAGAAATTCAGGTAAGAGTTTCAATCATATATGTATTTTTTATTTTATAAACATATGGTTACAGGACTCAAGAAGATGTAAACCCAAACTTGCCAATTATTCTTTCCTACCAAGATGGTGCCTGCATACTGGCCAGAAAGACAGAAGTCCCTAGGGACCCAAGAATGTCTGGCACACCCACCAAAACCTTGTCTTCCAAAGTGTTCAGCAAGAAGGCAGGGGTCAAGACCTAGAGGCTGGGGTGGAGGGAGACTGAGATTCTGCTTGAGTTTTTATTCCCCAACAGACCACCACTATTCCTTTCATTGTAACTTATT